>NC_022012.1:34174520-34197912 GCF_000317375.1 Microtus ochrogaster | reverse complement strand
GAAAGAAAGAAAGAAAGAAAGAAAGAAAGAAAGAGAAAATTTCTTCACTTAGCATCACCGCTCTTTAAGGCTAGGTGGGCCTTACACGATCATCTGCCATGCTCTTCATCTGACAGACGGGTCAATTGAAGTTCAGAATGGGGGTGTACTTACTCTGTGTTCTACAGACTGGATGATGGAGTCTGGGCTGGGCTCACCTCGGAACCTGGCCCTGCTACCGTTGCTCCCCTAGGCTTTACTGGTTTTCACATATTGTTTTAGTTGATGAGTGTTACTGTATGCAAGGCTTGAGACCTGTGCATGTGTGTGTTACATAGAGACTGGTTAGAAGTCCCGGGGATCTCCCCTCGCCCTAGTTTATCATTCTTCCTGCTCTTATGCCAAGGTACAGTGCTCTCTGGGGACTTGCTGGAGGCGTGGCTGTTAATTGATGAAGATGGTAGGAATTAGCTAGTCCTTCGGTATCAATTGCTTGCCCGACTACATTTGTTTTGTATTGTGCTCAGGTGGGATGAGTAAAGAAGATAGCAGTATCCCTGGAGCTTGAAAGCGGAGAAAACAAGGCAGCCTGGATTTCTTTCCTTTAGTTAAATGTTGACAGTTGTATACATATATGTATCACGATTACTTTCACCTCATTACCCTTTCTTATCCCTCTCTCTTTTCTTAATTTAATCATTTATTTTTCATGTATACAGTGTTCTGCCTGTATGTATGCCTGCAGCTCAGAAGAGGGCACCAGATCTCATTACCCATGGTTGTGAGCCACCACGTGGTTGCTGGGACTTGAACTCAGGACCTCTGAAAGAGCAGCCAGTGCTCTTAACTGCTGAACCATCTCTCCAGCCTCCTTTTATCTCTCTTTCACTCCTGTTGATTACCCTTTTCTTCCCAGCTAGTTCCCCTTCTTACCCCAGTGTGTGTGTGTGTGTGTGTGTGTGTGTGTGTGTGTGTGTTGTGCACACTCAAGTGTAGCTCTTGTGCAGTTAGCTGCAATTGCAGCATGTTTGTGGTGGCAATGGTCATGCCATAGCAGAAGTTAGCATTCCATAGCACTCCTACAATCTTTGCCATGTTCGCCTTGCTCCACTGCCATCTCAGCCTTCATCTCCAGTCATGTGAAGCTCGTGGTGCTTGACTGAGCCTGAACCTTCTTGAGGCTTCCACCTTGGCCAAGTGACAGTCCCTGTTTGGAATGTGGTTTGCCTCGTAAAAACGCAGTCGACTTTGGAACGTCAGTCAAATGTGTCCTCCTTTGCAAAGCTCTGTCTGTTTCCTCCTGTGCCCCTTAGGTATCCTTTCCCTCACGTGGATGCTGAGCTTTGCTGTTGCGCTTCCCAGCCCCACCCTCCACACAGCTGCATGGGCATTGTGTGTCTCAGCAAATGGCTGTCTTTACCAGGGAGCAAACTGCTTAAGGAAATCATGTGTGTTTTATTCTTTTTGTACAGTGTGTGTGTGTGTGCGTGTATGCGTGTGTGTGTGTGTGTATGCGTGTGTGTGTGCGTGTATGCGTTTGTGTGTGCATGTATGCATGTGTGTGTTGCTGAGTATCAAGCCAGACTTATGTATTTTAATTATGCATTCTGCTGCTGAACTACATTCCCTAATCTCGACTCTCTATTTAAATGCTTTCTTTTTCTTTTTGACTTTCTGAGACAAAGTCTTACTATGAATCCCAACTGGCTTTGAACTCTCTCAGCAATCCGCCTGTCTCAGTGTCCTTCCTGAACACTGGAATTGGAGGCATGAATCATTATGCCCAACTTGTATTTAAATCTTTATGTTCTCTTCTATGGCACCTGGCACATAGTGGGACAAGCATAAGTGGCGATTGAATAAGTGGTGTGAATTCATTGGGTACCACTGAAATTATACTCAGGGTGAAATACTTGTTTTTGTTGTAATTGTTATTTCTCCCAAGGGAGAAATCATTTTAAATGCTGTAGAAGCATCCAAAAGAATTAGGATAGGAGGACCTTAGGCAGTTGTCTTTGATTAGATAACACTGTGTGTCAAGCAATAGGGGTGGTGGCCTGATTGCAGGAAAGGAAGCAGAGAAGAAATAGACACAGTGGGGTGAAATTACTAGTCATAGAGACAAGGTCATAAAAGGACGATGGAAAAGGTGATGACTTCCACGCATGAAGGATGGTGAGGTGGAAAAACCGTCTTGAGCCACTGCATAAATATTCACATTCCCGAACCACCTGCTCACCACAGAATCTAGCTTGTCTTATCCAAGTGCGATTCTCCTTCAGCCATGCAGGAACAGACAGTGCCTATTGCGTTGCTTGTCATGACCTCCCAGCTGTGGCCACCACGAAGAGAAAATACAGACAGGGCTGAGGGTGTTTGCTGCTGCTGGAGAGCATGTCCCTAGACTGTGAGGCCTTGGCTCTGCCAAACGTAGATAGCAAAAACTTTGTAAAAGGACAAATGGAGATGTGCGGGTTTGGAGGAGGATGCGGTATGTGTGTCTGAGGCAGGAGAATGGAAAGGTCAAAGCCAGCCATGGGCTACACAGTAAGATCCCATCTTAAAGAAGGAGAACGAGTTGGAAGAAGATTTTTTTTTTATCTTTAGGATGAACAATATCTTAGATAAGCAATTAGAATGTCCTGATTTTTTTTTTTTTTTTTTACACTTCCCTGGCTGCGTGAGCAGCAGAAGAGAGGGAACATCTTGACATTTGAAGAGCAGGGATATGCCCCGCTTTCAGCTGTGGGCATGTCTGCAGAGGCGGAGTATTCTAGCTGCACATCGGGGCTTCAGGTTGGGAAATGGTGTCGGGGAAGGATGTTATTGAGACCTGACCCTTGTGCTCTTGGAACTTTCCTTTAGCCATGAGTCAGATCTCCTCAGTCAGTGAGCCTGGGAAGGAACCTCAGTGTTCTCAGCGTGGCAGGCTCAATGTGGAGTATTTTGGCAGCACTATATGATGGGCTTGAGAAGCACCGGGCCAAAGCCTGCCTTGGGTATGAGAAGGCCTGAGCAGGGGATGCAGGATGGGGAAGATGGGGAAGTCACAGTCATGGAAGATAATTTGCATTAAGGAAGATTATGGGATTCTTAGTATGAAGAAATCAAGGGAAAGAGAACAGACACCGAATTTGAGTAGGAGAATTGTTTCCCTCCAGTACTGACTTCGAGTCTAGTAATGACTTTTGGCACAAGGCTGCAATTTCAGTGCTTGAGAGGTGTGGGCTGGAGGACCAGGAGTTCAAGGCTGGTGGATTTGGGGCTAGCCTAGACAACATGAAAAACCAAAATGACAACAAAACCAACCTACCCCCAACTCCTGATTTTTCTATGAAATTCTATGTGAAAAATTATTATGATAGTACTTGGTATATGTCACTTTCACCTCCCTGTGGGACATGAACTTTTATTTTTTTTTCATAGTTGTCTTCTAGATTTGAATTTCTTTCTTAAAAATCGTGGTTGCTTTTTGAGACAGAGTCTCACTCTGTAGCCTGGCTAACCTAATTTTACTTTGGTCCTTCTGTGTCCTCTTTCTGTGCTGAGACTGTTAGTTTGGGCCACTATCGCCAGCCTCAAACATTCAGATTTAGATTCTGGGGGGCAGACTCTTCACATTGTGTCTTCTTCCTTTGCTCAAGCTCTGGCCCATTCAATGCTTGCTTTTCATCTTTTCTCTGTGTACAGGCCACCATGCAAAAAGTGGGGTGTTTTGTGGAGGGGGTAAGAACAGAGCAACCATCACCAAAACTGGGGCAGAGGCAAGACTGGAGGGATTTGAAACCTAGTTTACAAAGTGGTTCCCAGGATAGCCTGAGTTACAGGGAGACCAGTCTCAAAGATGCAAAGGAGGAGAAAGGGTTAATTGGATGTGTGGTAGGAGCGTCATATTCTATACGTGCATGCTTCACTAAATTATTCAAACCCTAAATAAAAGATGTGTGGGTGATTCAACTTGCATGTGCTTTTGTTCAGTGTTCTGAGTTGCTCCATACCTGCCATCTCCATCTTAGTAGCATGCATGATATAAATGGCTTATTGGATAGAAGTCACAGTGGGGCCATCAAGATGGATGTAGCATGAGCACCCAACCTATATGCACACACATGCTAAAATTGAAATGTTTGTTTATTGATAGAGAGCGAGCGTTTTCAAAGTGACCCAAGCATGGTGATACGCACGTACCATTCCAGTGTTTGGGAGGTGGAAGCAGGAGGATCAGGAGGTCAGAGACAGTATGATCTACATAGTGAGTTCAAGTTCAGCTTGTGGTACATGTGGAGACCCTTTTCTAAGACAAAACAAAACAAAAATGGTAAAAAATAAAAACACAAGAAAACCACAGTTGTCACATGCTTGACTGGAGCAGGGTGAGATGAGGTAAGACTCAAACCCCACACTGAGATTCTGAGGCCTGGGTCTCACGGGTTCCAGACCAGCCAGGGCTGCAAATTGAGACCCGGTCCCCAGTAAACTACCACAGTCGCCACCATCACCAGACTCCCAAATGCTTCACAGGGCAGGCACACATGCTGTCTAGTCTTGTGTGGAAAGTGGCAGAAGGGTCAGGTCAGCCATGACTCTGTTCCTCCTGCCTTCAGGTCCAGTCCGTGGTGCTATTTCCTTCCAGGCCCCGAGGGCACCATGTCAGTTAGAACGTGATCAGAGTTCTTGGTTAGGACCGTTTTTATTTCTTCCAATTGAAAAACAAGGTAACAGTTATCCTATAAAGCAATTTTGTTGTTGTTGTTGTTTTTCCTGGTGTTGAGGACAAATGCAGTTGGGCTGAGTCAGGAGAACTGGGTCAGAAAGGGAAGCAGGGAACTGGGGGGTTTCCTTCTGGAATGTAGGAAGGCTTGCAGGCTCTTTGTCCTCAAGGCCGGTAATCAGGCTGTGAGGTTTCACCCTCCCGCTTCTTGTCCTCTTGGTCCCAAGAACTGATCCTTTTTTTTCCCCTGAAGCATCCGTAGGTCCTCTTTGGGGTTCCTCTCTCTTTGGCTTTCTATGGCAGGGTTCCGAGCTTTAAAATCTTTCTGACCGGGGGGCTGGAGAGATGGCTCAGTGGTTAAGAGCATTGCCTGCTCTTCCAAAGATCCTGAGTTCAATTCCCAGCAACCACATGGTGGCTCACAACCATCTGTAAAGAGGTCTGGCGCCCTCTTCTGGCCTTCAGGCATAAAATCTTTCAGACCTTATGACCTTTCATGATTCACGTGTATTCAACCTCAGTGTGTGTGTGTTCCATGTGCATGTATGTCTTCCTGTGTGTAATTGCTGGTGTGTGTGTGTGTGTGTGTGTGTGTAGAGGCAACAGGTTAATGTCACATATCTTCCTCAATGATATTTCATCTTTTTTCCTCTTCAGATAGAGTCTGTCATTGAACCTGAAACTCACCTATTAGACTAGACTGGCTGGACAAGGATCCTCATGTCCCTGCCTGCTCCATGCAGGGATTCCCCTGCTTTTATGTAGGTGCTGGGGCCTGGAACTCAGGTCCTCATGCATGCCCTGCAAGCACTTGACCGAATCACCTCCCCAGCCCTCTATTTTAAACCTCTTCCGAAGTTAAATTAGAGGGGCACCTGCAGTGGGTAACAAAGTTAATGCTGAGAAGTCACAGCAACAAAAGTGAAAGCATATGTTGTTAATAGAGTGTGGTCTCTAGAGAGTGTGCGGGGGCCTCAGGCTTCTTCGTAAATGTTCTTGCTGTAGTTTAGTGTTGTTCTGGAGCAGTCCGCTGCCAGTCAACTTCAGGCTGGCTCCTAAGTCAAGCTCCTGAGTGTTGCTGACGGTGGCATGAAGCTGGCACTCGGCTCAGACTGTTTCCTATGCCTGTTTACGTGGAGAGGTCAGCCAGCGGGGCACAAGAATTCTGCAGCTGGCCTGGCTCTTGGGAGTCAGTCTTGCCCTCATCCTCACTGGAATGATACTGGCCTCTGTGGTCTCCAGACTTCTTTTTGGGCTATAGGCCAACCCTCCACTCGCCTCCTAGAAGTCACCGAAGCCCTGGATCTAAAGCACAGACATCTGCTCTGGTTCCTGGCTCATTGTTCTTCCTTATTTGGCTTATCAGTAGACTGTGTTCGTCAGCGTCCCCCAGCCCCCCTGACCCTACCCCCGCCCCAGCTGGTTGTTGAGATTCATCTGCTCTCAAGTGTAAGATTTATTTTTTGACCTGTGATCTAGTGACCTCAGTGGTGATGTCACCTAGCAAACGGTCTCACAGTGGTCACAGAAGGTTCTTGTTACCTTTGTGTCAAGGCTGCTGCTGGTTTGGACTCCTACATGTTCTTGCTTCTGCTGCTTCAAGTCAACACAGCAAATGATTGTCCAAGCCCTTTGGAGTCCCCTGTCCTTAACCAGAGATCAGATCTGTCCTCAGTTTAATTAGTGATGTCAGTTCTGAGACCCTACTTCTTGAGGTTCCACATGACCACTGGACTCCAGTACTGTAGTGAGCTCAAGAGAACACAGAGGCAGAAGCCTTAGACTGAAACCCTTCTTTTCTAACTCATCCGTAGTATAATGTTAGCCATGCCCTGCATCTCCCAAAGCCTTTTTATTCCTTAAAATGGAGATCAATGTATTTCTGCACTTTTTAAAAATTGACTTTGGACCAAGCGTCATTACACAAACTTATACCCCAACCCTCGGGAGGCAGAGGTAGTGGGATCAAAGTCTGAGGATATTCTTGGCTACACAGAACCTGCAAGGTATTGTGTCTCAAAGAATCAAGGTGGGAAGCGGGGATGGGAGATTGACTGGTGGTTAAGCACAACTCCTGTTCTTGCAGGGGACCTGAGCTCAGTTCCCAGCACTTTCATCAGATGACTCCAAACTGCCAATAACTCCAGGTCCAGGGGAATCCAATGCCTCTGGCCTCCAAGGGCACCTGCCCTCAACATGTTTAAATTAAAAATAAAGTAATTCTACCCTCCCCAAAGAAAGACAGAAAAGAAAAAACAAACCAAGATATTATATGTTGTTTTAAAGTGTAACATGTTTATACATATTAATATTTCCATACATGTAAATAGTGTGTGTTAATGACATACAGCCCCCGTTGGGCTGCTGAGATGGCTCAGATACTTACTGCCATGACTGATGACCTGAGTTCTGTCCCTGGGACTCACTCCTGCAAGTCAGTCCTCTGATCTCCACTTGTCTGCCACACAAGAGAATTTTGTGACATATAAAAAAATAAATAAAAATATAATTTAAAAGATGATATGAGCCTGGAAAGAAGAATGTCTAAAGTTGCCTTATTATTTCCTTGTTTGGGGTTTTGCTTTATTTTTGTTTTGTTTTGTTTTTTTTTTTTTCATAAGAGGGTCTTACTGTGTAGCTCTGGCTGTCCTGGAGCTCACTATGTAGACCAGGCTGGGCTCGAACTCACAGTCAAGATCCCCTCTGAGTGCTGGGGTTAAAGGCATGTACCACTGCTCCTGGCTTGTTGGTTTGTTTCAGAAGCTGCTTTACAAGGCTGTAGGCAACAGTCTGGGCATATTCATGTTTTGTGGTGGTCTATGTCAGGCAGCTGGTTCTGTTTGTCATTTCCCAACACTGATTTCAGTGACATGAGAAACCAACCACGGTGACAGTGTTTACACCACAGAAATTAGCAGATGATTCAAATCAGCGAATCCAGGCTGGTTTGCAAACATTTTTTTTCTGTAGAGTTGAGGAGTTAAAAGTCCATTCCAATCGAGTAAGACTCAGTCATTTGTAAACCCAAATTTGCCTCTTCAAAACCCTTCCCTGAAAAAAACAAAACCATGCAATTAAAACCCAAATCAAAACAACAATAAAACACCCCAAGTCAGGATGCACTTGAGATCCCTTGGGTCAGAATCCAGGATGAGCAAGGAGATAGGAACCTATTTTTAAAACAGTCTCGAAGTGATGCTGCCAGTGTGACTGACTGGTCCTTGGGCTGGGATGTTAGGGATAGAGATAGAGAGGATGGGTGAAAAGGTAAATAAGAGATCGGAGCAACTGGAGGTAACAGTGTTTCTAGGTTGCCTCATTTGGACCACTGAGCAGATGGAAGATGATGAAGGTAACTGGCCGTAAGCAGGCTGCTATGATCTGCTTAGGAGAAGTGAAGGTGAAGGGCATTATTTTGTACTTGTTGTTAGAGAAGCCAGGGGAGGCAGGTTTTGGTGATAGAAGCAGCCAGATACAAGGAGCCAGAGCTGGGATCCAGGTTAGGGACTGAGCAGTTGTGCGTTTGCATGAGATGGACAGACTGAATATGTGGTGTGGGAGGAAGAAGAGACTTGGGGGGAGCTCAGCTTTTCAGAATCAGGTAGAAGATAAGAAGCCATGAGGAGATCAAGCCGATAGCATTGTATTGTGTATATTGATTAGGAAGTTGGTAGTTTCTGAAGGGAGGGAGGAGAGCTTTCTAGTCATTTTTATATTCCCAGAGCCTAACAGCAACCACACAAATATCCTAGTATAACAATATGTAATAGTTACTTTGGGTATCATAGCAGAGAAGCATCTGTCAAAACTCAAGGGACAGCCTCAGTATGTCTCAGGGGGCAAAAGTGCTTGTCATACAAGCCTGGAGACTTGAATTCGATTGTTGGAAGCCATGTAAAGACAGAAGGAGAGAGTGCTTCACGCAGTTGTCATTTGATCTGCACATGCATGTCATGCATGCATGCTCTCACATATGACACACAGATGCACCATGGCGTGCATGCCCCCATAGACATCATAGACATGCCAAACATGCTTGCTCTCTCTCTCTCTAATAATAACTTAATAATAACTAATAAAAACTTAACAAATAAACCATTTATTTAAATTAGTGGCTCCAGATCATTCAGTGCCTAGTAAATTGACTCTGTATTTCTGACCCAAAGTGCGCTGAGCACCTTGGTCACAGGAGCATGGGGCAAACACTGTCCATATTACGGTAGAGCTGCAGCAGAGAAGGCAACAGGAAGTGATCAGAAAGATAGAACCTCCGGGTACCTGTCTCTAGAAGACCACTTTCTCTACTTAAGTCTCTTGTCCTAAAGTATCTACAACCTCCCCAAGTAGTGCTAATGACCGGGAACCAAGTGTTCAAATCATGGACCTTAGGGAACATTTCATATGTAAACTATAACACACAACAACCCGTGTTAGATTTCTGTACCAGGCTTTTTCTTCTGGGCCACCAACCAGCTCCCAAATCATGGCATGGAGACTTGTAGACTTATTAGTTTTGGATGCTTGGCCTAGCCTAGGCTTATTTCTGGCTAGTTCTTTTAACTTAAATTAACCTGTGTCTCTTTATCTTTTGCTTCAGGGCTCGTTACCTTTCTTGCCTCTGCACATCTTACTTCTGCATTAGCACTGCTTCTCTGAGTCTGCTGGCTGGTGGCTGCCTGGCTTCTGGCCCCGGGGTGTGTCCCTCCTTCTTTCCTCCGCCTCCTCTCTTGTTCTCTCTCCTCCTGAGCCGAGGAGAAACTCGTATTTATTCTTTCTCTCGGCCAACCCTGCCTATCCTTTGTCTGCCTAGCTAGTGACCATTCAGCTCTTGATCAGACCAACGAAGTGCCTTAAGTAGGTAAGGTATTACAAATGCCACACATCTTTACGTCATTAAGCACACAGCCTGACATTGGTAAACAAATGCAGTATAAACAAATGTAACACATCTTACATAGTTAAAATCGTATTCTACAACAGGTTTCTTGGAATTTCTCAACCAACTGTGGGAAGGCATGTTATTTAATGCTGCCTTGAGTTTCTGAATGATATTTATCTACCTTTGACTAGAAACACAAAATATATGTAAATTAATTAGAATCAAATAATAGATATGTCTTTCAAAACATGTCAGCTGGGGCTACAGTTTAAGGATTTTTGATGGGGAGAAGCTAGGGTATTGTAGGGAACAGACAGAGTGCTTGTGTGTTGTTCTACTCCTGTGACTGGAAATGGATGGGAAAGCAACTTCAACTCCTTTTATAGATTAGCGAGCCGTGGGATCAGAGTGTTTGTCTCAAATGAAGGTTCGGAAGTGTCTACATACCGTGGCTCCTCCTTGCTTTGGTTTTGAGCCCCTCCTGCAGTTTTTCTGCATTGTCTTCCATCCCTGACAGAACTCCTGTCCAGGCTGAGAAACACAAGGGCTTTTCTGCCTTCAGGGAGGGGGCACAGGATGTTAAGAGCAGGAAGGGGAGAGACATTTGTGGGGGCAAGGTTTATGAGGCCTGCTGTCCGGAGTCTTGACCAATCCTCACAGGCTTCAAGTTCTAAGAAGCTGACCGCATTACTTCCTGAGTGAAAGATTTACCTCTGAGTGACCTGGTTCATTTGCATTTATTCTTTCAAGAGTACCTAAGATTCACTTTGAAGCGAAGTAGTGATTGGGGCCAAAGCGGCTAGAATGGTGGAAACAGGGGAAAGGCCGTGTTCTACTTCAGCTAAGAGCAGCTGAAGGCGGTTGGAGCTGAGACTAACTCATTCGCCCCTTTCTCAGAAGCCATTCCAGGAATGTAATGGGGTAAGTTTAAATCTTTGAATATGTGTGGGGCCTGAGGTCTAGAATTTTATTGTGGCTGATGAGTTCTTTACTCTTCACTAAAAACATAACAGCAGAGAACAAGGCGTTGGATAGAATATGTGTTTTTTTCCCCAGCCATAGTCTGATTATCTGGATCTGTGACAGTCTAAGAAGGGCCTGGACATTCGAAACTCCTAACATTCGGTAAGAGAAGCTAACAGTGGGAGTCTCAGCCTCCTGCCGGTGTTTGCTCGTAATGTGGACTTGAAGAGCCTCAATCTTTCTTGCCCACCTTTTAACAAAGCCTCTGTCAAGCCTGAGACAACACTCCTGACTTTTAATAACTGAAACATAGATCGTGTCTTGTCTTTGGGATATGGAAAATGTTGAGGAACGAGAAGGCAAACACACAATTTGTGCTGATTTGAGAGCTCAAAAAGGAGTCTTTCTGGACTGGCTGGTGGGATAAGTGACTTTATAAGTTTGCAAGAGAGAAAGCTCACTCCTTCACTTATTTGACATAGGTGTACACCTACTATGTGCTAGGTCCTTAGAATGGAGAGACATTACAATTAAAATGGGACCTTTGCTTTCATAATTCATCATCACAGTAGAGGAGTCAGCGAAGTGAAGTTATTACCTTATATTTTTGAGACAAGGTCTTGTATAGCCTTGGCTATCCTCAAGCTACAGCTCCTCCCACCTCTGCCTCCCAAGTGCTGGGATTATAAATATGTGCCACCACGCTGGGCTGCAAATCAAATTATTCAGGCTGATGCATGCTGGAGTGGAGATGATGGCCACCAGGATGACGTCCTTCCTGATGATTCTAATTTTAAAGAGTAATGGAGACATAATAGCTACACACATAGTATGTTTCTCAGTGCCAGCCTGTCTCGCGAGCCTTAGCTCCTATAACACCCCAATAATGCAGATGTTATTTTGTAATGTGGGATGTCTTATAAGGGTTGAAACTGAATGTCCTGAGTGGAAGAGCTAAGATTTGAATATAGGCTGTTCGATGGTGGTTGATACCTTTAGTCCAAGCACTCGGAAGGCAGAGGCAGGCAGATCTCAAGTTCAGGGCCAGCCTGGTCTACAAAATGAGTTCCAGAACAGCCAAGGCTACATAAGAGAAACCCTGTCTTGAAACATCCCCCTCCCCAAATATTTGAATACAGACAGTAAAACACTAGAGCCTGAGTCTTAATCATTGGATCATTATTGTCTCAGGGCAGGGATTACTGGGTCTACTGGGCTTACTGGGTGAAAGAAAGAACTAGAGAGTATGTGACAGACCAAAGGAGTAAATTCAAAGGAAGAGAAGAAGCCTGGCTGTAGGAGATGAGGGAGTTGGGAAGTGAGACAGCATCAGGGTTAGGGGACTTTTATTATTAAAATAAGAGTGTGAACTTTGACCCAAAATTATGGGAAACCCCAAGAATGCAAGTGTGCACTTGTGTGTGTGTTTATGTGTATATGTGTGTGTGCAAGCATGCATTGTGTGTGCACTCCCCCTGGGGTTTGTGGAATCAAACCCAGAGTCCTGAGCATACTAGGCAAGCTCTCTAACCTCTGGACTGTATCCCTGGGCTAGCCCCATGATTGAAAGCCAGGGGGTGACTTGAAGCAATGGAATCACCGTGTCAGGGAAGATCACTGTGTCATCGTGGTGGGTGGACTGGACATGGGCCCAGACTGGCACCAGAAAAGGCAGTTGGGAGCGCAAGAGTGATGAGAGAGGAATCTGAGCAGCCTGAGGGAAGAGTGACGAGTGGGCCATGGGGACTTGGAAGACAGAAGGAAGTGGCGTCTGCCAGCCTCGGTGTTGAGCGGTGGGAGGTGGGGTAGAACTTCCAGTTTATGTGACTCTCATAGTGAAGCACAAAGAAGGGAAACTCACTGATGATGGAGGTGGGTCTTGTATCTTATCTGTTGCTTTCATTGGTTAACTAATAAAGAAAACTGCTTGGCCCTCTGATAGGGTAGAATTTAGATAGGCGGAGTAAACAGAACACAATGCTGGGAGAAAAAAACTGAGTCAGGCAGTCGCCATGATTCCCCCACTCCAGACAGATGCAGGTTAAGATCTTCCCTGGTAAGCCACTTCGTGGGCTACACAGATTATTAAAAATGGGTTAGATCAATATGTAAGAGCTAGCCAATAAGAGGCTGAAACTAATGGGCCAGGCAGTGTTTAAAAGAATACAGTTTCCGTGTAATTATTTCGGGTAAAGCTAGCCGGGTGGTGGGAAGCAGCCCGCTGCTCCTATTACAACACAGTGAGGTCAGAAACGGACCGGCTCACCACGTGAGTCCTGTTGGATGCTATGATAATAAACACAAGGCTTGTGCCAATCATTTTGTTAAAGGCTCATGTTCATCAGTTCACTCCATCTTTGTAAGGAGTCTATGAACTTACATCTGAGCAGACAGGGCGGTGGGAATATGGAGAGGACTTGGGTTTGCTTCTCTGAGTTGCTCCGAACATAAGCGGCATCTGGAAACTTCGTATACAGATACTGTCTAGGGAGGCCCTCTAGGAGAAGGCAAATTTTCTGAACTGTCCGCTACAGAAGCCACTAGTCATATGGATATAGAGTACCTAAAGTGCAGCTAAGGACCGCATTTCAAATTAATTGAATCACACGATCAGATGTGACTAGTGGCCACTGTGTGGGCCCACCCAACTCTTTGCTCTGCTGTCTTTGGGAGCTGTCTATACATCTGCCATGAGTAGGGAGCTTTAGGGTGAAGGTCGCTCACCCCCACAGATGGATTGCAGTGGATTTTCTAGTTGTTTTTTAACATTTAAATTGCATTCATTCATTCATTTGTTTGTTTGTTTTTTTAATTTGTTTGCTTTTGGTCAGAGTCTCACTTTTTAAAAAAAGATTTATTTATTTTTATTTTATGTGTATGGGTGTTTTGCCTGCACCACATACCTCTGCACCACATGGGCACCTCATACTTGCAGAGGCCAGAAGAGGAGATCAGAGTCCCCTGAAACTGTAGTTACAGATGGTTTTGAGCACCCTGTGGGTGCTAGGAATCGAACCTGGGTCCCCTACAAGAGCATTCAATGCCCTTAACAGCATCTTTCCAGCCCTGGTCAAGGCCTCACTGTAAACAGGCCGACCTAGAACGCATGGCAGTTCTCCTGCCATAGCTTTCCGGGACCAGGGATTACAACTGAAGTACCACAGCAGGCTGATGGCAGATCATTTTAGCTTCTTACTAGTCACGGTTTATTTGAGACTCTGATAAGCGTTATAACCTCTCTGGGGAACGTACAGTGCTCTTGCATGAGTTAGTTGTGATGATGTCAGGGGTCCCTGAGGGGTAGCTTCCCTGGTTGGAAACACGAAGACGCAACCTGATAGCATGGTACCTTGAGAGCATGGACCTCCGGTTTTTGTTTACCGTTCTGGGTTCCAGAAGGATGTTTAGTATATAGTTGGTCCTGGATAATTTATGGCAGGAGTGGCTGAGAGAGTCTCGGGGAACACTTCAGGATCAACCAGAACTTATGAAACTCCCAAGAAAGACAAAAGAGCAGAAGTCCTGCAGAGGGAAGTCCGAGAACTCACAGAAGTCCAGGAGGCCCTTGCAAAGCCTGGATCACTCGCCACGTCGGACCTGCTTGGCCAGTCCGATAGGGTTAGGATTCTGGTTTGTTTGCTTTGGTTTTTGAGCTATAGTCTCACTCTGTAGCCCAGGTTGTCCTTGAACTCATGACCCCCCCCCCACCTCCCCAGCCTCTCCAAATACTGGGACCACAGCTGTGTGTCACCACTTCCAGCTTGAAAGCAGGATTAACCAGTGTCCCAGGGAACAAAACCAGAGTGGTGGCCATGGGGATCCAGATTGCAATGGAGTGACTAAAAAATCCAGGGGTGGGCCCTCCATCCTGCCCCTCGCTGTCCCTGGGAAGCTTCAAGACACTACTCACTAGCTCAGCAGTAGCGTGCTTGCCTGGCCTGTGTGGACCCTGGGTTAGATGCCTAGATCAACAGCTGCTGACTTTGGCTTAGATAAACTGCATGATAAAGCACCAGTTCATTATGTTTTGACAAAGATTTAACAGTCACTGGGCAACTGTTACGTCAATGGCCATAAAGAAAAGGGAAAACAAAGGAGTTGAAAGAGACCTCACCTACTCTTTGCCCAGCACAGAGGCGGCTGTAATCTCAGCTGCTCGGGGAGGCTGAGACTGAAGGACCAGGCTTTGAGGCTACCCTGGGCTACACAGTGAGGTTCTGTTTACACAGAAGAAAGCACAGCTGCGCGGTGGCCTCCACCTGTAATCCCGGCATTGGGGAGGTGGATGCAAGAGGACCCTCGCAATGTGGAGGCCAGCCTGGGCTATGTAGTTCCATTTCAGACAGCCTAGACCCCTGAACTACACCCGGTCTCATACAGAGCAGGGCAAACTGGAACCAAAGAAAGCACAGACACTGACATGTTTAGAAGTGAAAGTGTTTGTGGGTTTGGGCGAGTGAGGGGAGTACGGAGCTGCATTCTGAGTCCCCAAATCTTTGTCCAGCTTCCCCTCTAGCTGGAGAGTCTCCTGGGAGCCCTTAAGCAGAACTGAGCCTCCAAACCCTGTAGGCAGATTGGCAGTTTGCTTCCAGCCTGTGATTTTCTAAGTGCTCTCTGAGACTATTGGGTGTGTTGTGTAAGAGGCTGGCAGTCACTCACAATGTCCCTATCACATCTGTGTGCTTATTTCTATTATTAGACCTTCCCGTACTTGCCTGCCAGGTGACAAACAGAAACCGACTTTCTTTATTCTCCACTTCTCTGCTACCCCCTTTCTCTTTCTGAATGTGACTTCCCTACCCAAACCAAAATTGGAAACACTAGAGTCAGTTTATTTTATTTTTCTCTTACCTTTTGGTTTTTTGAGAGAGGTCTTTTCTGCATAGCCCTGACTGTCCCAGAACATGCTCTGTAGAGCAGGCTGGCCTCAAACTCATAGAGATTCTCCTGCTTCTGCCTCCTGAGTGCTGGGATTATTTTATATGTGAAAATAATTCAGCATGGAAATGCAGTTTTCTCTTCCAGTGGTGATGGTCTGACTCTATTTTTCGAGCCAGTGACTCGTGACATTTTTCTTAATGATCCTGTCTCTTGGGGCTGAGGGAAATGACTCAGTAGGTAAGGAAAGGTGCCTCCCATCAACCCTGAGGACCGAATTCCATTCTTGGGACCCACACACTGGAAGGACAGAACGGATTCCTGTAAGTTGTTCTCCAACTTCCACGCATATGTTGTGACATGTATATACCCTCCCACTCAAAAGAAAATCAAAAAGAGTTTCCTCTCTGCCGATATGACAGTTCCACAGTTGAGAACTAGCCTAGTATGCTTGGGGCCCTCAAAGACACTGACACCTCAAAAACAAGAGCACACAGCAAAAACCTCTGTCACTGCCTGACCTCTGTTACTGCCCTGTGGTTCCTGGGCAGTGTCACGGTATCTGTTGGTCAAGCGACCTGTGGCCATTCTGTGCAATTGGTATTCCCCACCTGCCGGGACCTCTGCCATTTCTAAACCACATTACCCTCAGGCCATGTGCTGTTATGCACATCTGCCCTTCCCAAAAAGTAAATCCCATCTCATCTGCTAAGTGGCAGAGTCCAGACGAAAATTGGAGTCTCCGTGATCTGGGGCATGATGATTGGATTCCTTGCAACTTAATCCCTAGCTCTATAAACCAAGGATTAGGTAGTGACTAAACACCATAAGTCTTCATTTCTTGAGGAATTAGGCTAAGAGAGGATTAAGTGAGCCGGCTGGGGTTAGAAGGCCAATAAGAAGCCAAGTCAGGGAAAACCCAGTTCATCTGTTCCTACCACATCCACAGCCTGAGAGAATTTATTTCTCCTTGTTGATTAATCAAAGGCAGCTATAACTGTCACTTGCAGTGTTTTGAAACTCCCAATTAGCATGAGATAATTGTTGCTAATGCAGCCATCTGCAGATTATTGCCAAAAGCAGAGAAATGGGCACTTTCGTCTGCAGACTCGGTGTGGGTGGCTTCCATCAAGCTCAGGGAATACTGAACATCATCTGGCAAGCCTCATGGCAGCTTGGGTCCACCGAAGTCTCAAAAGCTCCCCAGGCTTAGGAGAGCAGCGCATCATTGCCTGGGAGAGGAAGAGCTGACTCAACTCAGGAAATGTCCTTTCAGAAAATGGGGCTGGGCAGGATGTGGTGGACCACGCCTGGAATCTGAGCTGCTGGGGAAACTGAAGCAGGAGGCTTGAGAGTTCAAACGTGGGGCTGCCTAGTGAGTTCAAGGTCAAGCGGGGAAACTGAGAGTGTCTCAGAATAAAAGCAAGCTGATGTCTCTACGATAGGCCACTTTAAAACACACACACACACACACACACACACACACACACACACACACACACACACACGCAATGTCCTGGGCTCCATCCCCAGCACTGCAAAAATAAAATGAGATACTGAACTAAAATATCCAAAGGCTCTCGGTCCCATCTCCCCAGTCATCAAGCTGGATCTTCAGAGAGCACAAGGGTATCTGCTTGTGGTTTGTGAGGTTAGCCTGTCTTTCTGTATGTCTCTGTTCTTTGGAGTAGGGAGGAGGCTGGTCATACAGTGGAGTCAAGGGAATTTGTCCAGCATGCATTGCAAAGCTTCCAGACCCGACCTGCCTTCTGAAGCGCACTTCGTGAATTACCATGGATATCCCCAGCCCTTCCCAGTGGTGAGAGTGTTAATGAGACCATCCGAGATAAACCTGTGCTGTAGCAGGCGTGTGGGGAACAAAACCAGGAGCCTGCTGGCTCCCTCTAGTGTATTCAATAAGTGTGTGTGCGTGTGTGTGTGTGTGCGCGCGCGCGCACGCACGCGCGCACAGCCAGATATCAACCTCAGGAGTCCTTTCCTTAGGTGCTGTCTACTTTGCTTTTTGAGACAGGGTCTCTCACTGGCCAGTGAGTGCCAGAGATCTGCCTGTGTCCGCCTTCCCAGTACTGGGTTACAGGCACGAGCCGCCACAACTGGCTTTTTAAATGTGGGTTCTGAATCTGGAACTCAGCTAAGCTTTGAACTGTCCTGCCTCTGTGTCCCAAGTGCTGGGGTGACAGGTGTATCCCACCGTGCTTGACTCCACCCGCTTTTAAGTTTCAATGCAGAAAGCTTGCTGTTGAGACACTCTGCTTTGCTGGAACCCAGAAAGAAGTGACCTTTTGTTTTCTGTTCTCGAAGCATCTCCTGTTTCGTGAGAGCCACCATTTTTTTTTACTCTTGAAAGCAGAGCCCATGTCTGATCCCACGTCTACTGCTGCGTCGTCCACTACAAAACGCGCACCATCTGGCATTACACGGCCGTTCGCGTGTGTACCAGACACGGGCCTCCACGCTTACCGTGTCCTGTTCTCAAGCCTGACGGAACTGTCTATCAGTGAGGTCTCTCTCTAGCAGCGGAGGAGAAGGTTGGGAAAGAACTCACTCAGTCATAAAGTAGGAAGTGGAGAAGTAAGTGTGAATTCAATCCACAGCAGAGTAACGCCACACTGTAAACGTCTCCCCCTTCCCATGTGGCCCAGGCTTTGTGGTCTAGACTCACTCATTGCCTTATTGCTGCTTCCTGTTGGCTTAAAAGTGCATATCCATAATTGTTGAATGTGTGCAGGCTGGTTTTTTTTTTTTTTAAATTCTGTGTGTGTTTGTGTGTGTGTTTGTGTGCACCAGAGACAGTTTCTGGTAGGTGGTGTGAATTCTGAGGATAGAACTCAGGTTGCCAGTCTCAGGACCTAGAGGGAAGTGTCTTTACCAGCTGAGCCATCTTGTTGGCCCTCAGTTGGTATTTATTAGTTACTTGGAATCAGTACACGTTTTGAAGGCCACCAGTTTTTATTTTCTGTAAACTGAATTTTCAAAACCATGGGAAGACCAGAAGAGGGCGCCCCAAAATTGACTCATTACGGTGACTGTGGCGTTGGCTTAGTTGCGATTTGGGAAACAACAGTGCCATCTAGTGGAATAATTTGGTAACATTGCTTATTCTGAAACTGGTATATTATCGTTTGGTCGGGGCTCTATTTTATTTTATTTTATTTTATTTTATTTTATTTTATTTTATTTTATTTTATTTTTGGTTTTTCGAGACAGAGTTTCTCTGTGGCTTTGGAGCCTGTCCTGGAACTAGCTCTGTAGACCAGGCTGGTCTCGAACTCACAGAGATTCGCCTGCCTCTGCCTCCCGAGTGCTGGGATTAAAGGTGTGCGCCACCACCGCCCGGCTTTGGGCTCTCTTTTAATTTTAAGTTTTGGTTGCCAGAGGAAGGGTAGGGTGAGCATGAAGTAGCAGCCTGTTATGCCGAAGTAGATCAAAGCCAGCCTATTCCTCAGAGAGGTTGTGATACTCCTCATGGTCGTTTGGGTTCGTTGAGCCCGTTGACTGTTATAAAGGGCATAAACCCTGAACTTTAGACACTCCTGCGCTTTCCTAGCAGTAGACTGGCACACTCTGTTGAGGCTTGCCTCTAGAGCCAAGCGACTTGGAATTTCTTCTCCAGCTCCTATCCCGGTGTTGCTTGATAAGAATATAAAATTACATGGTTCAGCAGCCCTGGAGCAAAATTCTATTAAAAGAAGATATATATATATATATAATATATATATATGTATATATATATTATATATTATATATATTTTGGTTTTTCGAGACAGGGTTTCTCTGTGGTTTTTGGAGCCTGTCCTGGAACTAGCTCTTGTAGACCAGGCTGGTCTCGAACTCACACAGGTCCGCCTGCCTCTGCCTCCCGAGTGCTGGGATTAAAGGCTTGCGCCACCGCCGCCTGGCAGTTTTAGATATATTTATATGTCATATAGACTCCTTAAGGAATTCTGCTTTTAGTTTTTTTTATTTTTTATTTCTTTTATTTTATTTATTTTGAGACTGGGCTTCTCTGTGTAGTCCCTTCTGTCCTGGAGCTCGCTCTGCAAACCAATCTGACCTCAAACTCACTGAGATCCGCTTGTTTCTGCCTCCCAAAAGCAGGGATTAAAGGTGTGTGCCACCACCGCCCAGCTTCAGAACTCTGCTTTTGAATTGAGCTCTGTAGCCGTCTAGCCCACAGAATAGGAAGTTTAGAGATTTTGCCTTCCCTGGGGGCAAGGCAGTGGACCTAGTAAGGTGGTGCAGAATCTTTAGTCTCTGCCTTCTGGCAGTCTCCCTCCCTTAAACCAGCCTTGGGCGGGTTGAGGAAGGCTGGGTCCCGGTCCCAGTAGAAAGCTTAAACCACAAAGTTGAAAGCCTCAAAGCTACCGAGGCCTGCGTGCCTAGGGACCTGGGTTGTTGGTTAGGCTCTTCCTTCTCCAGCCTGGGCAGCCGCAGAGATGCTCTGGATGTCGTGAGTGACTTTCAGCTGGTTACTGTCTTCTCAGCTCACATGGCTGCTTCCACAGGAACACTCTGCTTTCGCTTGATTTTGTAACCTCGTTTCTTTGTATAGCTGAGGTCTGGACGACCTCCCCCGGGGTTGAGAAAGCAGGAGCAGTTTTAACGGTTCACATCCTGTGTCTTCCCTCAGCAGCCAGCAGAGCAGCCAACAGAGCAGCCACGACGATGACTCCAGCAGGTTCCTGAGTCCCCGAGTGCGCCAAGAAAGGTAAGTGCAGAGAAACTGTGTGTGTGTGTGTGTGTGTGTGTGTGTGTGTGTGTGTGTGTGTGTGTGTGGTCACGTGGGTTGGGGGGAGAGAAATGGCTGAGAATGGGGTGATGTGCCTCGGTTGTTTCTGCCGTGTGTGAGAGAACTCTGGGAAGCAGAAGAGGGGGCATCTGGCCTTTGTCCTTGGAGAATGGTCAGAAAGACAAGCTGTTGTCCCAGAAACCAGAGGGAGTAACACTCCGGGAGGCTGCTGAAGGCAAAGGGCTGGCTCTTCAAGGGAAGACATCTACTGCAGACCAATGGCTCTGAACTAACTTCGGGTTTAGGGTTTGAGTCATGCTTTTGTTTTGTTCTCTTCTGTTTTGTGACAGAATTTCTCTATGTAGCCATCCTGGCTGTCCTGGTACTGGCTTTGTAGACCAGGCTGGCACCCGAGATCCTCTTGGGCTTTCCTCCCAAGTGCTGGGACTAAAAACGTATGTCACCACGCTGGCGATAGGATTTGAGTCGTACTTCAGAGACTGAGTGTAGTGTGGTTCATATAGGGACAAGGAATTTTGTTTCATTCTTCTTTGGTGTAAGGTATTTTGTACCCGAGGAATCTGTGTGCCCTGGACTGGTCACCTGTGGTCCCTGAAGGCTGCAGTCTTTGAGTGGAGCAGGTAGTGTGTGGTGGGGGTTGTCAGAGAAGAGGTTGATAAAGAGGTTGATAAAGGGCAGTGAATGCGGCAGCTCCTAAATGTTGGCTTGAGGATCTGAGAGTCTGTTGGTTCTGCACTAGCGGTGAGACTTGGCCAGGTTCTGTTTCATTTGTGTTGTCAGTGTAGACAGAGTGGTTTCTGGGCATGAATTAACTTTGCTAGTTTTTATATAAGTCAGAGAACGGTGATTTGACCTGAAATGCTGGACCTTGACCCCAGAGCCTGTAGCTTGCTGAGCACTCATTCTGAATTCATACCTGGAGAGCAAGGCAGCAGAACGGGAACTAAAAAACTCAACTAGCCTACCGTAGGGGCTCTGGGTTTTTCATATTTTGGAAGAGCCTCTTGCTACGTAGCTTAGGCTGGCCCTAACTTGATAGCCTCCTGACTCTGTCTCTTCAAGTACTAGAATTATATGTGTATAGCCCTGTACTTGACTTGAGATAATGTGTTTCAACGAACTATAGAAATGATCCCTGAAAGTATAGTCTTGATAATGTGTTTCAAAAGAGGAAGTCAACTGCATACTAGAAAAGACTCACTTACTTAAAGTTTTAAAATTATATTATAGTTTATTCTCTCTCTCTCTCTCTCTCTGTGTGTGTGTGTGTGTGTGTGTTTCTATGTTTGACACATATGGAGACTAGAAGACCATTTTCTGAAGTCTTTTCTGTCCTACCATGTGGGCCCTAGGGACTGAACTTGGGTTCTCAGGTTTGACGGAAAGCCACTTTACCCACTATGCCATCTTGCCTACTCAAGATGCGTCTCTTTTGGGTTTGGCAGTTTCTGCCTATAGCCCAGCACTCTGAGATCAGGGATAGGAAGATCCCTGAAAGCGCAAAGGTAGCCTTGTCTGCACAGCTCAGGTTAGGAGGAACTTGCTTTGTTTTGTTTTTTTGAGACAGGGTTTCTCTGTGTAGCTTTGGAGCCTGTCCTGGAACTTGCTCTGTGTAGACAAGCTGGCCTTGAACTCAAGGAGATCCACCTGCCTCTGCTGAGAATAAAGGCATGTACCACCACTACTACTCAGTTTAGGGTGAACTTGTGTGTGGCAAAATAGGTCTCACAAAGTGATGAATTCTCCCTCACAGGAGAAATCAAGCCAAGGCTAGGTAGTGTGTCCTGGGCCAGAGTGACGGGGTCTCTCTAAATGTTATGTTTGTTTTACAAAGTCTTCTGAATTCTGGACCATTTCTCAGTTTTATACCCATCATTAGCCCAAATGAGTCATTCAATTCAACCTAGATGGAGTCAGTATGGAGATGTGGGCCCCCAAAAAAGACTTATTAGGCAAAGTACTTAGTTAATCGGTTTTGGTCTAAGGATAGCTCCTTTGATCCCGAGAGTAACTTACACATCTGTGTATGGATGTTGAGATTTTTAGCATGTATACTCTTAAAAGAATTGGCATAGAGGTCCCTGAGTCAGCTCTCTTCTGTACCTGTGCACAGAGTTATCTCTGGACAAATACTGTTTTTCTCAGCTCGATGGCCTCAGTCATGGTTCACCTTTTGGGTCTGGTTGCCATCTACTCTCTTCCCTCCATGTTATTTCTGTTGCTTGGCCCATTCCAGGGGGAGAGAACTAAGTACTCAATTCCATGTAACCCCGACAACATCCTCTTCAGGATTCCCTGTCTCTTGAATGCTGCTACCCAGGCAGACAGGCTTTTGGTTGGCTGCTTAGTAATGGACACAGATAAAAATTATATTTGGTCTCCTTGTCTGATCATATGTCCTTACATAAAGGGTTCTCTTCTAGGCTTGTAGCCTCAAGAAAAAAAAAAAACCCTAAATTTCTTTCCCTTCTGGAACCTGCTGTGGTGGTTTGAAAGAAAATTGTCCCCCAAAGGAGTGGCACTATGAGGAGGTGTGGCCTTGTTGGAGCATGTGTGTCACTGTGGAGTTGGGCTTTGAGATCTCTTTTGCTCAAGCTTACCCCAGTGTGACTACAGTTGACTTCTTGTTGCCTGCAAGGTGTAGCAGCCTCAGCTCCAGCACCATGTCTGCCTGCACACCTGCCATGCTTTGTGTCATGATGATGATGGACTGAACCTCTAAACCGAAAGCGAGCCACCCCAGTTAAATATTTTCTTTATGAGAGTTGCCGTGGTTATGGTGTCTCTTCACAGCAATAGAAAACCCTAAGTTCTTCACGGGGGCATGGACATCATTTGCTCTGCTTGCTTGTCATCTGTGGTGTGGTACATGCCAGAAATGTGCTTTAGATGGCAGTCCCTGTGTGTTCCCCAATCTGAGATACCCAGAGCCGCCCAGCGTTTGTCCCGGCCGCTCTCAGTGAAGTCTTCCCTTCTTGGGTTCCGTTCGCTGGTGAGAATGAGTTTCCAGGGGCACACCCTGTACTTGACTGATTCTTCCTTTAATGCGTTTTTCACCCATTTTAGAGTCTCCTGCTTTGAGAACATTGGGCTGCGATGGACTGAGATTTGGATCTGAAAAGATTTTATGTAGTAGTGAGGATGTGGCCTGTGTTGTGCCTGCCTCTCTCTCTCTCTCTCTCTCTCTCTCTCTCTCTCTCTCTCTCTCTCT
>NC_022012.1:34168990-34174420 GCF_000317375.1 Microtus ochrogaster | reverse complement strand
TCTCTCTCTCTCTCTCTCTCTCTCTCTCTCTCTCTCTCTCTCTCTCTCTCTCTGTTGTGTGTGTGTGTGTGTGTGTAGAGGGTTCGGTGGTGCTGGCAGAGTGGCAGAGGTCAGAGGTCATCTCTGTATTTCTTCTGCTGTCCTGTCTCTTTTCCCTCCCACCCTCCCTCCTTCCTTTCTTTCTTTCTTGGGAGTGGAGGAGAAGGCCTCTCATTGGCTTATAACTCAGTAATTAAACTAGGAGTGAGCCCCAGGGATCCATTTGTCTTTGTCTGCCCCATGCTGGCTGTGGTTATAAGCTCAGGGCTTCTGGAGAGGGAGCTCCTGCTTATGTCAGCAAGCATTATACTGACGGAGCTGTGCTCCCAGCCCTTCACTTTGGGCCTTTGAACGATGGTGTCTCATTAATGGCCACCTTTCCTACACTGCGAGTCTCTCCTGTAATCTTGCCATTTACTCTGTGCCATTCCTGGGGGTGGGGAACTAATGCAGCAGGACTGTCACAGACTGAGAGTGGCCAAGAATGAGGCTTTCTATGACTGTTTCTTCTGTTCCACATCGTGAAAGCTTGCTTCACAAAGCGGGTAGAATTAGCATTGATTTCTTTAAATTTTTTTAAATTATAGGTTTTATGGTCTTTTTTTTGTATAAGTTGTTCCTTTGGCTGGTTGACTAAAACATTGATTCTTTTCATCGCCGCGTGGAATTCAGGATGGACATACTATTTAGAGACAAGATAACCACCTTGCTCCAACCATGTGCCACCTGACAACAGGATAGTCACCACGTGATTGTCTCATTGTGAAGACATCATAAGGCATCTAGGAATCTAATCTCTCTGGACTTTCAGTGTTGACCGAAGTATGCGTACGTGTCCCGTGGCTGTCTTAACAGTTCTAAAGGAAAAGTCTCTATCTGGTCAAACAGGGCAGCAGTGATTCCTAGGGCAGCTGGGAAAGGTTGATTCAGAGTCCATTTACTAGGAAATGGGGGGAGGGGTTGGAAGGAGGGCTGTCTCAGAAGTAGGACACATCTGTGTGCCACCTGCCAGATTCCCAATAAAAAGGAAAAGAGATAACTTCCTCAGGTTTGTGTGTTAGGGGTGTGTGTGTGTGCGTGTGTGTGTGTGTGTGTCCCATTAATCCACTTTTCTTGCTTCTAGGTGAAGCCAGTAGCAAGATGAAACATTAGTTTCCAGGTTCACCCCACACTAGACCAGTTATTAAAGTTTCTTAGGTACCCAGAACTTCATTCAGTACATTTCCCCGAGTGGCGGGGCTTTGTAAACAGTGCATGGATTGTAGGCAAAGGAGTTGTTTTACTAAGGACCTTTGTGTGCAGCAGGGGAGTTTCCGTCGAGTGTGGCCTCAGCTATCGGGATGCCTTTCAGAAACAGAATAGTTGAGACCTGGAATGAGGGTGTGTATATGTGGTTGCCAAGGTGGGGCTGCAGCAGGGGCCAGAGTGTGCGTGCAGGTAGACATCTCCGCATGCAGGCATGCATGCCGTGAGCCTTTGTGAAATAGCCATAGACAACAGAAAGCTGCAAGAGCCCAGCTGCAAGCAAGACAGGTGGAGCTGTGCTGACTTTTGATGGGGCCTGTGGTCCGGTAAGAGTAAATACCTCATGGTCCACCACAGCCACACTGTATTCGCAAGGCGCTCTCTCTCTCTCTCTCTCTCTCTCTCTCTCTCTCTCTCTCTCTCTCTCTCTCTCTCTCTCTGTTTTGTTTTCAAAGCAACCTAGTCTGGCCTTAAACTGGTTGTATAACTGAGGATCGTATTGAAGTCTTGTTCCTCCTACAGTTTTTCGAGGGCTGGGATTAAAGATCTATGTCACACCTGACTTTCTTCTTAAATGAACATTTTTGTTGTACTTTTTTTTTTTTGGAGGTACTGGAAATCAAATCCAGGGCTTTTCCACATGACTGTATCAAACTAGATACTTAGTAGGTGTTAAATAAATGGCAGGTATTCATGCTCTCATTTTGACTCCCAATGAGACTTGACTCTTCCTGAATAGAGCTGTGCTCTTCTGACCTAAAGATGGGGAAGGGCTCATGAGGCTTCACCCAGCTGGGAATGATTGGCATTTGATAGCTGCTGGGCGAGGGAGAGTTGCCCAGGCTCCAGTGGGTGGCGCCACACCCTTGTGCCTAGGGCAGCTCTAATTTTGACTCGGTGGGCTATACAAAGAGGAGGAGCCGTGAAGTTGGGAGGGGGAGGAGGGTTCATGGAGGAATGAGTGGTAGATAATGATCAAAATATTTTACATGCATATATGAAATTCTCAAAGAATAAATAAAAAAAATACTATATATCTAAGAGATCGCCCAGATAGGAAGTGTGGGTGGAATTTGGAGCACCTGCAAATTCAAAGTACAGACACTGGATAAGCAGTGAGGTGTGACATCACCCCTCAAGAGTCTCGTTGTTAAGGTGAGACACACTCGCAAATAAATGTACGATGGTATTATGGACGTGGAATTAGGCATTCAGTAATCAGTAATATGCATAAAATCCTTGCTAGGTACCAAACTGTGCAGTGAATCCCTTCCATATTATCTTAACACATCCCCCTTTCTGTGGCCCTACCAATCTGGTGCTGTTTTTTCCAGCGTTAAGAGGACTTGAGACCCCGTGAAGTTAAGAACCTGCCCAGGAGTGGCTTACTGTTGGGTGGCGGCATTGGGGAGTGTAAACGGTATCTACAGACTCTGGAGAGTGATGCTTTGGCTGAGAGCTTCTGGATGAGGGGAGTGTCACGTGGACAGCATTCCCAGGGAAGGAACAGGATGTACACCAGCACGGGGTGTGAGAGAGCAGGGGAAAGCGGGAGAGTTCAGGAACTACCGACACTTAAGTTGGCTGCAGCATGATGCTCTAGGAGTGGACTTCTAGCAAGTGGCCAGAAAAGATTATTTGAACAGGTGGTGGGGTCTTTGATACCAGTTGTTTTTGTTTGTTTGTTTTGGTTTTTTGGTGTGGTTGTTTGCTTCATTTTTTGAGGCAAGGTTTCTCTCTGCAGAGCCTGTCCTGTCCTGGAACTCACTCTGAGACCAGGCTGGCCTTGAACTCAGAGACCTGCCTGCTTCTGCCTTCTGAATGCCAGGATTAAAGGCACACGCCACCACACAGCACTGCCTGGCAGGAGTGTTCTTCATTAATAGGAAATGCTGGAGGGATCTTGAGAGATAGAGCACCCTGTGTCTGCCTGGGTAACCTTATATAAACAGGAGCCTTTTGTAGGCAGGGTCTCAGATGCTCAGGCTTACCTTAAACTTGCTTTGTAGCATAAACAGGCCCTGAATACCTGGATCTTCCTGTCTTCACCTTTTAAATTACAGGTGTTTAGTTATGAAAATTCTGGAGGCCGGGGAACCTAAGATTAATGTACTTTCAGAGTTAATGTTTTAATGGAGTCTGTTTTTTCTTTTCTTTATCTTCCTTATTAATGGTTGAAAAAAATTAAACTGGCAAAAACAATCTTTTAAATTCCCTATTGAGTTTAATTTGAGTTGTTTACAGGATCAATGAGGGTTTATCTACAGGTGTATGAACCACTTTCCAGTGACAACACCACTGAAGAAATGTCTTTCCCCCCTCAGTAACCATTAGCTGTCTATAAATCTTTAGGTAAAGGTGGGGCCTAAGGAACCCCTCATCCTTATGTGTTTGTGTGCATGTTCATGGGTACAGATATGTGTGCTTGTCAGAGGTCAGAGCTGGAGATTGACTTTGGGGGTCCTTGTTAAGGTGAAGCCTTGTTTGTTGTTGCAAGGTTTGAGATCATTTTCCACTAGGTTTTGGGGTTCGCTAACTGGGCAAGGCTGGCTGACTTTGCTTCCCCAGCACTGAGATTACATACTGGAGCCTTGGGGTGTGTGTGTGTCTGTATGTGTTTGCAGAGACTGAACTCAGGTCCTTATGCATGTGTAGTAAGCCCCTTTATCAAGTCAGCTATCCCTAAACAACAACAGAAGTGGGTCCCACTATGTGGTACAATCTGACCTCCAGCTCACAATTCTGCCTCCGCTTCCCAGATGATGGTGTTCCAATGTGTCTAATCTGAAGCTCATTTTCTTCATATGCAGCCATTTTTTCTGTGTCCCGATAGGAAAAACAAAAACCAAAAAACCCTTTAGTCTCTACCGTTAGATCACCGGCTGTCCCCTTGCTGTCTTATATTAACCCCGCAGAAGATCTGCCTCTAATTCCATGACATTGGTGGGATGCGGGGGGCTAGCATTTCAACATGTATCTGAGTATGGGCGGTTCATTCAATCTATAGCACCAAGTTACTACTGGTCTTCTTTAAAGGGCTTTTAGGATATATTTGTCATCATGAGCATGCACACATGGATGTAAAGGTTAGATGGAGACTGGTGGGAACTGGTCGTCTTCTGCCATGTGGCTTCAGAAGCTTGAATTCAGACTGCCAGCCTGGCAGCGGCTACCTTTACCTGCTGAGCCAGCCCTCCTCCTAGCTACTCTTGTGAGAAAAGTCACATCGATCCCATGGAGAAGCATGATTTGAGAATCAAACACTTGGAGGACAAACAGATGCAGTGGAAAGAGATAACAATATACACACTATACCCACTCAGTCTCTTAAGTAGTTATCGAGTACATACTATACACCATCCACTTGAGTTGTGATAGACAGCTATGACCAAGACATCCACTTTGATGCTTGCTGTTGAGTGAGAAGAAATAGACGCCGAACAAAGAAGCTACCAAGTAGTAGGAAATGCTCTGGAGAAAATGAAAGAGGTGATAAGGAGTGAGGTGGGCAGGGAGGGATTTCTGCCGTGGCAACGCTGGGACTGAGACCAGATGGTGAATTTCTGAATGGTGGCATTGGAGACAGAAAAAGAGGAACCAATTAAAACTGTGAGAAATAGAGCTGACAGGAGTGACATACGAGTTGGGAGGCCATCCAGGAGGAACCTGAGTTTTCTGGCTTGGGCAGCAGAAGGCAGTACAACCTAGAGGCTAAGGGCTTCCTTCTCTGTCATCATGGTTCTAGCACATGCCCTGTGACATTAGGGGGAGCCAGTAGACGTTTGAAAGAGGCTTTCTGCACCCCTCCAGAGGTTTCTCCGCTGACATAGTAAGCCAGATCAAGCCCAATTGAAAAAGTATAACAACAGGTTTATTTGAGCAAAGCAATTCCCAGGCGAGTTCTCCAGTCCGAGAGATGAAGCCAGAGAAGCCACACCCACAACGAAAGTAGGAAGACTTTATGGGTTGTAGGTGAGGGGTGATGATGTGTCCGCCGCAAGCTAGGCTTGTGCTCAAGTATGGTCAAAAGCTGAGTGCCACTGGGAGCTTCAGGGGAGGAAGCTGCAGTCGCTGTCTAGAGTGCAGAACTAGGATTTTTGGAGCCTTTCCTTCGAATGGAGACTATCTGAGTGGGTGGGGTTGGGG
>NC_022012.1:34159752-34168890 GCF_000317375.1 Microtus ochrogaster | reverse complement strand
GAAGAGTGGGCTTTCTGGGTCATGCGGGGGCAAGCGGGAGGTTCTAACTGAACAATTTGTGAGCCACATTCTTCTCCTTTGTAGATGGGTGTAGGGAGTGATGATTCATTGTGTGGGTGATGATTTACAAGGATAGGCCTGGTCCATGGCTAGTGTTTTGTATGTGCTTGCATTGAGTATTATTAATATAATGTGTATGTTTGGAAAAATTTGAAGCCCAGCCATGATTAGTGAGTTTTAATTTTGGCATACAGAGTGTTAACGACTCATGGTACGTGCACATGGAAAGTCAGACTACACAGGGACCGTGAAGTGCAGGTCAAAAAGGACCTGTTCGGAGCTGTGGGAGTAGCTTAGTGGGGAAGCATGTGCCCTTGTGTGCTGGAGGTCCCAGATCCCATCCCCAGCACTGCAAACAAACATACAAAGATCTGGTTTAGGCCCCAAGGAATTAGATGTGCTGTACACGGGTGTGGGAGGAGGGAGGGTCCTCAGCTGAGTCTGGACCCCAGCCTGTACTGCAGGGCTGTGCCCGTATTGCAATGTAAGGAAGCCAGGTGTCAGGCAGACAAAAAGGAGAGACCCAGAGTATAAGAAAAGGAACACTCCCAGGAGAGTAGCAAGAAGGGGTGCATGCACATGCAAATGGGCTGCAGTCATAGGTGATAGAGGAGGAAGGGAAGAGGGTCACTTCAGTAATGACATCTCTAAGGTGGGATGGAAACAGTCTAGAGGCTGGGTATTTGGTTTTTTGTGGTTTTTGTTTTTTTGTTTTTTTTTTGGTTTTTCAAGACAGGGTTTCTCTGTGGTTTTGGAGCCTGTCCTGGAACTAGCTCTTGTAGACCAGGCTGGCCTCGAACTCACAGAGATCTGCCTGCCTCTGCCTCCCAAGTGCTGGGATTAAAGGCGTGTGCCACCACCGCCCGGCTTGGGTATTTGTTTTACATTATTATTATTATTTAAACTTTAAAATTAAATTTATTTTTTGTTAAATAGGTGCCTCAGCCATTTGTCTCAGGGTCTGAGACTTAACATCGACTCTAAAATTTGGAGTTAAATACCTTGGGTGGCAGAAGCCAGCATAGGCAAGGGATCTGTATCCAGGAGGGCAACCTTGACAGTTTGGTTCAGCGAGGCGTGGCTGAGACCTTGGAAGGGGAGCTCATTTATGCTCCTTCTGGGTTTCAAGCACCAGATGAATGAAAAAAAAAAAGAAGAAATAAAAAGGAAAGTACATGGTGGAAGAGAAAGTTTATTATAGATACAAGGGAGAGCATAGCCAGAGGCAGAAACCTTTGCGGGAGTCCAGAGTGGACGTGACTGAGCCATCCGAGGAGGGGGAGGGAGAGAGGTGCAAACCAGGTGCAGCAGCCAGGAGGGTGAAGGTACATAAAAAGGTGGGATGACCAAAATGGCTGGATGACATAGGGAGGATGAGCTAGGGGGAGGGCACCCCAGTCCCTGGGCTGGAGAGTTCAGGGTTCAGTGGGGTATTCCAGCCATACCCTGTAACAGGTGGAGATTGAGGGATGCTGGGAGAACCTGGGGGCCAGGTCCAGTTTGATATGTCAAGTAGGCACTTCAAGCCATTTGCCCCAGGGTTTGAGACTTCAGCTTCTTTTCTCCCATGTGGGTTTTAGGGATGGAACTCAGGTTCTCAGTTGTAGAGTGCCTTTGCCTGTTGAGTGTCCAAAAACTAGAATGGTGTGTGTGTGTGTGAACCCGGGCATGAATACCACAGCGTATGTGTGAGTCCAGAGGACAACTCTGTGAAGTTTGTCCTCTCCTTCTCTCTGGCTCTGGGATTTGAACTTGGCTCTCCAGGTTTGTTTAGCCAGAGCCCTCACTTCAGCCTGCTGAGCCATTTTGCTGGCCTCTTTATCTAGGCTTAAAAAAAAAAAATCTTACGGAGGCAAAGCAGTGGGATCTCTTGAGTTCTAGGCCAGTCTGGTCTATGGAGTGAGTTCTAGGACAGCCAGGGCTACACAGAGAAACCCTGCCTCGAAAAACAAAACAAAACAAGTTACCCATTGGGAGGCCGGAGAGAGAGTGTAAAGGGTGAAGTGCTCTCCTTACAAGCCCTAGAACTGGAGTTTGTATGCCCAGTATCCACAAAGAAACTGGGAGGTGCCCCATCCACAATCCCAGTACTCGGGAAGAGGAGATAGGGTTGTTTTATTTTATTTTTATTTTTTTTTTGAGACATGATTTTTCTTTTTTTTTTTAAACTTTTTATTTATTTATTTATTTATTTATTTATTTAACTTTATTATGTTCGTTGGTGTGAAGGTGTCAGATCTCGTGGAACTACATTTTCAGACAGTTGTGAGCTGCCATGTGGGTGCTGGGAATCGAACCCTGGTCCTCTGGAAGAGCAGTCAGTGCTCTTAACCGCTGAGCCATCTCTCCAGCCCCCAAGACATGGTTTTTCTGTGTAATAGTCTTGGTTGTCCTGGATCCTGGAACTCGCTGTGTAGACCAGAATGGCCTCAAACTCAAAGAAATCTGCCTGCTTCTGCCTCCTGAGTGCTGGGATTAAAGGTGTGCGCCACCACTGTCTGGAGAGATAGGGTATTCTTGAGGGCAGGCTAGTGAGCTAGGCTAGTTGAGTCATTTTCAGGTTCAGTGAGACTTTACTTCAAGTAAAAAGGACAGAGAGCAAGGAAGACCTCTGAAATCAGTCTCTTGCTTCCATACGTGTGCACACGCACACACATACAGCACCCAGCCAGCTCTTCCCTTCAGTTCCTGTCTTAGCATCTCTCAATGATGGGAATCTAACCTGTAAATATAACAGACACTTTCCCCTTCAAATTATCATGGTCATGGCGTCTTTTCAGAGCAGCAGAAGGCAAACTAAAATAGCCGCCATGTCCTGCTAGGAGAGCTAGCTTCAGTTCTGCTGATTCTAGCATGGAACTTGTCCTCCTCCTCCCCCGCCCCCAGCAGATTCCTGTAAGCACTCTGGCTCCATCTACCTGTCCAGCCACTGAATTCTCCATGGCCCTGCTTTACCCAGGTGATCTTTACCTTAAGGAAGGAGCCAAGAAGCAATCCCTCTGGGAGCAGTGCCCAGGGCCCCTCCCTTCCCTCCAGCACCAGCAGCTGACACCATATGCAGGTACTCCTCCATCCTCCCCGTCTGAGGACAGAGGGAGCAGAAACTTGCCAAAGACCAGAGCACTGCCAGATGTGGAAGGCTGGAGGCGAGCTCTGCGTGGAACTGTGGCTCAAACAGAGGGCAAGAGAGGCTGTGATTACATAGACTACCAGGCTGTCTCGCCTTCCTGTGTTTTGTATGGGACAGCAGAACATGGAGATCGGGTGTGGGGGAGCTCACTGTCGACTGCTGGGACAGCTGCAGAGGCAGCGTGCCCGTGCTCCTCCAAAGTGATCCCGCAGCCCTTGAGGTCCTGGCTGCCATGTGGCCAGCCTTCCCGTGAGCCCGGCATGGTGCAGAACCTGCGCACAGAGACTGTTTCGTGCAGCACAGCCGTCAGGCAGACTTGCTACTACCATGTCTCCTGTCTGAGGAAGAAGTTGGCCTTTCTGAGAGGCAAGTAAGTGGCAGGGGCCCCACAGGTCAGGATTGCCATGGCCTGGGTCTCTCTTCATGGAGGCAGAAATACCTTGGGGTTTGCTTTGTATGTTTGCTTGCAGCTGAGTGACAGGTATGTTGGGGGAGACGGATGTGCTGCAGGAGGCCAGAGGCCAGAGGGAAAAGCTAGTGTGGGCAACTGGTGGGGTGTCGGCTGGGAGATTTAGTCTCTGCCCCACTGGGTGATTCCTAAGAGGTAACTTGCCTCCCTGTTCTCTCCATAAGTATCCAGCCAGCTGCCAGTTTTTGTGTCCTTCTTAGAACATCAGTCAGTAAAGAATTTGGAGGACCCAAGATAAGGTGCTGTCGAGAGCTGAGTCCTCTGTGTGGCTTGGGCCTTTGTGGGTGCCGAGAATTGTTTCTGACTGAAGTGTCTGGGGATGTTGGGTTCATGCGGTCACCTCCTGTGCCCCTGTGCTCCGGGACTGGCCTTTGACACTAGAGCTGCCTGCGCAGGTTGACGCAGAGCTGTGAGTACAGTCCAGATGTGGGGCACGGCCCCCTCATCTGGCAGACCCATGTTCCAGTGGCTCCTTGAGGACCACGTTGTACTTGGCTGCTGTGACAAACAGAGAGGAGGCGGCTTGCTGGGAGGAAGAGGTTCAAGTGTTGAGTCAGAGGTCGGTTCAAAGCCTTCACAGGGGCTCAAGGGGTCTATATAGACTTGTGCAAGCTGCGGGGGTGGAGGCAGGTGGGGGGAGCATCTCTTTTCTTTCGTGTGAAAACGGAGGTTAACGTTCGAGAAAGGAAAAATGGGACAAATTGTGAGGAGAGAAAGGGAGAAAAAAAATAGTTAGAGGCTAAATGGAGTAGGTAGGGATCAGAGGATGACCAATCCGTCTTTGTCTATCTGTCTGGCTGTGAGGCACAACTGCCTTCCCAAGCTTTCTCGTGGCCAGAGGTTTGGTGGTTGGTGGGCTGGGCAGAGTCTCCTCCTGGGATGGTACTTTGGGGACTAGCACCACAGGCTGTGCCATGCACCCAGTAGGCCTTCAGCAGACAACATCGGAAGAAGAGTTCTTTACACAATACAATGCTGGGGGCCAAGGAGGATTCTTCCTTTAGTGAATTTCTCTCCCTTCCTTTCTTCCCCTTTGTGTGTTTGCGTGAGGCAGAGTGTTGCCCTGCAGCCCACGCTGATCCTTCTGCCACAGCTTCCCCAATGCTGGGATTACAAGCATATGACACCATTCAAGAGCGGTTTGAAGAGACCCATGTTGAAATTCAGGCTCCAATGTGCTTCTGTTCTGCAAAATAACTTTATACCTTTGATTCATCCTCCTTCAGGGGAAATACAGAAAGAATTAAGCCTCCTTTGTAAAGGTTGTGGGAATCAAACTACTATGAAATGGGAAAAAAGCTCTTACTGCGGTGTCTGGCATGAGCAAGGCTGAGTTTTTGCCATCAGCAAACCACAGGCTAAGCCCGGAGTGCAGGGGAAGTGTACGTTAGCTAGGACCTGGGGGCTTGAAAACTTGACTCAAGGTGATCCACAAACAAGCACCCAAGTGGGTGGGCTTGTTCGCTGTAGCCTGAAATTGGTACAGAAAGCTCTCGGTGCTTGCTGTTCCCACTAGTGACATTTGTCTTGAGTGGGTGAGGAGGGGGCTGGCACAGGGACAGGCTTCCTAGCCTGCAGGCATCTAGCCAGACTCTTTATGTGGCTCCAGCTAATCCAACATCCAACAGATTCAGAAGATGGATCCCGGTCAGCCTGTGCTCACTCTGATCTGATGCTGCCGTAGTCATGACCCTAGATAACTCCAGAAGGGACCCTGCGAGTCCCTGTCAGATCTCACGGAGAGGATCATGCAGGGGATAATGGGGTGCAGAGGAATACCCAAGTACTTGCTCCTGTCAGGTCCTCCCACCCAAATCACCAGAGCTGCGGTTTCTTCCTGGTAGCTCATACAGTCCCAGGACACCTCTTACCACCCTGTGCAAGTCTAGAATTTCTCCCCTCACTTCCTTTCTTCTCTTCTTGTTTGTTTGCGTGAGGGTTGCCCAGGCTGATCTATAACTCAAAGTGAACCTTCTGCCTCAGCTTCCCAAGTGCTGGAGTTACAGGTATAGGACACTACAACTGGCCTTTTCTGTCTAAGCACTAAGTGCTAACCCGAAGTTAGAGTTGGTTAGGTGTTCTCTCCACCATTAGTCCTTAAACTTAATGTGAGTAGGATTGGTCCTCTTTGATTTGGTGCAGTGCCAATGCTTAGCCAGTGCCTAGCACCCAATAGGTCCTCAAAAATATCTACTGGGTGAATCTGAATCAGTGATTGGTTAAGTTTTCTTTTTTGTTTGTTTTGTTTTTTTTTAAGCTGAGACAAGGTCTACTGCTATAACTTCCAATGTTTTGTGATTACGAGATTGAGTGATGTTGTCCTAAAGAGGAGACTGTTATGGCTCTTTGGGTTTTTTGTGATGGTGGAAATGGTTTGCTCTGTGACCACCCATCATGTGTCCCCCTTCGTCTCACACGCATGCTTCGGGGGAGCGCTTGGTCTGTATGGACTGTGGATAATGGAGATCAGAACTTTTTAGGTCGAGGCATAGCAGGAACGCTCATGCAAGCCTCTGCCGTCCGTCTCAGTATTTCCGGCTTATCCGTCTCCTCACTGGCAGCTCTGGATGCTTCTGTAGCCGTCAGCAGAACTGTCTGCAGGTGTAACCATCACCTGCTCCGCATTTCCCCTACTCCAGCACTTCTTCCCCGCCTGAGAAAGGGGGCTGTTAATTATAGCTCAGCCAAGTGCCCGCTCTCTGCTGACACCATAATTGGGATTCAGCTTTGGACAACGGCAGGGTGGATGGGAAGTCTCACTCCCCGGCTTTCCTACTTGCTGCTGGGAGAATCACATCCACCTACCAGTTACCATCAAGAAGGAATGTGAGTGGGAGGTGACCTGGACTCTCGATGCAGAGAATCTAACCGCTGGCTTGTCCTACCACCATGTGCTGCAATCTTTGCTTCGTTCTTACACCAAGGTTGAGAGGGGGAATTGAAAGTCAGAGCCTAAAAAAAATAAATAATAATAATAAAAGAAAGTCAGAGTCCTCTTCTCTACCACGAATTAACACTGGACACTCAGAGCAGCTCTCTGCAGCTTCCCCACCTAAGCCCTGTAGTTATTGTACTAGAGGGTGATGATCACATCAGCATGACGGCAAGGCCATGTTCAGTATGTATTACCAGTGCATTGTGTATATGCATGTTTGTGTAACATCCCAGAATGCAGTGTGTATGATGATGTAGAGGCTTTTAAGTACAAGATAAAAACACACCTCCAAATCCAAGTTGTAATATTTCCCATACCCATATGGGTGAGTGTCCATGCCAAGGCTCTTAATTCATCGTCACCATCATCATCACCATCACCATCAGCAGCAGCAGCATTGATTTTAGTCTTTTAAAGATGTTTGTTTCTGGGTCTAGCAGTGCCTGTGGACTCTACCTAGTATTGTGTAGAGGTTGCAGGGCATCTCTGACTGACAGCATGTTTGGTGCTAGCTCGGGGTTTCACTACTGTCTGCAGTCGAACAGAGCAGACTGCATGTCAGTGCCCTGCAGGTACCGGCTGACACCTACCTCTGTGGTGGGCCCTCCCTTTTCCTTGGGGTTTGCCAGCACCCCCCAGAACTGGGATCTGTGACTATGGGCTGTCTGCCATCTTTCCCTGCTTTCTCTCAGTTTCAGCAGTAGTCACTGGAGTGCCTTCCAGTCACTAGAGTGCACTGCAGGCATCCGCCATTCCAACTCCATCCTGACCCAGCACTTCCTCCTTTCTCTGCCGGGGAGAGGTTTGTTAGAACCCCCAAAGCACCCAACGCTCATTGACCAAGAGAAGGTCAGGCAGTATCGCTGAGTCCCATGCCCACCCCTTACCGGGCTCAGTTGATCCCATGTTTCCCGACACCTGGAACCCAAGTGTGATCAGCTGTGTCCTCTGCAACTTACTGGAGGACTTGTGTGAAATTTGGGCCACGTGCAAAAAAGAAAAGCTCATAGATACATAGGGCAGCTGGCAGGGAAAGCGTGCGTGCGTGTGTGTGTGTGTGTGTGTGTGTGTGTGTGCGATCTGCACAATTTGCTGTCTGAAAGCCTAAGTCTGTGTGTGCCGGTTGTATTGGTGTGATCCTGTCTAGAGATGGTAGGTGCATAGAGAAGCTGCATAAACAGTGCTGTCTTTGCATGAGCACCAAGACAGGATGGCTTGGAGGAATGGGGGAGCTCATAAGACGGCCACTAGTGCCCCCAAGATTGGAATTATAAAGAAATTATTTTAGTTAACATTTACTAAGTATGTCTGCTGGCTGTCAGTCATTGTGGTCATTTAAATTTTATCATTTTTTTTTCCTCAGTGAAATGTACAGACTAACATCTTTATGATAAACATCTGAAATTAAAATGCTTGTTGAAGCTTAACTTTTTGAGTACTAATAAATACCACAAGTGGAAAATTCCACATCTGGACTCATGTGATAGGTTATAGGCAAACTGTAGGTGTACCAAAAATAGTGCATAAAATTAGTTCCAGGCTAATATACAAGGTATATATGAAATGTAAATGAATTTTGCATTTCAGCTTGGATCCCATCTTCAAGATGTTGCATCATGCTTATGCAAATATTCCAACATCCAAAACAAAACCCAAACCCAAAACACTTGGGCCCAGTGCATTTTGTATAAGGGATACTCAAGGTGTATTATCATTTTCCTCTTGTACATAAGAGAGCTGGGGTATAGAGATGTCTCACAATTATATATGATGGCACAGCTATTAAATAATGGGATAGAATTTGAACCAGGCAACTGGACCTTGGATTTTAATCACTATGCTAGTCTCTGTTAAGTTCTAGAAGCTGAGGTGAGGTAATATCATTTATATTAATTCATATTGCCCATGAAGTCTCAATTGCTAGCAGCTAAGCAAGGTGGGTCTCTCCTTTGCTAATTTTATTATTTTCCCAGGGGGATTTCAGGTACGAGGTGTGTCTGAGAGAAGCACAGGCACACAGGCCTCCCAAAGCAAAGTGCTCTAGAGCTGGGTAACCTGGCTTCCCCTTCCTCTGGCCAGCAGTGCCTGCACTGAGATATCCCTGTTGTTTTCTCTGGCTGCCTCCCCCACAGCGCACAGAGGTTACACTGATCTAGGTGAACAGTTTATAAGGCGCCGCCAGATTCTTTTCTCCTAACATACCCCTTCCCTCTACTCCTGTTCCTTCCTTACCTAAACTTCTTGAGAAACTCCTCTACTCTGAGCCCTCCCAGCACCCCCACTTATCCAGAGAGCCCTTCCAGGACACCCACTTATGCAGAGGGCCCTCCCAACATTCCCACTTATTCAGAGAGCAGCTCAATTTTGCAAGACCGATTTGTACCCGACCTGTGCAGGAGTGGCTCCCAAGTCTCTGGCTTTCCCTAGGCTGGGCAGCTTGTCTCCATCCACAGCTCTCTGGTGCTGTCTTATGTTTTCATGGTCATTCCCACCCTGACTCTAAATACCTAGTCTCTGTTTTCCTCCATGCTCAACTAGACCTAC
>NC_022012.1:34148202-34159652 GCF_000317375.1 Microtus ochrogaster | reverse complement strand
GGGGGGGGGGGGTCTCATGTAGCCCAGGCTGGCCTCAGACTCATTATATAGCCAAGGATGATCCTTAACCTCTGATCTTTCTGCCTCTACCTCCCAAGGGCTATTATTACAAGCAACTGCGGCCATGCAGGGTTTTGTACAGAGCTGAGCATCAGATTCAGGCTCCATGAATTCTAGGCAAACCTCCCAACTGAGCCACATCTCTAATCTTTGGTTCCCAACTCCCCCGCCCCCTGCCTGGAAGGTTTTGCTAGGTAACTTACTGGCTGGCCTTGAATTCCCAGCAATCTCACGTCAGCCTCCTGAGTGATGGGATTACTGACCTGTGTCATCAGGCCCATGGCCTCCTGTTTGATTTCAGGTCTGCCCTTTCTTCTTAGTGTCTAGTACCATTGGTAGTGCCCTATGGCATCCATGGCACAAATTCTCCTCCTGGCTTTATTCCTTTAGTGTCTCTGCTTACCTCAAACAGCAAGTGGGCTTCTGCTGTCCATATGTCCCTACATCAGCTCCAGGAAAGACTTAAAATGGACCATGGGGAGGGAGTTACCTGGAGAAGGGGAAGACAGGCGGTCTACCACTGAATAACAAGCAAGCACACATCTAACTCCGACAGTATTTGTTATATGTCTAAACCCCTTACAGTGTTTTCTGACTTCATAAATGCTTTTGGGTCTCATAATATCCCTGTCTTAATAGATAAGGAAATGGTGACACAATCAGGCTAAGTAATTTGCCCAAAGTTACACAGAGGTGAGTGTTCGGGTCAAAACTCAAGTCTCAACACTTCCTTATGCTCAATGCTTTGCTGAAGGTTGATTGTTAACAAGCAAAAGATGAGAAAGTCACCCATGCAGACATACACCTGCAAGGGAACACCCAGGGCCCTTTCTCTCTTCCTTCCAAAGAACCTCTCTTCTAGAAGCAGAGAGAATCTACAAGAGACCTCTTAGGCTCTCCGCTTTTTCAAGTTGCCTTCAGTTCTGTGCATCTCTCCCATTCTCACTGCCTTCTTTTCAGTTTACTCTCAGCACCAAGACTCTAGAGAGAGGGCATCTGACCGCTGATTTGCAGTCTCGGTCCGGGGAAAAATTAAGCAGTGCAAACATGGCTGCCAAATGCCTACGGCTCAGAACTACAACTCCCAAAATGCAGTGCGAGGAACGTTTCTCTGACCTAGGTTTGAAGCAACCACATTGGCTGCTGCCACGAAGGCTCTTCTAACCGCAGCAGGTGCAGTATTCTGCCTCAGATTGGTGCTCAGGGAGCTGGAGACTCTACTTCCCACATCCCCTTCCACGCTGCTGTCGAAACCCGGTCTTCCCAAAGGCTTCTGGGTCTTCATCATTTCCTCTACTTAACTTAGTGCCTAAGTGCCGCGATTAGGCCGTCTGGAAGTATTACCTAGGGTAGAGTGATTGGTAAGAATAATTGCCCTAGACGGAGAAGGTTAGAAAAGGGTGGCTTTCTCTCACCCTCTCACTGAATATTAGGCGAGATGAAATGGGTTGGAGAACAGGGAGCTTCAGTAACCTGTTTTTAAAAGCAAGTGCATAGGCGAGAGGGGTTATTTCATAGGGAATTCTATCTAGTCCTCTCTGCTTAGTACAAGAGGTATGGATCCAGTGGCCTCTTACACACCTGGTGTCAGTTTCTCCTCCTTTAAATATAATTTCCAGTTTCTCTTTTTTTTCCTCAGAATTTTCTTTCTACTCTGAATTATATCCCTCCCCCACACTGGAACCCATACCACTTCCTCCCTCTCCTGCTGACACACCTCCAGACTGTACACGCACTACCAGATAGCGCTCTCTCTGACGCTTGAGATTCAAGGCCTGAGTTGCCTGGTGAAATACGCAGGTGCTTTCTCAACACTGTGAACACATGTTCGCCTTCCAGGGATGCGTGGAAGGATCTGGTTGTTGCTGTTGTTATGTGTTGGATTGAAGCAGAGCTTACAGTAGCCCCAGTTAGTCTGGAACTCACTCTGTAGGCTGGCTGGCCTCAAAGCTGGTGGGGATTCCTTCTTTTTCTGCCTTGAGAGTGTTGGGAATACGGGATTACAGGTGTGCATCCCTGTACCTGGTAATATTTCCTTAGGAACGGAGTAGGTAGACAGATGACTTGGGTCATCAGAGAAATGAGGCCGACTTCAGCGATCACAGAATTGGTTTCTGTGTGGTTTGGGTGAAGCAGAGCTTCTTACTTTGTAGGTCCCAGCTTCCTGCTTTCCATCTACACATTTGATTGTCAGCTTAGACTCAGAGGGAGGATTGTAGGCCACACAAAGCCAGAGGGAGCTTGTCAGGCTCCTGGTCAGATGGGATGGTGTATGAGGAGTGGCACAGCTTCGGAGCTGCTGGATTTTTTAAGGAGTCTAGTAAGGGTGCTCCCACTGAGAAGGAGAAAGGCTTCTCCTCCTGCCCCCCACTGGTAGATTCAGCCATGACCATAGAGGGGCTTATAAAAATTAAGCAGAATTACAGAAAATTATTCAATGACCTCAATTTTACTCCCGGGTGAGGATTTTTTTTTTTAAAAAAAATATTTGAATTAGGAAAGCTCAGCTGAGAAAGTCTAAGCAAATATCTTTAAAAAAAAAAAAAGAAACACTTTGCAGATCCTTAACAATTCTGACCCCAACCAATTCAGATAAGAAAGACACAATGTGTGCTTTCATTTCATAGGATGCTGCCCACGTTATGTGTCTGTGATGACAAGAACATGTATCTCCAGGCTCCAAGATATGTATCTCTCTCCTGCTTTAATTTTAACTTGTGTTGTTGAATTTTTGTAAGGGTCCTTGCTCTCCTTTTCTGCCTAAAGTGAACGTGAATAAATCATCGATCCTTTTTATCTAAAAAGGCGTCTTCACTGGAAGTTCTTCCCTGTCTGGATTCACACTTCCTCTGAGTACTGGATTAGTCAGCACACCAGGGTCAGGAGACTTCCGGTTTTATGTTTTTGTTTTTGTTTTCAAGACAGGATTCCTATGTGTAGCCCTGGCCATCCTGGAACTCACTTGGTAGACCAGGCTACTCTTGAACACAGAGATCTGCCTGCCTCTGCCTCCCAAGCGCTGGGAATAAAGGCGTGTGCCACCACTGTCAAGCTACAGGAGATTTCATTAAATGGGCATGCTAACTTTTTTGATGCTCTCAAGCCCCCTCCTCCAAATCAGATTCAGTTTTTGATTACGTTTGATCTCATCATTTGCTGTCTTAAAAGGAAATCTCAAAGGTAATTATGGATCAATTGCCATTTTGTATATTTTTAAAATTAAAAGGTGTATTTCATTTCTCACTGTTACTGTGTGTGTGTGTGTGTGTGTGTGTGTGTGTGTGTGTGATGTGTTTGTATATGAGCGCTGATGCACACGTGGACATCAGAGGACAATTTTCCTTACGCTGTGGTTTCTGGGGACTGAACTTGACCCATCAGTCTTGTGTAAGTACTTTTACCTGCTGAGCCATCTTGCTAGTTATTTTTCCATTGTTTCTTTCAGCTGCTCTTGGCTGTAAATTCGAGTTAGTTTTTATTTGGGGAGGCAGGTTATGCTGCTCAAGCTGGCCTCAAACCTGCTGTGTAGTGAGGATGATCTTGAACTTTGGATCCTCTTGTCTCCTGCTCCTAAATGCTGGGATTGCTGTCTGTATATTATTACTAAGTCCTGTTTTTAAGGTGCTAGGGATTGAACCCAGGGCTTCGTGACGGGACACAAGCATTCTACCAACTGAACTACATTCTCCACCTCTCACTTGGCCTTTATTGATATCTCTAAATCTTCAGTAATTGGGAGCAGACTGAGAAGATACAGAGAAGTGGTGGGAAATTGGGATTAGGAGATTCGTGGAGGAAGGTATGCACCCAGTTCTTAAGAGGTTGAGTCCTGTTTCCAGTTGCTTACTTACTATGTGACCTTGACAGCTTCAAGGCTCAGATTAATCATCTCTGGATCGTGTATCTCTAGGGTATACAGGATTTTGGAGACACAAATTATGGAGTCCTGTGAAAATGGAGAGTCGACAGTTTTGTTGCTTTGGTCATTAAGCCGGACTCCCGAGCATTGATGAGTACTGGGAATGGTGTTTGTGTGGTGATGTTTTGAGAAACAAAATTGGGTTGCTTTCTCTTTAATGAAATGGCAGTAATTCAAAACATTAAAAAAAAAAAAAAGCTGTTCCCCTTTAGGGCTATGCCCACTGTGATTGATTCAAACAACCACGCCTGAAAATGGAATATGGAGTTAAGACTTCATGGCTCTTAGATTGACTTGTTTAGTTACATGGCTCATAGATTGGTATGGTTTTTTACTAAGTCTTCCTCAGGGGAGTGGATAGCAAAGGAGATGTCCAGGGACGTGCAGGCCAGATTGCAGTTGCTGGGTTATGGACACTTTGATGTGTTCCTTGATGGTGATTTGGTGTCAGGAGTACTTCCCATCAGGCAGAAGAGCAGGCTGAGCTAAACAAGCCTGCTGTTCTGGAGGGCCAGATATATATATATCAGCATATAGACACAGTCTCCCTGCTCGCCCAGGTAATATTGGTGAAACATGAGCATTCTTCCGTCAGAAGCCTCACATCTCCCTGTAACCAGCCAGGTTAGCCTTGACTCCTGATTCTCTTTGTATGTCGCCCCATGGGTTTCTGTGCCTGCTTGAACTCCTGACTGTGCAGTTGGGCTTGAACTAAGGAAGGTAAAAAAAAAAAAATGAAGAGAAGCTGGAGAGGAAGCAGACACGTCATCACTCTGCTCATGACCTTTTTTCCACTCGAAGTTAATGTCTGATCTTTGCCTTCCTGGGTTTTCCTGCGGTCTAGGGGATGGAGTTTGAGCAGTCTAGGGAGGAAGGTAGGAGTTGGGGAAAAAAAGACAGATCATTTCTCTAAGAACTATAGCTTTTGGGGGGGTATAATTATATCTTAAAAATGACATTTTTTGGGTCTGTGCTTACCCATACATGGCATAGCACTCAGTGTAGAGGTCAGAGGACAACGTGTGGAGATCTGTTCACTCCATCGTATGTGTCCTGGGGACTGAACCCAGTTTTTCAGGTTTGTCAACAAATGCCTTACCCACTGAGCCATCTCCTTAGCCCAAAAGTAGATTTTTAGAAGTCAAAGCCTATGTGGAGATGACCTCTGGAGGCTGATATTCTTGCATTGACCCTCTAAATTTTTTTTTTTCTGGGACTTGGACCCATAAGTGTATCTGTAAGCTTCCATTTTTTGGAAAAACTCTATGGGCTTGACATGCTGGACACAAGGGTAATCCATGCCCTTACAGCTAGGTCGGTCAGGGGAGCCTTGCTGGTGGGGAGAAAATGCCCACAGCGGGGGACGGAAGCATGCTTGAGGACTTGGGTCTGTTTTTGCCACATACTATTTTCTGTGGGGAAGTACACCTTACAGCTGCTCCGGGAAGGTCAGCGCCTCCAACCAAGTGTCCTCTCAGGGATGTTGCTCTCTTCTGCCGGAGCTGGCTCCGGCCAACAGGATGTGTCCTCTGAATACTGGCAAGGTGCTGTGAGAGCTCTGTTCTTTGTTGGCAGTGTCAGCAGCATGCTCCTTCTTCCCTGAGGCTGGGAGTACACCGGCCCGTTCCCTCTGCCCAGCGGCCCCCTGACAGATAGCGCCTACCCCGAGCTGCTTGCTCCAAAGGCTGCAGAGGAAGCAGTCGTGGCTGCAAGCTGAGCTGACTGTCCCTGCTGGGCAGAAAACCTAGAGTGATGAATGGGGCTGGATGAAGTCATCCTGCTCCGCCAATCAGGCTGCTCCAACGGAGCTAGGGGCCTCTGCAGATCCAGCCCGCTGTCTGCAGCTCTCATGTACCTTTAGACAGAGGCTGGGAGTCTCTGGGAGTGGAGTTGGCGGGCGGTGTGTGAACCGCCCGCCCCTGGCTTCTGTGTAGGCCTCAGTCAGTCTGAATGTTATTGCAAGGTGAGTGGCTTCACTGGGGGAGTTCCTTTCCTTTGCCTTCTCCACTTTGCTGTGCCACTCAGCTCTGTGCCTCCAGCTCCTCCTGGCACAGCACCTCCCCCCTGCTTCCATTTGAGTGCCTGCACCTTCACACCTGTCCCCACCAACCCAAGCCTTTGCCCTCCCTTCTACCCCAGCACTGGTTCAGCACCTTCCAGCCCACACGTGCTCCTAGTCCTCATTTCTGGGTACCAACTGACAGTGATGGGGGGCAGGGCCTCTAATCTGCATCCTCTCCCCCAGCAGAGGGAGCCTGGGGAGACCACACTGGCCTTCTGAGACCAGGTAGCAGGGGAGGGGAAATGGACTGACTTGGGGCTCATGGGCATTTGTGGGGCTACATACAGACTGCCTGCTTCCCCAACTGACTGGGAGACCCAGGTTGCTTTCCTCCCTTGCCAGCAGAGGAGGTCCCAGGGGGGCCTCTGGAGAATGGAAGCAGGTCTCATCCTCCTGGCCTTCCTTCCAGAGGGGTGGTGTCCTCTTTCTGGGTGGACATTTGTGACTCTGCCTTTTCTCCCTGGATGGTGCTGCTGCTCCCTAGGCCAAGCCGGGATCATGGATCCGGCCGACGTGGCGACTGCAAAGGTAGGATGGAAATGCTGCCGGCCGCACTGTGCGTAAGTGGTTTCGCTCTGCGAGTTCCGCCTTTGGTTCACTTTCTCTCCCCTCCTCTCCCTCAGCTAGCACAGTCAGGGCTGTGTCAGTACAGGGAAATGACCTCAGGAGAGGGGAGGGTGTTGCCTGGTGCTCCACAGCCCACTGGCCACCTCCTGTGTCCACCCATCAGAGCCTGTGGATGGAAGAGGGTGGCTGTGCCTAGGGCATTTGCCTGGCCTCACTTTTCCATGTCTGTCTTTTTCTTTAGCTATTCTTCAGTGTTCTTATCTTTGCCCTGTCTCCTTTTGGCTTCTTCCTCTGCCTCTTCCTGACTCTCTTGCTCCATGGGTTTATCCCGACACTGGCAACCTTGTGCTTCTCCTTCTCCTGCTGTTGTGTAAGGGCTGAGAGGAGTTGTGAGCTGAAGGCTCCGGAGCAGAGACACGTTGTCTGGTAGCAGACATTGGCCTTGGGATTGGCGAGGCCTTGGTGCCTGAGTGGCAGTTGCTGTGCTGTCCCCTCCCTCCCGGGAGGCCCAGTGTCAGGCTGGTCTGAGCCTCCAGAGAACTGTGGCTGGGTGCTGCACCTGTGGTCCGGGACACACTAGAGGGCGTTGTTGAGTAACGTTCTTATTCTCCTGACTGCTGCTGGCAATTGGGAATTTGTTTTTCTGTGTTTTTTTTTTTTTTTTCAAACACGGAACCTGAACCATTGGGAGTGGATGGGGTATTGCAGGAGGGGAGTCTCAACAGCCCCTTCCCAACCCCTGTGTGTGTGTAGAGAGACCTGTACTCTGGCTTTTGCAGGTTTGGCCGGATGACAAAAACCTCACAGAGGTGGAAGACCCAGAAAGGCTCAGACTTCTGGAGCAGGTTGGGTCCCCTGTGATGTGTATGACTGAGATTATGAGAAAGGAGGCCTGAGTAGTCAGAATGCTGTAAGCAGAACTGCCTGGACAGGTCTCTTGGAATACAGATCTTAGTGATTCTTCCATTCCTATGTGCTGCATAGGAATGGAACCAAGTTCCTTAACCTCTCTGAGCTTTTGTCTTCTAGCCTATTTCAAGGTGAAAATGACATTTATCTGTTGTTCATATCAGATGAGATCTGTCACACACTTGGAGAGGAGCTAGGGAAAAGAACTGAGTGATAACAGATCTCCCAGGACTGCCCAGGGTGCTGTGACCTCTTCCTCCTTGGTAGTGTGCACTGGCAGCTGTGGGAGCAGGCGTCTCTGCCGTGTCTTGGTTGCTGTGTGCAGTTTGCCGTCTGGTTGGAATGCTGCTGTCCCTGATGTGTGTGATGCTGAGGTCAGTGAGTGACCTAGCTCTTGAAGCTCTAAGTGGTCTATCATCAACCTACTGGCTCTTGGGCCATACTAGTAGCATAAAGCCTGGGCAAGGTGTGGTCTTGGGGGCACTGGGTTCTGGAGTTAGTTTGGAGAGAGGTGGTTGTGTTGTATCCATACTTGCATGTGGAGGTAGAAGCAGACACAGCTCTGTTTTTCTTAGGCCTTTCGACTCTTTGTCTAGATCTCAGGTCATCTGGGGTAAAAGCAGAACTCAGCTGGATCGTTCCTGAGGTTAGCATTTGCCCTCAGGTTCTAGACCACAAAATTGCTGGAACTGAGAGTATTCAACCTGGGAACTTCTTTGGCTTTCTCTGATTCAAGCTCTGTGGAACAGCTTTTTCAGGCATCTTCCCTCTTGGCTTGTGGATCATCAAGCCACAGCTGGGCTTTCTAGTAGAGGGCCCATGAACCTCCTACAATCTGACACAGAACTTTATACAGTATAACGTATGTGCTTTTATGAAGATACCACCCATGATTGCCATCAGTTCTACACAAAGTTTATAACTCAAAGTTGAACAGTCTTAAATTGATCCAAGATGTTCCTTCCATGAGGAGCTCGGTTGTGTAGATTTGGGAGAAGGCCCAAAGCCCAGATAGAGAAACACTGTGGTATGACTGGATTCTCTGGACCCATGAGAATGTATAAAAGCCTGCAAATAGCTGAATAAAAATTCATATTATGACTCATGGGTCTAAATACACGTAAATGCACCTTCTTACCTTAGCCTTCCATGTTTTATTGCTGACGTGTGGCTTTCAGAATTCCCCCCAGCTTCAACACACCGGGCTAAGTTACTACAGAATGAAACAGCTTTTTGATGGGGGCATAGCCAGTTCGGATGACAACATCCTTTTTCGATTATGTTCATTTCCTGGAGGAGGGCTTAGAGGTGTGACTTCATTTCCGGGAGTCTGGATTCTGAGACTACCTTTCTGTGATACTGCCTGTTTTGTTTAAGGTTTTGGTTTAAGACTGTGATATTTCACGTCTTGATCTGTTAAGATACATATTGTGTTCAGTTTTTAATCTCTTGGGAAGAAAGACTAGAAGCATTTATGAATCCTTCAGTAAAGGTGTAGTCAATGCCACTTTTGTGGCGGTAGAGTCACGTGTGGGGTTTCAGAGAAGAATTGCACATAGTTACTGTGGGTGGGTGCTTTCCAGTCTTGTAGGGAGGCAGCTAGGTAAACAGATTATGGCAGTTCAAGATAATGAGGGCCAGCTGGGCCTGGTGACATACATCTTTAATCCCAGTACTTGGGAAGAAGAGGCAGGCAAATCTCTGAGTTTGAGGCTGGTCTGGTTTACATAGAGAATTCCAGAACGGCTAGAGTTTTCGAATAGAGAAACCCTGTCTCAAAAAGCCAAAACAACAACATAACAATAACAAAGACAAAAACAAAACAAGGTAATGAGCAGAAGAGAAATGGCTGTCACCGGGGGGAGCACAGAAGTCCTTCTTGACTGGGCAGCCTGTGAAGGAGGGGGTCAGGAAAGTGGCTGTGGGGTAGATCACAGGGAAAGGGAGTAGCTATGAGTGGAGGTGGATTCTAGCATGTTCACTGTCTGTTTCATTGGGGTGGCTCGCTTACAGTTTCAGAGGTTCAGCCCATTATCATGGTGGGGAGCATGGTGGCACGCAGGCAGACATGGTGCTGGCTACATCTTGGTCAGAAGGCAACAGGAAGTGGACTGTGACCCTGAGTGAGACTTAAGCAAAAGAGACCTCAAAGCCTGTCCCCACAGTGAGGACATTTTCTCCAACAAGTCCACACCTTGTTGAACATTGAGGTAGTTGCAGTGAGTTACCTTGGCCTTTGCTGGTCTGTTTCTTCGTGAATAACACCAAAGAGCCACCATGGAGACTCAAGGACATTGCTAAGCTGAGAAGAATGGCCACTGATGGCCGCTGCTTTTGTGGAGGCCTTCTAGACAGTAGAGGGAGCCAGCAAGCTGGTGTCTCCATGCTTGGGGTTTAGCGTTGTGTAGAAGACAGGCTGAAGAGGAAATGAAAAATACAAGCCTGGACTAAAAACGTCCTGACACCTCATAGTGTAGTGAGGTAGCCGAAAAGCTGGGGACAGGGACTCTGAGATGTCATCAGACCTGCTTAGGAAGAAGACCCTCTCCCGCTCCCCATTGGATACATATGATAGTTTCCTCATCTCTCATGTCGATAGCTCCAGCTTTGATATTTTATTTAGTTAGCAGTGGACTGCTCTTTTCTGCTAGGGTTTCAAAAAGAATAGCCCAGGCTATCTTGAAACTCACTATGTCAGACTGGCCTTAAATTCAAAATATTCTACCTGCCTTATTGTTAGGATTATAGGCATGAACTACCATACCTGCTCATTTTATTTTTTACATGTTGGACTTTCATGTTAGACCACGAACTCCTTAAAGACTGAGTTTTACGGTTCTTAGTAGGCAAGAGTAGAGCTTCAGACAGAAAGATGTGGACCGATGGGTAAAAAAAAATGCTGGCCCAAGATAAACTTTAGCCCTAGCTTGGAGCACAGCACCTATTACCTAATTAGAATGGGAGGTAAGATCAAGGGCGTCTAAGGTGAGTTCTCTGTCTCTGAACAGGTGACTGGATCACTGATGGGCCATTCATTGAAGTATTGCATCAGGTCAGTCAGGGGACCCAGGTTTAGATAACCTGAGTGCCGGGAGGCATCTTGGTGAAATTGTTCAGGAGCAACGGGACTCTGTGGCTAAGGTTAAGGGAGTGGTTGTAGGTTAGCCCATATAAACTTGGGTGTTACCAGCATATCTTCAAGGCATTGTTAAAGCTTTCGTGTACTCGTTAGGGACCTCTGTGACCCAGACGGTGTTTGTCTTAGGGTTTCTATGGCTGGGAAGAGGCAACACGATCATGGCAACTCTTATTAGGAAAAATTGGGATGGATCACTCACAGTTGAGAGGTTCAGCCCATGATCAATCATGGTGGTGAGCATGGTGGCACGCAGGCAGACATGGTGCTGGCTACATCTTGGTCAGAAGGCAACAGAAAATGGACTTGGGACCCTGAGTGAAACTGAAGCAAAAGAGACCTCAAAGCCTGTCCCCACTTCCTCCAACAAGGCCACACCTCCTAGTAGTGCCACTCCCTGTGAGCTTATGGGGGCCAATTTAAGTCAAATTACCATAGCACCAAATGTCAGAGGCTCTCAGAAGATCCTGTCTCAGCTCTCAGTCTCCTATAGTGGATCATGAACTCTTAGAATCACAATAGCCTTCTTCTAGAGGGAGATATTTCCAGATTTTTACTGAATCCATGAAAGGTAACCAAATTAAGATATAAGACTACAACTGGCCCTACTTAATATTAAGACATAGTTTAACACAAAATTAAAAAGGAGGTACTATTGAAAATTAAATAATTGATTACATTGATCATTTTAAAACTTACTATGGGCCGGGCGATGGTGGCGCACGCCTTTAATTCCAACACTCGGGAGGCAGAGGCAGGCAGATCTCTGTGAGTTCGAGACCAGCCTGGTCTACAAG
>NC_022012.1:34114751-34148102 GCF_000317375.1 Microtus ochrogaster | reverse complement strand
AAAAAAAAAAAAAAAAAAAAAAAAAAACCTCACTATGTTTCTCTAACTATTCCCAAGCTTCATCATGGGGGCCAGGTCTTGGGTACATGCCTTTAATCCCAGCACTTGGAGACAGAGGCAGGAGGATTTCTATGAGTTTGAGGCTAGCCTTGTCTACATAGTGAGTTCTAGGATAGCCAGGGTTACATTGTAAGACACTGTCTCAACCAAACCAAAACAATCCTTTCTGATAATCCATACCAGCCTTTGGTGCCCCATAGCTCCATAATCACCAAATATGACCAGTGGCGTAATTCAAAAGGCAGTGGGTACATTTACTAAGGGCACCAACTACAGGATGAAGGACACTGAACTATTAGGATCCTTGTTGCAGGCTGGTCTAATGTCTACTGGAATGTTGAAAGGATGCGTCTGGTGTCAGAACCCTTAGGTGATTCTAGACCCCCACCCTCAACCCCACACCTGCCGCCTTCTCAGTCCTGTGCAGAGGTAAGAACATGTCCTGCTGGTGGAAAGTGAGACATTCAAAGTCCACGCTCATGCAGTTCAGTCTGCTGCATCCCCCAAAGCCTGTATTCATCGGCAGTGATGGCAGCAGAACACATAACTGCACTATTTCTGCATCTGCCATTCAAGTAGGAAGTTGCTGTGTCGGTAAAGGATGGTAACACATACTGGATACCTTTTCTGGCCAGCGCTTTCACATGCAGAGAAGACTAATCAAGAAATATTTATTGCAAAGTGACTTGGTGTAGGTTAGCTGAGCATTCCGCCGCGACTTGTCAGCTGATAAATTAGCAAAGTGCTTACAAACTGTGTTCATTTGGAAAGACAGAGGTAATGTGTCTTGACTAGATATGCCTCTCCCTGTGAATTACTGATCCATACTTTGTTATTTAGTTAATGCCATGTCTTATCCTTTTTTAAATTAGAGGCCAAGGAGTTCATCGGGCCTGTCTTTGCAATGCTCTTATGCTGTCCCTGCGTCACGGGCACACTGACTTAAACAGTATCACACACCCAAAAGGCACAACAATCTCTAGGTTATTTATAATACTTAATTCTGTGGAAATTCTCTGTAAATTGATGTTCTGCTGTATTTTTTAGGCATTACAGGTATAGGTCCCTAACAACAGCCTAAGAGGAAATATTTGGAAAAGATAGAGAAAACGTATGCCAGCAGGGATAGCAGAGGAGCCGCTGGCTCTTCGAGAGTGTGGCAGTGGATCTGGGACGCTGGTTTAGAAATTCCCGTAGATGTTTCTGTTCAGCCCTTGCATGCTCTGTGTATGTTATGGACCCCTGACAGCCTGATGGTGCTGTCACCATTGCCTTTCTGAATAAGTGATGGAGCTGAGGCTTAGAGAAATAAGTGAACTTTCTTAAAGCCAGCTGGCTATGAAGTACGGAGTTGAATTGATGTCTGATTCTAGAACCTGCATCTCTATTCCCCTGGGACTAAGGTGAGGCTGGGGTCACTTGAGGATGTGTCTCCTCTAGGCTTGTTTTAGGGACAAGCCACTTCTTGGCCAACAAGAGATTCTTTCGCCATCTCCTTGGCCAGGAGACTTTGACTGTGAAAGTGTGGACCCCTCAATTCATCTGGCATTCGTCCCCCCACCCTGCTCCCCACGGCAGTCCTCATGTACCTTCTGGCTTTGTTGGAAAGGAGAAATGCTCATGTTGGTAGGGGAGCAAGCAGCTGCTGGCTGTGGGTGGCTAGGTGTTCCCTCCTGGGGGAATCAGAGCCTGTGAGGCCCTGCCTGCCTTCTCACACTGACTCACCCGGAGGTTGTCCTGAGCCTAGAGGAGCAGCAGGCCATTAAAAATCTGCCTGCCTATTCCTGTGGCAGGGGTCAGGTGTGTTCCTGCTGTGTGTGACCTTAGAATGCTGAAGGGAGGCCAGTGCCCCCCCCCCTTTTTGGTGGGGTAGGGTTTCTCTGGTGGGTGAAGCTCTGGCTTCCTTGGAGTTGCCCTTCTGTCTATGGGCAGAAGAGGTCCTGCGAGCCAAGACATGTGTCTGGCATGCAGATAAACCAAATCTGAGGGAAGTGGGTGAGCCTTTGGGAAGTGGGAGTGTGTTTCCAAGGGGATGAGAAAGTGGGATGGAAAACTGAGGGTCATCTTTGAGAGCTCCTATGACAGAACCAAGGACATGTCTTGTGTCATCAAGACCATTTCCTTGGAAGAGGATTGCCCAGTTGGGTGTCATGGTGTAAGTACCTCAGTACTCAGGAGGTAGAGGCAGAAAGGTCACCTCCAGTTCAAGGCCAGCCTGGGCTACAAAGTGAGACCTTCCTTGTCTTTTTTAAAAATTTTTCTTTTTTTTTATTTGTTTGTTTTTTTTAAATTAATTTATTTATTATGTATATACGTATATGCCCGCAGGCCAGAAGAGGGCACCAGATCTCATTACAGATGGTTGTGAACCACCATGTGGTTGCTGGGAATTGAACTCAGGACCTTTGGAAGAGCAGGCAATGCTCTTAACCACTGAGCCATCTCTCCAGCCCCTTCCTTGTCTTTTTAAAGGTATGTCAAGAGCATGGAAAAGAAAAAGAAGCTTAGCTGGGTTCTCAGCCAGCATGCGTGTAGCAGATCATTTATGTGTTATCTGATCATACAAGTTCCCAGGCTAAAGAGGGTCTTGTGGTCCTTAGGTGTCCCTTTATCTTTTCCCATTTTTACCAGTGACTTCTGTCTTAGTTACTTTTCTACTGAAAAGTATGAAGAGACATCATGACCAAAACAATTTTATAGGTAAAGAGTTTATTGGGAGCTTGCTTACGTTTTCAGAGTGTTAAAGTCTGTGATCATCATGGCCTCCTGGGAACATGGCAGCAGGTAGACAGGGTGCTAGAGCAGCAACTGAGATCTTTTACATCTGATCCATAAGCAGGAGACAGAGCTAGAGAGCACACTGAGAATGGTGTAGGCTTTTGAAACCTCAAAGCCCAGCCCCAGTGACACACCTCTTCTAACAAGGCCACACCTCCTAATCCTTCCCAAACGGTTCCACCAGCTGCTGACAAAGTATTCAAATATATGAGCCCATGGGGACCGTTCTCATTTAAACCTCCACAACAGCATTCTTTGGGCTTACTCAGGGTCTTGGTCCCAGGATGCTCTGCTTCTCAAATCTGCCAGTGTTCCAGTCTATGTGAAGTGGCATGTTTGTATAAATATGTATTCACATTAAATCATCTCTAGGTTACTTTCATTACCCAATGCAATGTGAATACTATGTAATTGGTTGTTATATTATATCGTTTAAGACATGAACTCAAGCATGTTCACATGTAAACATGCAGCTTTTCTCGGCATGTGTTGTAGCCAAGGTTGGAATCCTGTATGCAGGACCTGAGAGGACAGAGGGTCTTAGTACCACTTACCCTGAAACTGGTGGTAAGTGGTAGTGTTGGGGAAAAAAAAAAAACTGGACATCACCAAACCCTGGTTTCTTCCTCAAACCAATGTTAATTCTTTCCTGTTCAATTTTGTTTAACTTTCAACTGGGTCACCTGAGGTCCAGGAAAACACCATATATGCACCCCCACTTAACATTCTGGAGTGGCGTGTTGTCTGTCCTTGGCAGCCTTGGTCCTGCTTTCCCTTTCCTGGGGGCAGGATGGAAGCTAGAGTTGATTGGAGTCTGGTTTTGGCTTTACTCCTGCTGTTGTTGCCTGAAGGAGCATTCTGGATTAACAGATTGTGAAGGGGGAGCAGAGAAGGCTGGGAAGAGGAAGTGGTTTTTGTCTCTTTCTCTCTCTCTTTCTTTTTTTTAATATATCAATTTCAAGACCTTAAGTGAATCCCTGGGGTCACAGAGGCAGAAGGAAACACTCTAGACACAAAAAGCCTGGCTTACTTTGCCTACAGGTCTGTCAACCTCTACCACCCTCCAACACAGCGCTGGCTCCATGGGATGTGGGGCTAGAGGGCTGGGGTGTGCACCAAGGGTATTAAGGACAAGGGGGGTGCTCAGGAGGCTCCAGGCTGGGAGCTGACACAGATGAACAGACCAGAAGGCAAGGCCAATGCCTACAGCCTACACTGTCACCCCAGAACCTGTGACTAATAGTGGCAGAGGGTGGGGAGTGGTGAGTGCGGAGGAGGCAGGGAGGAGGGAGGGGGAGGAACAGGGAAGTGGTAGGGAGCACCTGATCAGTGCAGCCCTGGCCATCTGCCGGCCCCTCACACAGCCTCTATTGACTGCAGTTTGGAGTTTGGAAGAGGATTCTGGCTAGGGGATGATGAGGAGGTTTGTTGTTGAAATGGAGTGTTTGGGAGGCTCTGCCCTCCCCCCCCACTGCTCGCTCCTCTCTTCCTTGCTTCCTGACCTCCAAAAATGCTCCTTAAATATAACACTCTCAGCGCCTGATGACTCTCCTGCCAGAGCTTGGAGCTTTGATTCCCCAGCGTGTGACTGCAGCACCGCTCTGTCCCAGTTTTGCCAGCAGCTAGAGGCATGCCGCTCTATTGCAGCTAGCTCTGCTGCCCTGGAGAAGGAATGGGCCGAGGGACTGCGGCCAGAGTCTGAGGACTTGAGATACAAGGAGAGCCTCAGGGATCTCGCCATTCATTTTCTGCTCTAGATACAGAACTATTTGCTTGGAGTGACTTAGCAAGGTCAGGAGGCGGCTCAACCCTCTGCTCTTGGGAAAGGACTCTCATGGGGAGATGGAGTCGAAAGTCTTGGATACACCCTTGACTTCTTCTAGTTGTTCAAATCTGTCCATGGACCCTGACTGTTGATACACGGTTCTGGACTTGGCTTTGGCCAAGTCTTGGGTATGTGGATGGGGCATGCTCCAGCTGAGTCACTTTTCCAGTCCTTATCTGCAGATGAGGCAAGAAACACCAGTCATTGCTTTTGTTTGGTTAGACAGGAAAGAGCACCAGGGTGTTGGAAACCTCAAGACTTGGAGGAGGCCAAGACAAAAAAAAAAAAAAAAAATTGAAGCAGGTAAAATAAAAATAAACTTTTTCTACCTTTTGGCTTAGAATAACACAAGCCAACTTTATGATAATCAAATGGGTATCTATGAGCTACAGCCCCAAACAAGTTTTGAACCATGAATAATATAAAACACTGTCATGGTCAGACCTCCCCCATATCAAAGAAGACTGATGTGGTTTCAGATTGCTCTGTTTTCCTAAATGTGTTTTCATAAGCACTGAGAAGATACGAAAGGATATTTACAAGGCATAACAAATATTCTAGAGAACTTACTGACAGGGAACCACTTTTAATTGTCATATTCCAATTCAGGGAGAAAAGGTAAAGGCAAAAACGCAAATTAGGCATAAAGCATAGAGAAGAGAAAATAAACTCCTCTCAGCTAACACCGTTCCCTTGGCCAACTTTCTGAAGGATTTGTTATTTTCTTTATTGCTTGCTCTTGTCTTCAACATCCAGGTTTAGGATTAGTTTTTTATTGTATGGATATAGAATACATGTAAGCGTTTTATTCTTTGTCTGTTTACAGGAGAATATATAAAATAGAATATATAAAATCTTCACCGACTCCTGTTTTCTTCAGTGTTGTGTTTCTGAGACTTACCCACCCTGTTGTAGATTGCAGTACCGTGCATGTTCAGTGCTGTATAATATTTTACATGAAAATACTACAGTTACCTTTGCTTTTCGTACAGGTCCTCATTATTAGATGGTGTACTGTATTGAGATTCTTGTGTGTGCAAGGTTTTGTGTGATTTACTTTCATCAGTGTGGTAGAATAGCCCATAGTATTGATGGGGTAGGGATGCACTTACTCATCTCTCCCACAATTTAGTAGTTGAGTCAATATGCCCTTCTACTAGCTCTTTCTCAATACTTGATATTATTTGATTTAAAAATTTTGCCCAATCAGATAGATGGATCTGAAGTGGCATTTGTTAGTTTTCTTAATTTGTATTTTCCTGAGTTCTTGTGAAAGGTGTGGACCTGTTCAGATGTTTATTATTTCCTCCTCTGAAAGCCCTCATTCAAAGCTTTTGTCTATTTTTCCTTGTGCTTATTTCTCATGGATTTATAGGAGTTTTTAATAAAGTGGTCCTTTTCTCAATATATGTTGGACATATTTCCTCCTAGCAAAACCTTTGCGACCTCCTTCCCCAACTTTTCTTTGAATGACAGGAAGTTGGTCAGGTATCCTTTTCTTTTGCAGGTGTGTGTGTGTGCTTGAGTTTGAGAGAGAGAGAGAGAGAGAGAGAGAGAGAGAGAGAGAGAGAGAGAGAGAGAGAGAGAGATTTGTTTAGGAAATTCATACACTCTAACTACCAAGTTGCTAGGAAGCTCAGTCCAAGGACCATTTGTTCTGTCCATTGTTGTAGATCAAGGTTTAGGACTGGCCTGACTGCTTTCAAGTTCATCATTATGATGAGATGTGGCCAAACAAGAGCCTGGGGGGTCCACTGTACCAGGAACGTGAGGTGTAGCCAAGCAGGAAGCCATCTGGACAATGCCACTGTATTACAAAATCTCCTTTAAAACCCTACCACTAGTGGGCTTTTAGAGTTTCTCTCTGTGCTTTGAGGCCATGAGAACTAAAGCCCAGGCTCATTTGTTTCTGCCATCGCTAAGTGTTTGAACTTTACATATTCCTAACTTTTTGGGTTTTGGCGTTTTAAAATAATTTCTTTCTTTCTTTCTTTCTTTTTTTTTTTTTTTGCTTTCTGTTTTATAGTCTGTGAGGTCATCTTGCCAGATAAAGAATCCTTCAGAGTCTAGTTTTCTCAACAATAATTTGTGTGCTTTCAGATACATAAGTATTATGGAGCAGCCAGCCCATGGAGAGGCAGGTGGCATCAGGAGAAGGCACATGCTCATTCTTAGAACTTAGGCCAGTGTGCTCCATTTCCCAGGGAGGGAACTGTTCTGGTCGTACAGAATTCTGTCCACAAGAAGGTAAGGCAGGGAGAGTCCGTAAGATGAACATTTGTCTCTCTCTCTCATAGTCTCCATCATGAATTTATACCAGGAATACGAAGTGTTCTGTGTCTCATTAGCCATGTTTGGATACTATTTGGAGGGTTTTCATTATGGCCTGAAAAACATGGCATCGGTTTTCAGAGCACTAGGAAAAATTCTTCATCCACAGACAAAGGGAATCTGTGGGGTGATTGTCACCCATCCCACAAGACCTCCATGTCACACACACTGGCACTCAGCACTCACCAGTAATGAAGAGGCTGCCTTGGTTTAGCCTTTGTCTTGGACTAAATGAGCTCTTTTAAATCAGCATGTCTGAGAGAAAAGGTGTGTGGTGTGTGTGTACGCGTGTGCATGTGTATTCATGCATACTTACCTGTTGTTCATGTGTGAAGTCAAGTTGGTGTTAAGTATCTTCTGTAATTTTCACTATTTTGCCTTTGAGACAGAGCCTCTCATTGGTCCTGGAATTCACTGATTTTGTTGGTCAGCAAAGCCAGGGAGCTGCTTGCCTCCATTCTGCCGGCTCTGGGTTTCCATTGTGAGCTTCTGTGTCTGCTGCTACACTGGTGCCAGGGGTGGGAACTCTGGGCCTTCTACTTGGGCCAGAAGTCATCTTTATCTTTGGAGCCATGAGCCATTTCCTTGGCCTAAGCTTATTTACTTATTATTTAATAAACATGCATAGATATTGAGTTTGGAGATTGATATGGCTATATTCATATCACCGACTTACTTCTCCCTGGCTTTTCGGCATTAGGCATAGTAAGACATTGCCCTTGTCATTGCTCAGTTATAGTATCTGAGGCACAGCCCTGGCAAATACCCCAGCCTATGCGTGTATGTACGTATGTATGTATGCAAGTGCGTACCTATGTGTCTAGCTCAACAGCTAGCTCCACAGCCCCGTCATGTACTCTCGTTAGCAGTGGCAAAAGAGGGTTTCTATGGAGTTTTCCAATAGTAGCTGATTGCTAAAGACCAACGAATTTCACATTTCCAGAAATGTGTTTTTGAGTGGTGCTCTGGGCTGGTATTGAGGTGTCCCCATGATTGGAGCAGTGGGACCGAAGAGAACACTGACACCGATCTAGAGCGATGTTAACGTAGGGCCTGTATCACGAGATTTGGGAGTTCCAGTGATCAAATTACCCAGTCATGGAGTACAGTTCTGAGCATGCTGGAATCTGGTATACCTCGTCAATTCCTCTGCTCAATGTATGGCCCAGATGCAGGCCCAAGGATCCTTAAACATACAACTGGGGGTGTGTTCAGAAGTCCTGGAGGCATTTGAACATCACCTAGCATGGGGTTATGGATGGAGAGGAATTCTACCAGTCATGGCTGTTTGGCTGGCATATCTCTGAAAGTTCAGGGTCCGAGACAGTGTTGCTTCTGTCTGGTCAAATGCTGGATGGAGACAGCAAGGGTTTGGTTGTTTGCTTAATATCGTATCAAGGAAGTACTTATTAACAGGACCCCTTCCACCAAAAAGCCTCCTATCCAGGGTGATTTTACACTGAGTGGGAGGAGATGCCTATTCCCTGCCTTCCTGGGGGTACCCAATAGACAGAAGGAGGCAGGAGATGAGTAGTGTCTGCCCATCTGTGTTCGTTAAAAGCATTATCTTAGAAAGTCAAGCTTGGGTGATGTGTAGTTAGCCCAGGCATGGCTGTCGTGTTTCAGGCCAGTTTTAGTGGAAAAGCTTATTATGGTTCAGCTGAAGGTTGCTATTTCATAATTAATCTCCTCTTTGTTCTTTTTCACCCATCCGCATTACTGACCCAGATAATGGATAATATGGGGAAGGGGAGAGAGGAACGCGTGGTACAACCGGAGCAGCAGTTAGTACGAGAACTTCCAACCTAGAGAGTTGGTTTGGGGAGTGGTGGGCATTTTCCACACTTCAAAAAAGTTCAAAGTCCATCTTTTTTTTTCTTCTTCCACTTAGTGTTCCTGGTGTCAGTCTGCTTGCCTCTAGACTGCTGGGGCCACCTTGGAAGGATTCCTGACTTGAGGTGACCCAAAAGGTTGTTCACCACATGCTCTGGTAATTTGGGCAGTGTCCCCAGCAGGAGAAGGGAACTATGAGTTCTCTGTGCTCAGACCTAACTGCCCAGAGCCTGCTGGCTCACCCAGCTCACTTTCCCGGGGAACTGACCGTTTAGGTGGTCTTGAGCAGCCTTCCTTGGAACAATAGGCACTAGCTAGGATTTCTCTGGTCTGCTCCGGTAAGAAATCCTGAGGTTGTCCAGGACCCCTTCCCTGCCAAGGGTGTGACCTACTAACTTACTTGGTTAATATCGTTGGGTGCCCGTGACTGTAGTGTCTTCAGAACTTTTTGCCTCTTCCCTCTTCCTGGTACCACTTTTTTCCTTGCTGCCTGCTGATCCCTCGCATCCCTGGTGATCTGTCCCATTCTGGGACAAAACATGTGCTGTGTCTTTAAATGGGCGGAAGTGACTGGCGGTGCTTTGCTTGGGTACTGCATTGATTAGGAGATTACATGGAGCTGCCGCCTGGGGGAGGAGAGTGCAGGTTCTGCTAGGTCGGTGCTCTGATCCTCAAGGCCCTCCTTGCTTTTCCTCCCTGAGGCTGCTCACGGCCGGCCGGCAGGAGGTGAGGGTGGGTGGCTGGCGGCCAGCCTGACTGTGGATGCAACTCCAGGGCTCGCTCAGCTCAGGCTTGCCAGAGTACCCATCCTCATCAGAGCCTGGCAGTGGCGGCAACAACGAGGGCAGCCGGCTCCAGCCTGGGGCTGGATTTGCCCAAGCTGCCCTTGGCCTCTGATCTAAGCCCAACTGAGAGCTGGGAGAGAGGCAGTGGGAACAGAAGCAGCAGCAACCTCTCTCTCTCTCTCTCTCTCTCTCTCTCTCTCTCTCTCTCTCTCTCTCCCCCAGTTCCCTTTCTCTCACCCTTTCTCCCTCTCTCCCTCTCCTCCTCTCCTTTCTCTGTGTTGAAGTCACATTATATGGGATTCTGTTCTTTTGGGACTTCGTCATCTTTTCCACTATGTCCTGGGACCTCCGGAGCTGTGACAGGGATGCTAAGGATATGGTCAGTGGATTCTCGTGACTGTACTAATGAAAGGATTCAAGCTCTCCTGGTAAGTGGAGGATGGATAAGGTGAATCCTCTCCCGTCTTTCTTCCCCTCTGTTCTGGCAGCACCTTCGCCTCCTTCAGGATGTCTCCTTGAGACAGGCCTGTCTCACTGGGTGGGCATCCAAGTGTCAAGATAGGGGTGACAAACCCTACAAAAAAAAGTTGGAGTACTCTCCCAGGCTCAGCTAGCACCCATAGTGCTGTGGTATTTTCCCCCAGCATGTTCTCTGTGTCAGGGGTTTGTAGGAGTTGGGAGGCTCTAGAGAGAATCTAGCAGAAAATGAAAAGAGCTTCCAAGTTTGAGGGGTTGCCGTGGTTGTACACAGAGAGGGGACTTCACACAGAGATATCCTTTACTGTGTATTGCGATTGTTCTCGGCTGGGATCTTGACTGGCTCCCTGGGGAGCCTTTTCCTTGGCAGTTAGGGTTAGCCGCAGCTGAGGCAGCCTCTGACCTCTCCGGGAGGCAGCTCCCTAAGCAGTGTGTTAGGGACCAGAATTCCCCTCAAAGGGAGCATGGTCATGTGCCTTGGGGCTTTGCAAGTGTCTGACTCTCCCTGGGCTTAATATTGGGATAGGAAAAGAACTCTGGTTTGGAGTTGTGTGGGGATAGCTGTCTTCTAGCTGCAGAGGTAGGCAGAGCATCTTTTTTTTACCTTCTATTTTAAAAATAAAACCCTTACTGTTCCTTCTCCTTTGATCCACGGAGGACCAGACGGGTGGGGGAACTGGCTTTTTTTGTCTGCTTGAGAAACTGCAGATTTTGCTTGGAAAACTTTGTCCTACCAGGAATCTGGTACCCCTGCAGGGCGGCCTGTGCAGCTTCCTAGGAGGAGAAAGGTTCCCTGGGTTAGGGAGGGAGGGTGCTTTAACTCCTTGAAGAGGGTGGGGGTAGGAGGAGAATAGCTTGGGGAAGTTCTCTGCAGGGACACGGCCGGCCTACCTTCATTGTGTATCTGCTGTCCAAGCTGGGCCCTGGGGTAGGGGGAGGGCATTCCTGTGGGTGGTAGGGTGATATTCAGAATCAGGGATGAGATCAAGCAGGTTAGACAAGGAGTCTTAGCCTGGCTGCAGGCCATTTAGGATTTTGCAGAAGCCCCTACCTGCGCAAGCCACCCTCCTCCCACCCCCAACAAAGTCTAGCTCTCCTGCTGTAAGTGCGAGTGTTCTTTAGAGGGCCTTGAGAAGGGCAGAGAGTGGAGCTGAGTTCTGCAAGGTTAGCTCTAATAACTACAGGCTCCCAAGCGTGGTGAGAGCTGGTGACTGCTTAGCCCTGAGCTCTTCTCCTCAGGCGAAGGAATCACTCCAAGGGGTGCTGAGCCCTTGTGCTGACTCCTTGTGCGCAGAAGCCTTGTCCTTTTTGTTTGGGACAGGGAAGTACAGGCCCTACAAGCCATTCCTGCCCTTGCTTTCTTGGGGGGGGGGCTTGCCTGTCATACTGTGTTGTAAACTGTCAGCCTGGGTCATCGGTCATTCCAGGCCCACATGGGTGGCCAGAGCTGTTTGCATTCCTCCCTAGAGCAAACCCAGGCAATGCAGAAAAGCGCAGGTGCTTCTGGAAGCCCAAAGACCCTGGGCTCTTCACCAAAACCACTCAGCACCCTTCTCCTGTTGTCAGCATACTCAGCTTGGGACCTAGGTAGACTGGCTGTCATTCAGATGAGACATCACTTTAACACAGATGCCTCCTGGCTCAACCCTGGCTCGGGTCCCACAGGGACATGTCGAGATGTTTGCCTTTGAAATCTGTCGTGAGTATCTCTTGATGCATTTCAACAAGGAGAGCAGTGCTCAGCTGGGAGCTGTAATTGGCTAACCTTGTCTTCTTCAGATAAACAAAACTGGGGGATATTTCTGTCGTTTATGTCAGTCTGGATGCTGTTAGATCTGTGACCCTCTGTCTCATGAACAATAGATAGATGCACCAGTCCACTGTGTCCCCTCTTTGCAGTTGTGTTGTGGCTGTTTTGTGTGCAAAGTAACTGACTTCCTTTGGCATTCCATGGCATCCTACTGCCCTACTCCCAAGAAGCAAGATGATATTGGCTGTCTTAATCTGTAATAATGGGCAATACTGTCTAACTGCATACAGAAGAGGGTGGGGTTAGTAAGCATTCCTAATGTTTGAAATTATCTCTAGGAACACTTCTAGGATTCCTCCTATGTAGAGGTGGCATAAAAATGGCGGTACTTATGCTCATAGTAAAAGTAAGTAGTGGGCTACCACTTTTTGAGATTTGCTCTGTGTCAGGTTACATTAAGTACTTAGCATGAGCCATGCAGGACTACAATTATGACCCCTCATTTTACAGAATGGGAAGCTGAGGCAGAGGTTAAGGCATTCGCAAAGAAATCAAGCGTTGTGTTTGCTGCAGCGATCTCCCTGTTCTGTGTTCCTCATGCACCTCACTTTCCCTGTCCCTTTCTCACTGCCCTCTTCCCTGCTCTGATGTCTCCTTAGGTCACTTAACTAGACTCTGAAAATTGTCGAGAAGTTGTCTCATTTGATTCTTACTATATCCCCATGAAGTATCCGTCCTGTGTTGAGAACATGTCTATTCTCTGATGGAGCTAGGGAAACTGAGGCCTAGAGTCATAAACTGCTTAGGTTAAATTTATGTAACTAGTCCCTGAAAGGGACTGGCTTATTACTTCATTGTATGCACATGTGTTCAAGCATGTGCTTATGTGAATGTGTATGTGTATGTTTGCTCTGTATGAGCCTGTGAGGCCACAGGTCATCGTCTTGGCGTCTTCCTCAAATGTTTTCTACCTTATTCTTCGAGAGTATGTCCCTTTACTGTATCTGGAGCTAAAATTGAGGTTAGGCTGGCTGGCCAGTGACCTCTGGGGGAATTCTGTCCCTGCCTTGCTGCAGCAGACCTACATATGTGTGAGGACTACTTCCAACTTTTCCATGGATGCTGAGGGTCCAGACTCAGGTTTATATGCATTTATAAACCATTTCCCCAGCCCCTCCTAACCAAAGGACAACATAATAAAAATGAGATGTATCTATGTTGCACCAACATTTTCCCGGAGAAGGCTTAGGTTAGGGTCTTTGAGTGTGTATACTCATCCATCCCTTCATTTTACAAATGTTGATCAAGCTTTCATGATTTGTAGCCCTTTGCCTGGGAGCATGAGAGTTTAAACTATGTAAAAGGTCATTCGCTATCTTAGCCTTCTAGGTTCCAGACCTCTCACGGGTAGACTGAGTCACCCTTCCCTCCATACAGGGTGCAAGCCAGTCAATGCTAAAGGCCAGATAAGTGTAGGGAACAGTTCTAGAAACTGATTTCAGCTGGTGGAGCCACGGAGCCTGTTCTTACTGTGGATGACACAGGAGGATGCTTGGATCTGGGTTGTTGAATAGATAAAAATTCTGCTTTACACAGCAACTTCACCCTAACTCACCGAGTTCCAACCTTCTAGGTGATGCTTTAGGTCAGAGGTCCCAAGTGGCTGCACTGTGAAAGAAATCCCCCACCTTTATCTCCTTTATCAGGGAGGAACTTAATTAAGTCTGCCTCAAGGGCTGCTTCTGTAGTCCCATCTGCTGGTAATTTGGTGAGTAAGGTAAGGGTTGCCGTGGAAGAAGCTGAAAGGGGGTGTCGTGAGCAAATGAATAGGGCTGTGGCCAAGTTGGGGAGGGAAGTATCACATTTTTACTTTGGAAGCCCATGTTCCTTTGTCTCCACATGGCTGCTCTCCCCGCACTCACCCTTTTAGTGATTGAAAGTTATCTCTTATTCCCTCACAGCTTCAGAATGGAGTTCGCCTTTGTGAGGCCACTCCCTCCCGATTGCTGTCCTCACACAGGCCCTGGCAGACTGTGCAACATCTGTCTGGATTCCCTCTGCTCCTTTGCCTGCTCTTCGCATCTGTTGGGTTTGGTGGTACAGGCAGCACAGAGCCCGAGGCTGGCATAGACCTTCAGGAAAGTCAGTGTAGGGGAGGAGCTGATTTTGTGAAAAAAATTTCTAAAAACCAGAGTTAAGAGAGCATCGTCTTGGCTCTGCAGGCCAGCACTTCCGTGAGAGCTGAGTCTAGATATTGAGGCTCAAACCGTGGGCATGTGGCTAAGTGAGGTGCGTATTTAACAGGGTGAGGACAGGCGAGCTTCCATGCTGCATTCCCACCCCTGATTTAGGGACGAGAGTGCCCACCCCTGGAACCCGCTCTCTAGTTTCCTTCCCAGGTGACTGACTTTTGTCCTCCTTTCCCTTCCCTTAATGGTCAGCCATGTTTTATTGACACCAAAGGTCAATTGTCCATTGTTTTCTTTCGTTTTAGGTCTGTTAATGAATCATGCCCCGCTCCTACCCCATCTCTTGTCTAGACCACATATCTGTCTTTTGAGGTTCTTCCTGAAAGAGGTGCTGGGGAAGACGAGGGAACCCAGGGGTCCACTACCCATACCCTGTAGAGCCTGACCTACATACCCTGTGAGAGGCTTCTCAGAAGGGAGGGAACAGAGAGCGGTGGTCTCATGAATGGGAGTCTTGTTACTACCTGTTAGCCTGCTGTGGGCCTGGGTGGTGGTATTTTTGATTAAATGGCAGCCCTGGGTAGATTAGTTATCTCTTGGCTTTCCTTTTTACTAATGGTCTAGAAAAAGGCCACAGTCCTTCTGGAGCGGCAGCCTGTGCTGTAGACTGTTGGAGTGCTTCTTTAGCCACCAGGGGATATGGGGAAAGAAACCTTCATTTGAGAATATTAAATATTCATTTACAAACATCGCACCCCAGGCATGCCCTCCCATGAATGTTGAGATCTAGTTTATCATTCAATGGTATAGAGTTAAGTTTTCTTATTCATGTTCAAGGCCCCTAGTGCTGGCCATATAAGATTAAAATCTCTAGAGAGCCTGACAGCCCAGGGGGAGGAGCCAAGCCGATGCTATGGATTTCTGAAATGACAAAGTCTTCTCTCGTGTCACGCAGATTTCTACAATCAGTGAACAGTAAACACTACTTGCTTTTCTGTGTTACTGTGGCCACCATCTTTCTTTTCAGAGGAAGACATTTGCTGTTCTATAATGTAAACGTAAAAGCGAGACAAATCAGATACCTGACCTATCAAATCTCTTGGTTTGGAAGCTTTTCTCTGGTTATTGTAAGATTATGTCTAGAAAAGATGATTCCGAGATGATTTGGGTTTCTGGTGAGAAAACTTGAAGACAAAATACATCTGACTTCACTGAATTGCCCATAAGGCTGGGCATTTTTCCTTAAATGACCTCAAAATGAAGTGCTATAATAAACCAGGTAATGCTTGGTGACTTTGCACTCATTTAGATTTTTTTTATTATATTTATTTATTTATGTGTGTGCACATGGAGGTCAGAGTCCAACCTGCAGCTATACTTTCTCAGTTCTCTCCTTCCAGTGCCTGTATTCTGGGGGATTGAAGCTGGGGTAGACCAGCAAGCTCCTTTAACTGCTGAGTCATCCTTCCAGCCCTCCTGTATCTATCTATCTATCTATCTATCTATCTATCTATCTATCTATCTATCTATCTATCTATCTATCTATCGTGTGTGTGTGTGTGTGTGTGTGTGTGTGTGTGTGTGTGTGTAGGGGGGAGTTTGCACATTTGTATGCTGGTGAGGTCACCCATGTAGGCATATAGAGGCCAGAGGTCAACACTGGGTTTTTCCTCAATAGTCCTTCCATCTTCCTTGTGAGAAAGGGTCTCTCACTGAAATTGAAGCTCACTGTTTGAGCTGGACTGCCTGGCCAGCAACCCCCAGAATCTACCCACGTCTGGCTTCTCAGAGCCAGGATTATAAGCAGCTGTGGCCACATCTTACCAGGCAGGTTCTAGAGTTCAGGTCCTCATGCTTGTACAGCAAGTGCTTCACCCACTGAGCCAATTCCTGGCCCCAGTGATCTAATCTTAATACTGTTCTTTGGCTTATACTTGCAGAAGAGAGACATTGTGTTAAACTGAGGAGAGCAGGTTAGCCATGACAATGCCCCCCCCCCTTCAGTTATTTTCAAGGCTCCTAAATACATTTTATGATCACTCCAGGTCCCTGAGGTTCTGGATAACTCTCCCAGGGAACTGCCCTATGCAGTGGTTTAACAGAACATGCTGTTGATCCTCATGGTGTTTCCTCCATGGAAAACATGGCAGGGAGGACAGCTTGGGTTTTCTATACTCTCCATGGCCCCTGTCAGACCATGGCCAGAGTTAGTCACACAAGCCTGGCTGACTGCAGTACAAAGCAGTTCAGTTCCTGCCATAACTGATTTCTCTGGGAATGAGGCTCATACAGTGAGATATTGGGGAAGAGCTGGTGTGACTGTAGACATGAGCTACCCAGGGTACATTCAGTTTGCAGTCCATTTTTTAAAAAATATATATAGTTTGTAAGCCAAGATGGTCCGAGTGCATTTGTTTTGTTTTGTTTTTTTTGTTTTGTTTTGTTTTGTTTTTCGAGACAGGGTTTCTCTATGGTTTTGGAGCCTATCCTGGAACTAGCTTTTGTAGACCAGGCTGGTCTCGAACTCACAGATCCGCCTGCCTCTGCCTCCCAAGTGATGGGATTAAAGGTGTGCGCCACCACCGCACGGCTTGTGCATTTGGTTTTTGCTTTAAGAAATGCTATATTTATTCTTTGACAAATTCACACTGTAGTGCATTTCCCCCCTATTTTGTTGCTTTATGATACTGGGAATTGAACCAGAATCTCACAAATGCCATACAAGCACTGGACCACCAAGTGATGGCCACAGCTCTCTTATTAGTTTCTCTTTCTTTATATTCACACAAAGTCCTATAGGTTGCCTTGAGTTCACTCAACAGCCCAGGCTGGCTTTGAACTTATGATCTTCCTGCCTCAGAATCATGAGTAGTTAGGGTTATAGACCTTTCTTGCAAAGTCCACCTTCTTGTGTATTTAAAAATGATTCAGGAAATCCAAGAAGGGCAAAATGACATGTAAAAAAAAAATCAGATAACATTCCATCTACTTTTATGAAGCCATGACAACTACTTGTTCATAGACTGTCCATGGCTACTTGTATACTACAATACTGAGTGTTGACAGAGACCCGTGTTCTGCAAACCTGGCCCCTTATAAAAAGGTTTCTACTTTTAAGATTAGGTAAATACAATTTTCAAGAGCAACACAGTGCTGTTTTTGTTGGATCTTTTTTAGCTAGCAGTATTATTCCAGGGTCTCTATATTCATAGCAATGAAGATAAGGGTAATAATTACAATAGGTAAAACTTGAAAATTTGCTGCGTGATAGGTGTGTTTTACTTTAGATTTTGAAACAGGACCTTGACACATCTTTCTGGTCTTTCTATGTTGCTAGCTTTGAATTTTCAACCTTGCCTTGAATTCTTAATCCTTTGCCTAAGATCATAGAGCCTAAAATTCCTTGTACTTAGTTACTACGGTTACAAAGCAATTGGAGGGCAGGTACTTGTCTTGGAGGGAAAAAAATTGAGAAATGTTGTGGAATGATTTATGAGGACAGTGTTTTATGATGTCAGTTACATTTGCCAACAATGTAATAGAGCAGAAATGCGTAAAGTAACGATGGTCAGAATTGAGAAAGGGGTGCATGGGGCAGATGAGATGTTGGCTGATTCTTGAAGAATGAAGGCCACCAATATTTCAAGAGACCAGCAATCCTTTGAGGAAGGAATAAAAAAAAATCACGAACAGCCATTGAAACCAGAACAAGTTGCCTTGTGAAGGGAGAGTAGCCCAGTAGAACAGAGGGGTGCTTGCGGGCACTGGGATAGACGTTTAAGGGACAAAGCAGCGTTCAGGGAGAGATATCTTTTTAGAAGATGTGCAGAGCCCCAAGGTCCTGCTATACTCAGCAGGAGAGCCCACAGGCTCAGGATGACCAAGAAGCACCCATATGCACGTTCCATTTTGGTGGGTATGATGCTTGAGGCAAGAGCCTGATGTTTGTAATCTGGCAGCATCTGTGAGAAAGAGCTTTGAAAATATAACAGGGCTAAGAGAGGGTCATGTGCCTGTTGGGGGGGGCTCAGCTCAGAAGGGCTGGCTTTCCGTTCTTAGAACCCTCTCTCTCTCTCCCCACAGCTGTCTCAGAAGTGTGATATCTAATTTGCCCCATATCGTAGGTGACAAGATAGTCTGAGGTCCACATGGTGAGTGACAGAGTAAGAGAGAAGAAGGTTAGCTGGGCTCTAGGGTGTGAGCTCTCAGCAGCTTCTCATCTCTGCCACAGATCTGGCCACATCTGGAGCTTTCAATTTTACCTTAAGCTAGAGGAACACTGCCAGGGCCACACCATCCTGGGCGTTGAGGCTTTCTTCATCCTTGGATGCAATAGCTGTAACAGTTCCAGTATGCTGAACTCTACAGGAAGCCAGGATTCTGCTTATATCTGACTCAGGAGCTGTCCCTTCAAGGCCAGGCTAGAAGGTATTTAAAACAGAGATGAGGGCTGGTGAGATGGCTCAGCTTATAGAGACGTTTACTGACAAGCATGAAGTCTTGAGTTTGATCCCTGGTTCCTACGTGATAATATGAGAGAACTCCAAAGTGTCCTCTGACCTCCATACACAAACCATGACTGATGACAACACACACGCGCACACACACAGAATTCTTTTAAAAGGTGAAATATTTCAAACACAGAAGAATTGTACCTAATATATCCACACAGCTTAGAGAAGAACATCGTATTTCTCTATTAACCAGATCCAGCTGTGCCTTAGATGTAGGAAGTCATCCTTTATGATTGATGACAATATTCAAAGGCCCCAGAGTGCAAACCTCAGAGAATGCAAATATTTTCATTCTGCACATTCGCTACGTTCCAGATATAGTCTTGTCTCTTATCTATAGGAAGTGGGTGATGCTTCAGCTTGCATTGCGATGCTGGCCTAAGAGACTGCATCATTAAGGTAGGGTTCCCTTCATAAGCTCTGTCCTGGACCTCTGGGGAAGTACGCAAATGGTTCATTTTGTTTGTATGATTATGAGAAGTTCCTTAATGTTACCATTCTTGATTCTGTCATGTAAAAAATTAGTCACCGCCACATCTGCCTTGGAGGGCTGCTGTATGGTGTGTTTTAGATGAGACATGCCAGTTCCTATGGCACACAGAGGACAATGCTAGACACAGCATTGAATGTAGATGCTTCTAGGATATTGTCTTAGGTTTGACATCTGTTTGAAGACCATGGTCACCATCCTCACCTTCCACCCTATTCTAGGTAGAGCTGGAGAACTATAACAGTTCTCTCTCCTGACGTCCCTTCTCACTCACAGTCGGCTTTCTCCTTCTTTCAGGTGAGCCACCTTCCGAGCTCTCTTTTGGTTTTGTTGCTGAAACTTTTCCAACTTTTCACACAGGGGCATAGTCACTTGACTACCTCAGTGGAGGCCAGAGCTTGACCTGGGGTTCATCACAAGAAAAAGTTGTGACCATAGCAAGACTCCCCCTCATCTCTAAGATGATAGGCAAGATGACACCTGCAGAATCCATTTCTTTTGGGGCTGGGCCCCCTTTGGGCTGATGAGCCTCCGAATGCAATGCTATTACTGTTCTTTTCAAATTCCCACTATATTCTGCTTTAGTTCAATTACTCATTCCTTGACTCAATGAAATTCTTGAGCATCCCTTAGCTTTAGGAATAAAAAAAAAAAACATTAGTTAAAATTTGGTCTTTGCCCTGCGTGGGCGTGGGAGAGAGTACTTGTCGCAGTGGAGGGACCAGACTGGGCCCCTGTTTCAGGTAGCATCGGACAGGAAAATCCCACTGGAGGAATTGGAGGCATCCCCTGAAGTCATGCAAATAGATGAATCTTTCAGTTCAGATCTTTTTTTGGACCCTTTCTCGGGAGACTGGGAGCCTCTTTGTTTCATAATAGCTTCCCTACAGCGACCTCAACTTTTATCCTTCCTGATGGGCATAGTTTTTACATGGGGGTAGGGGCCATTAGGACACGGCATGCAAAAACTCCTTTGTTCTTCAGAGTCTTAATTTGACAGACATGAAATATGCAAAGATGGGAAGTGACCATTTGGCTTTTGAAGGTGATTTGCTTTGCAGAGCACAGCCACCCCTCCTCCCCTCTGCATTTATTTTACATCTATTAACTCTGGTGTGACCAAAAGCTTTCTTTTAAACTTCCAAATTCACTTCTGGAAGGTTCCTATGTCGTGTTCTTATCGTCTTTGATTAAAATAAACAATATAATGCTCTGGAGAGGCTCACTGGTAATAGGAGCCAACCACCACCCCCAGCTAGTGAGGAGTCGTAGGCTAACCCAAGACATTTGTACCAGTGATGGTGGCAGTGCCCCTTTTGATGAATTTCTCCTCGGAGTGCTTAAGCATCAGCTCTGTAAACACCGAGAGTGCCGTGTGTAGCCAGAAGGTTGGCGTTTCTTTCTTTCTCCCGTCTTCTGACCAATTCTCCAGAGTCTATTCCTAGGCATGAGTTAGAACCGCTTTGGGGCTGAACGGTAGCACCAAATGCAGTGAATAACTGCTTTTGGCACCAGTCACTAGACAGTCATAGCCATGGTTGTCAGGAAAAGGATTCTAAATTAAAACTGCACGCTGCTTTCTGCTCCTCCTTGAATTCATCGCATGGAAAATGAATGCAAGTCTCCTGCCCCAAGCTTTCACATCTTCTCCCAGCCATTTCTATCCTTGTTTTTGTGACAGGGTCTCACTTGATAGTCTTGCCTGAGGCTCCTGGCTGCTGGGATGATTGATGTGTCACCGTGCTTGGCTTCTGCCAGTCCTTTATAGTGGGGACTTCTCTACCAGTTTTTATTTGTCCATCCTCACTCTGCATGTGGCCACGTTTATCTTTGTGGCATTTCTCTGTCCATTCTTCCCCCCAGTTTCATGGCCTTTGTCATTGCCTTTTTTTTTTCTTCTCAAGTCTAGTTTTTGAGGGTGGGTAGTATTAGGTATATGACCTAGGTTCTGTACATGCTAGGTCATAATCCTCTCCCAAGCACGTATGCCCCGTGTCACCAACCCCCTCGGCCTTTTTATTTTATAACCTCCTTAGTCTTTTGCTTGGTGTGTTACAACAGCCACACGATTGATATCTTTTTTAAAAAAACCACTTTACCGTGATGTGATTCACTTGCCATAAAATTGATTCAAAGTGCACGAGCCTGGGGCTTTCAGTGGTCACATGTATTTGTAGCCTTCACTACAGCCAACACCATAACATTTCTTCACCTCTAGAAGAAGCCCTGTGCCCTCTGCTAGCATTTCCATCTACTTCGCCACCCCAGCATGGGCAATCCTTCCTGCTTCTCTAGGTCTCCCTATTCTGGACTTGCAGATAATGGAATCATAGAAGCTCTGTGTTTGTTCTCTAGAAAGCGCAGAGACACCTTGCTGTATGTCTGATCTCCAGTCCAGCTGTGTCCTCACCATCCTGACTCAGCACCCATTCCAACCTGCCGGAAGCCTTCTGTCTCGGCCTGGCACACAACCTTCCTAGAACAGGCCGGATACCTTTTTTTTTTTTTTTTATCATGGAAATCTTTGATTGTGCTCCCTGCCTCTGCCCCTGCAGATCATCCTCATCATTTAGACTTAGCTTCATTACCATGTACTTGAAAAGGATCATCCCAGTTTGCTCTCATCACAAGTAGAAGTTAACGCCTTCCATTCTTTGAGCATGTTGCTGGGAATCCCATAATTTTGTTGTCGTCGTTCTGTATCTTCTTTACCATACTCTTTCATAGTTGTTTTTTGGAAACCAGAATTAAATGAATGTTTGAGGAAAGCGTATCAGTAGTCAGACCTTTTCGGTAACACAATTTTCTTTCCATCGGTGTTGTTGAAAAATCGGTAAATATAAAGAGTTGAAAGAAAGCGCTATCAATCATAATTTCACTCCTCAGTGATAATCACAGGATTTGGGCTAATATTCTTGAGACTATTATATGTCTATTTAGCTAGACAGATATATTTATAACTTGTACAATATAATTAGCAGTATATTCTTCTTCTAAATACTGAGTACTGATTTGTGTGTGCGCACACGTGCATGCAAAGGCAGAGGCAAACATCTGGTTTTATCACTCTCTACCTTGTTTCTTTGAGACAGGAGACAGGATCTTTCTCTGAAACTGCAGCTACATTGGTGGCTAGCAAGCCCCGGAGATCCTCCTGTTTCTGGTCCCCCATACCACGTTTCAAAGCTCTGGAGTTACAGGTGTATCCAACCACTTCAGGTTTTTATATGGATTCTGGGGATTTGAACTCAGGTCTTCAAGCTTGCATATGAGTGGTCTTACCCATTGAGCCATCTACCCAGCCCTTTACCATTTTTAAAAATTAAACATCTGAGAGTTATGTATGTCTGAGACAGGGTTATCCTCTGCCACTAAGGCTGGTATAAAGTTTCCAACCCTCTTGCCTTAGCCTTCCTAGTGTTTCGATATACAAGCATGGGCCTTCAGACCTGGTGACAGGTACTTGTACTGGTAGCAAGTATAACTTATTGTCTGATCCATTTGTGTTTAACATTTAGGTTATTTTAATTTTTCAACTGTAAAATAATGTCTTGACTTCTCCAGATAAAAATCTAGAAGCTAGATTTCTGGATCAAATGTTTGATTCAGAATCTGTATGACTACTGAAAGATTGGTCGACTTATATACCAGCCTGCAGACTATGAGAATACCCACTTGGTACTGGCATTATGATAGCCCTTGCCAATCTGGTTTCCCAAAAATGGTATCTCAGAGACACATGAATTTTCATTTCCTTGATCATTGGTGGAATGTTTTTAGTTTCTCCTTTTCTGATTTATGTTTCTTCCGTGAGCTACCTGTTTTGTCCTTTGCCAACTTTTCTGTTGACGCGTTTGTCTTTCTTTCCAGTGCTCAGCGCTCGCTGCCATTATAGGCATTAATGCTTAGTCAGACACGTTGTCAGGATTTCTGCAGTTTCTTCTGCGCTTAAACTTCAGGTAGATTTTGATTGGCTGAATTTTGTTTTAATGTGACGACATCTTCCAGTCTTCTCCTTGTGGTTTCTATGTTTAGAAGTATTCACAGAGAGTTCTTCCTCAACCTTGAGTTCCTCTTCTGCCAGCTGCAATTTTACTTTTAAATTAATACATTTGGGCCAACGAGATGGCTGAGTGGGTAAAGGCGACTGATGCAGTGTCTTCTGACCTCCATATGTGTGTTGTGCCATATGCAAACACACATACTCACACAAAATATGTTTGTAGATATATACATGTAATTAAAAATAAATTAGTTGGACTGGAAAGATGGCTCAGTGGTTAAGAGCACTGACTGCTCTTCCAGAGGACCCAGGTTCAGTTCCCAGCATCCACATGACAGCCCACAGATGTTGCTAACTCCTGTTCCAGGATACCCTTACCCAGTATATATTCAGGCAAAACACCGATGCACATAAATTAAAATATAAATATATAAATAAATTAGTTCATTAGTGTTTTGTAGAGGAAGGGGTATGGTGGTGTTTTAACACAGGACTGGGCCTGAAACTTGCTGCACACCCTCAGTTACCTTGCCCTCCCGATCCTCCTGTCTCGTCTCCCAAGTACTAGAATTAAAGGTGTGTGTTTTCACACTCACCTTCATCCGGTTTTGATATAAAACAATACCTACCATCGTAAAGCTCAGCTGACATTTGGGATCATGTAGTCTGTATGGACAAGGGACAGTCTTCAGTTGTGTGGTGGGAAGAGGCTGTGGCAGTCATGCATTTTTCTCTAGCATAGGCTGATTGGGTACGAACTGCTCCTTTATGAAGTGTTAAGGGCCACCGCTTTCCATCAGCGGCTCAGAGCCTACTTTCCATCATCCTTTTGGAAGTTCTCTCTTTCCTTGTGGATGGGCTGTCTGGTAACACCAGGCTCAGTGAGTTAGAGACAGCACGCAGGCATTCCATCCAGGTTTGGGTGAATGGCTAAGCTGAGGAGTGGTAGCAGGAACAGTGCTGGGAGGTTAGATACTGGGAGGATAGCATCAGCTATTCCATTGAAGCAGTCTTTCATTCATGTAAAAGCGTGTGGAGGGTGCTCACCTCCATGGAAGACTGAGCATGCAGCCATGGTTTCTGAGAAGGCAGCAGGCTGAAGACTAGGTCCCAGTCATTAGGAGTTCCTAGACCATGTATAAGGGACATTAAGAAGGCGTGAACTCTACTGGGGAATTCCAAAGGTTGCTAAAGAGTTGGAAATTGGGCAGAGAAAAAAAATTTTTTTCAGGGAATTCTCCTTAGGCAAGAAGAATTAGAAGCAGATCTTTGAAGCAGAGCTGGGTTATGAAAGGTAGGATGGATTCATGGCGTGTGGCCTGTCTGTGTGGAAATAACAATGTGAGCAAGCAAGTTTTTAAAATTTTGAAAATTGAATTTTTTCACTTTTCTACCTTATTTGTTTTAGATATAAGAGTTGTTTGTATAGTCAAGAAAGTCATTTTCAGTGTGTGAGCTCCCGGTGGGAAAACCTCTGGGAGCTAGAAATACTAACTGTGAGAGGCAGAAGAAAGGGTCCCATTCATTGCTGCCTCTCTGCCAACCTTCCAGTTCTACTTGTGGTGGAGGTGAAATGTTGTTTTCTAAGATTTAACTTGCGGTAGGTACCCTTACTAGAACGACTCAACAGATTAACAACATGCACGGATTCTCTACTGAAGAATGGACTGTCTTGAAAAACCAAAAAAAAAAAAAAAAAAAAAAAAAATTGCTGAAGAAACCAGCACAGAGAAATCACCGAAGCCCTGGTGTGGTGGTACCCACTTGCCATCCTGACTGAGGCAGGATGATTCAAGACCAGAAGTTCAAGACCAGCCTGGCTATACAGTAAGACAAGCTCAAAGTAAAAGAAGTCATTGCAGTTGGTTGGTATCGTCAGTAACTTGTCTTGACCATCAGCGTATCAGCTTGCAATTAAAGTCCTGCTGGGTAGTATTGGTGCCCCACACCTTTATTCCCAGCACTCAGGAGGCAGAGGCAGGGGGAATCTCTGAGAGTAAGAGGCCAGCTCATCCTTTCTTTAAGGAGTTAGACATCTTTAGCTAGATCTTTGTTTAATAAATTTATACCGTGACATGGACACATTTTTCAATTAGATGTTTCCTATGCATCCCCCATAACAATGGAGTTGAATAATTATGACAGAGTTTGTTTACTCTCCAAAGCCAAAAATATTTATTTATCCTTTTACAGAGAATACTTGTAATATCCGACCATGCATAGACAATGGATAGCTGATTATGAGCTAGCTTTTTTAACATGAGAATCATGGTCTGTATCAGGCCATGCAGATTTCTTAATGAAGGCCCGCCTTTTTTGGGGGGGACTTCTTTGTAGGTTGATGGTGTGGGAATGGGCCTCCTGAAGACACACTCTGATCATCTGAAGTGCCCTAGCAATACTAGGGCCAGAATAACAGTAATTTCTTATATTTTCTATTTGCTCCCTGGGTCTCAGTATTAATGATAGAGAACCCGAGGTTATGGGGAATCAAGAAAGGCACCTGAACTAAGGCTGTGTAAAGTGGTAGAACTTGAACCGTCTATGAGGGATAAATACCCTTGTCCTCGAGACTCCTGTGCGCGTCCTGCAGAGCCCTCCAGCCCCTCTTCGCTCCCAATGACCTCTTTTCTACTCTTCTTCCCTCCCCTCTGTGATTTCTGGATCCATCCTCAGCTACCCTTTGCTCTTCTGATGGTAATTCTGTTTCTCTTGGAGCAGTTTTCTCTGGGGCCACTACCCTCTCCTCCCAGCCCCAATCCTCTTACTCTTCTTGGAGGGAGGGTTCTGAGAAGCACATGAATTCCTGGGCTCCTGCTCTGTCCCTGTCCAGTGCCTCAGTGGAATCTGCCACCCAGGTGGTCTCTGCCTTGAGAGGATAAGTATTGCCCCCTAATCAGCAGGGAGGGGGAGCAGAATGGGCCCAGGGGCCCCAAGTGGCCTGGGAGGCAGCCTCTGGGCCGCCTGAGCAGGCGTCTCTGACCTTTGTGGAGAGAGGGCGTTCTTAAAGGGACAGCAGACTCTTTTTCTTTCCTGGTGGCTGATGGCCAGTTCAGATGCCAGGGATCTGAAGAGGCCATTGTTCTGGTGCTGAGAGAAGGGACCCAGACCGCCTAGTCTTTTTCTTTTCCCATTTTCATCCGCGTGTTCCCCCTCTGCTGTGCAGCATGTCAAGTGTGGAAGGTCGGTGAGCTGTCTTGGGTCACACTCTCTCCACCCCACCTCTTCCAAAGAAAGCCTTGTCTTCAGCCCAGCCTGCAGTGGTTGTTCCTATGAGGGAAATAAAAGTCTCTATAGACTCCAGCTTGTCCCCAGTGTGCTGTTTACTTGCCCCAGGTAGTGGGGTAGGGGAAGGACACAAGTGGCTTTTCTCCAGGTGTCTCTCCAGCACCACCTGTGCGGAACACCTGAGATGCTTGTTAAATTACTACAGGTGCAGGGCTTCAGTTCTGGAACTTCTGTGCCCTCAGAATCTGAGTATCACTAGGCAAACCAAAGCTTGCCAATGACTTATCTGGCTAAATATTGGAATCACGCGGAGACCCAAGGGATCAGGCCCCTAAATCTGTGCCAGGTAGCTGGTTGTGAATGGGTACCCTGGAACCAGTGCACAGGGTTTTGACACCTGACTCCACTGTTCCTCCGTCTCTGCCTCTGTGTTTTCAATTGTAAAAGGGGGATGAGGCTGATATTCATGGCGTTCTTCAGGGTTGGCACTGGGGTAGAGAACATTGCATGTATCTTGAGATCACCATTTGAACAGCCTTCCTGTGGCTAACCAGGCTGCAGATGGGGGAGCTTTCCTTGCTCTGATAATTCTCATGCTGGGGTCAGTCAGTCCCCTTTCAGTCAGTGTGGCTTGTTCTGAGGAGTGTGGGCCTACCATTTGGCCTCCCAGACTCCTGGTTGAGAGAAATCCCTCCTGGACGGCCATCCCTAGGCAATGTCAGCGACACTCGGAAGGGTGTCATAGGAAAGCCTTGGAAACCACATCTATAACGCTCTGTGACCTCCTCCGAGGGAATGGAAGGAAGAGAAAACAAGCTGCAGGCCCAAAATAGCTAGACATAAATACAAGGTATTATAATTACTGTCCACACCCAGCTCAGTCCCCAGAGTTAAATTTAACCCTCTGCACAGCTTTCCAAGCTCCAGAGAAGCAGGATGGTCAGGGGTATCTGAGAGGGAAGTAGGGGTGCCCTGAGGAGGAAGTAGCTCATAACCAAGGCTGTATATGAGGCCTCACTCTACAGCGCCTATGCAGATTCCGAATGGCGCTTTCTCTCAGCGTGCAGCCATTGAAGCTATTTCTGTTACAGCTTCTTGGTTTTGCTCAACCATTACTTTTCTGAACATGAGCCTGTCAGATTTCCCCCACACTTGGCACCTAGCTCAAGGCTTCTTTTTTATCCTGTTCTCTATAATTTTATTTTACATCAATTACTCAGTAGTTACATCTGTGCCGACACTTACGGACATGCAAGCCAGGGTAGGAGTTTGGAGACACAGACTGAGCTTCGACTTGTTCAGGTTCTGCTTTGTGTTTTCCCCCACCAAGGTGCTCTGGGAAAATCCTCAGGACTAGGAGAAGTTGTCAGTTAGATGAGAGACTGAATGCTTTTTGTTGTAGTTGGGAGTGTGGCCTGAGGATCTATAATCTGAAATCCTGGTTTAAAACTTTGGGCGTTGGCATGACAACCCTGGTGAAAAATAGCACGCCTGACTCTCAGTGGTGGATTACAGCAAGAAACAGGTGTACTGGAAACATTACATCAGGTTAACTGTAATTTATATACACTCATTTAAAGGAAACAAAAAAGAAACGTGTATTTAGACTCGGGTCCTACCGTCAAAATACATTGACTGTCACAAAATCATTTCAAAATGTACAAAACCCTGAAGTGAAAAAAGCACTTCTGCCTCCCCAAGAGTTTTTTAGGACTGGTGATTTTACCCAGGGCCTCATGTGTGTGAGGCACAGTGCTCGGAGGCACCACAACAGCCTTCAAACATTTTGCATGAGGCATACTTAAACTGCGTGTTATAGAGCTTGATATCGGCTTTGGTGAGTCAAATGCAGAACTGTTCAGAAGAAAACAAGTCAGCCCTCCAGAGCCTGTCTCGTGGATATTTTCCATCCTGATTACAAATGTCAGCATGCAGAGACCCAGCAGTGGGCGGGGTTTGCTTAGCCTCCCTTCCCTCCCACGTGAACATACTTTATAAGACTTCCAGGAAGCTGCACAGGGCCATTTCTGTTCTTGGTGGGGGTTTAGCTACCACTGACTGCTCTGAGACAGGCGGTGATGGATAGAGCATCGTGGATAGACACAATGTGTCCACCTGCTTTGGAGAGGAATGTTGTCCCTGCTGCTACCGTTTGTTAAGAATATTCAGTTCTTTGGAGATTAATAGACCAGACAGCGTTATTGTTGTTCCTTTCCTACTTCTATTGAGTCATCTTTGGAGGAAGCTTTGCAGAGAATAACTGCTTTGGGTAGGAACTGTATTGAGAGATCAAAAGGCTTTTCCGTGAGAAAGATTTGTGGATGTCTTTCTGGCCCCTGACGATGCAGGGAGAACTCCAAGTCTCCAGCCTCGAGCAGAAACATCTACAGGATAGGAGCGGGTGGAGCGTGTTAGTAGTTTTCAGTACAGGGATTGGGAGGTCCTGTGCTCATTGCTGTTCTGCGCCCTCCCTCGTTAGGTACCTTTGACTGTTGGGCACTATCCAGCCCCATGTGATGGAATGTGGTTTTGTGGAAGTCATTTGGACCAAAATGAGGACTCGAAGCTTACCTTTGAACCAGGAGCCTCCACTGCTCCCTCCTCCTGCAGGGTTTGACTGCCACTATTGTGGCATTCCCATTTCTCAAATCCCGATGTGGCATCTCTTATTGCTTCCTGTGAAGAATTAAAGAAGCTAGACTCTCTTCTCCTGGGGCGTTCCCTCTGCCTCCTCCCACACACTTGAAAACCAGTTTCCTTGAAAGACATCAGTTCTCAACCCATGGGTAGTGACCTTTTAGGGAAGTTGCATATCAGACATCCTGAATATCAGATATTTATCTTACAATCCATAACAGTAGCAAAACTGCTAGCTATGAAGTAGCAATGAAATCATTTTATGGTTGGGGGGGTCACCACAGCGTGAGGAACTGTACTGAAGGGTTGCAGCTTTAGGAAGGCTGAGAACCACTGCTCTAAGGCCTCCCCTTAGTCTAAAAATCTGTAGTCTGCTGTTCTGTGTAGAGCAGGGTTTCCAGAACTCTGCTGTCTTGCCTGTCTTCTGCAAGCAGTGTGCTGTCTTCTAGGCATGCTCCTGGTAATGGTGGAAGGATTATCGAATTCCCTCCCTTGCTTCAGGTAACGAGGCTCGAGTTGTGAATTATTGCCACGTGTCATGCTTCTGGTTCACGTGGACTATGATATTGTCCGTGGAAGTGAGACTTTCACAGCCCTTTCAGGATGGAAGAAAAAAAAAATGTGTCATCAAAGGTCCAGGCTTATTCTGTAGTAACCCTTATGCCAGGCTGGCTCGCGAGTCAGGGTCCTCAGCTTGCTACCTTACTACCGGTCTCTTTAGGTCTCTTCTGTCCCTACTTGTCCCTTTCCAGTCCCTGTTAAGTTGGATTAGAAGAGGATGTGGAGGGGCAGGGAGCAAGGATGTGTTCAGAGGAGAGGAATCAGGAGCCCGGCTCAGCAGCACTGGCTGGGTTGCTGTCAATCAGCTGTGGTCAGTGCAGCTGCCTTCTGTCTCCCATTCCACGGCCACACAACTCACATTTTAAGTGCTTCTTCTTACTTGACAAAGTAAAAAGTAAAGCTTGGATATGGAACTTTAGAGGAAAAGTGACCTGGATTGGGGGCGGGGGGTCAGCTCTTTTAGTCATATTGGTCCTTTGTTATAATAGAGAAACTGAGGCCCGGAGTAAGGGCAGGACATGGCACTTACATGTCACATCCTACAAGGGTAGTAGAAATTGTCTTACAAAGTGAATGCTGGCTGTGACACTTAGCCTAGGTCATCCTGAGTAGAGTCACGTAAATACTGGGAAGCCTACCTTGGGACATTAAGCTGAGCATCCTAGGTGCCACCTTTAGGGAGAGTGACTGAGCAGACTAACAGCTGTAGGTGCACATGAGTGTGAAAGGTGCACACCAAGAAAATGCATCTGTAGATAGGAACCCTCTGCAGTGGTGGCCAACCCTGCCACAGCCATGGGCATCAGATTCATGGCTGCCCTTCCCAGCTCTGTGCATTGGATCTAGGGAACTCTCTCTGTGTTGCAGCAACACGACAGCCCTCTTGGTATCTCCAGATACTTCACTATACCAAATGGGAGCTGGGTAAGGATCCTTGGCAGTGGTTTCCGGTCCTTTGCTTTCCACCTGGCTTCTCCGCTGGCTGACCCAGTCAACCAACCTTCTGAGATGTGTTGGCATGTCAGACGGCACACAGAAGCCAGTAACTGGGGACTGAGTTATGTCACTGACAGAATTCCTTTCTAAGTCACACTGAAACTTGTTGTGTGGACCTGCGGGCCGCTTCCCGCCGCCCGGCTCCCACGCCGGCTAGATTCACCCGAAATAACAACACACAAACTGTATTCATATAAACACTGCTTGGCCCATTTCTATTAATGTGTGTAGCACCACGAGGTGGTGACTTACCAGGAAGATTCTAGCCTACGTCCATCTTGGGTCGGAGCTTCATCACGTCTGCCCTGGAGAGGAGCGGCATGGCGTCTGCCTAACTTCCCTTCTTCCCAGCATTCTGTTCTGTTTACTCCACCCACCTATGTTCTAACCTATCAGACCAAGCAGTTTCTTTATTAATTAACCAATGAAATCGACAGATTGATATATGACACTCCCACATCAAAAACTGCTACCTTTCCTACTTTGAGATGCATGTGAACATCTACATATGTGCACACATAGGTTCCCCCAACTTAAATTGCCGAGACACTGCAGAAGCCTGTCAATACTATTTTTATGGTGTATGTTTAGTAGCTCCGTTAGCTACTGAAGCCAGTAGGAGTTCTCTCATCCAAAGCAGAAGTGGGATTGGGGTAGAGGAAGATGGAAGGAATGGTCCTGTTGCTTAAGCCTTGGGCCTGTGCAGGAAGGACTCGAGGTCTGTTCTTGGGCACGTGTCAGCATCTTAACTGGGACACCCTGTGAGCAGCCTTCCCTGGTTAAGACCTTAATCTGGTATTAAGAAGAGGTCAGTTACCTCCACAAAGAGGTGATTTGGAGATGGGCTTAGAATGTCCTATTATCTTGAAGTGGGCAGAGCAGTGGGAGCCACAGCGTGGTCACTTGCCTATTGCAAGGAATTGGGACTTTAGACATTGCAAAGTGGGACCAAAAGCCTTTGAATTTGACCCTTTCCTTCTTCCAAGTTCTTCCTTCTTCCCTGTTTGTGACCACCCTGCTGGCGGGTTCTCAGCTCATAGCTTCCCTGTATGAGAAGCAACCTGCTTTAGGATGCCCCCTGTTAAGTGGACCGGTACCCTGCCCTTGAGCTCCCAACGCCACCTACCACCTTCCCTACTCCGTCCATCTGCTATCAGTTCTAAGCGCACTGCAGCTCCTGGGCTCCACAAAGACGCATGCCTTCTTGAGCTTCCCACAGAATCATGACAAGATCTTTCATCTTAGCTGTGTGTTCTCCAGTCTCGTCTTCCTTTTTTATCTCTAGGTATGACCTAGAACCTTTTCTGGTCCTTATACTAGGCATAATGATAGGCACACCGGTGGGACCCTGTGCTTTCTCTCGGGGTTAGAGCACTTTAGTGCCTGCCACTTGATATCGTTGGATGACCAATTGCGACACAGGACAAAAGTATCTTCCTAATCATTTGCAGAGTGTTTCTGAACACCACTAAACTTAGCCGCAGTCAAATCTAAAACCCAAAGGAGCAAAGAGAATTGGATTGAAATAAAACCTGAAGGTCAGAGAACTACCGGTAACACTAGGATTTGACCATTTTAAATTTAAATCTTTAGACCTTGATGGTGACATCTCAATGTACTTAATAAGCAAACAGAAGCACTCTGGACCTTGTTGACTCAATTTTCTCTGCTGCAAAATTGAAATAATAAGATTAAGTGGAGTATAACCCGGTGTGCCGTTTATTAAGTTCCCAGACAAGGGCTGACCCGTCACCTTCTCACTTTAGCTCTTATTCTGTGGAAAATCATAAGATAGGTAGGAAAATGTCATAGATTTTTAATTTTTTTACTTCAAAATAGAGATGTGGAGAAATTTTATACAGTATTAGCAGATTAGGTTAGGACTGATGAAACCTGAATTGTGTCACATTATGGTCCCTTTGTTGACCTTGGAGAAAACGGACGCCTGTTTCCTCTCCCCCAGCATTCTGACTTCACTGGAGTGGGAGAAAACCCAGATGGTGGACGGGCTCCAAACTCCCAGCTGGTTCTAATGGAGCGAATGGAAAGTACAGGTTTACACAGTCAGTGGATTTGACATTGATCCTGGCTGAAAACATAGAATTAATGGTTATGAATATCTAGAAAATATAAAGCAGTTGTACAGGCACATTTAATTTTGTTTGGCTAAGGCTCTAAAAATATTGTGGTGAACGTTCATACTCATGGTGAATCAGGATTTAACTGATGTGTACGTGAAAGCCCCCACCATGCAATCTCCCCAGTGGGCTAGAATCAGGCAGGGATTCACTCCTCAGTAACTACTGTGGTATCCCTGGTCCTAGGGAGAGCTTCTATACCTCCCTATCTCCATGACAGTGATGAAGTTTTTTTCTGCAGATGGGCACCTGATTTAGCAGTAGAGCCAACACCGTGATAACACCATATGGACTCCCTTCATCTTTTGAGATGTTTCTTGCTTCATGTTTTTGTTATGTAGACTCACTCGTGAGGGATGCAGTATCAACAAAAGGCTCTGGCTACAGCTAGGTCAGAGTCGGTGAGTGTACTCATTTGGATACTTCTAGCTCAGCTCTCGGGGAATTGAGTCTGTGCTGAGCTCACGGAAGGCAGAGTGGAGACTTCATGGAAATTAGTTTCCTGCATTAGTAGATATAAAACCTGGAATATTCTGAAAAGAGTATCAGATGGCCAGAACAGCCAATGCCTTTGCGTCACAAAAGAACAAACTTAAGATCCATGAGGGCCAATCAGCAGACAGAAACCATGCCAATAATTTCAACGTGGAGCCTTTAATCCCAGCACTTGGGAAGCAGAGGCAGGCGGATCTCTGTGAGTTCGAGACCAGCCTGGTCTACAAGAGCTAGTTCCAGGACAGGCTCCAAAACCACAGA
>NC_022012.1:34100497-34114651 GCF_000317375.1 Microtus ochrogaster | reverse complement strand
AATCATTGATGAGTATTTTTTAAAGGAACAGAGAAAAATAAGTCATAGGAGTGAAAGTCACAGATAGAGTGCCCCCTCCAGTTAGAAGAACACTAGCTGAATAGTCTTGTGAGAGAGCCCTTAGATTTCGAGTTCCTCCAAGCGGGTGTATGTGCCTCAGCCTCAATGTATGTAGCCAGTTCTTGAGATGCTGCAAGGCTAGGAGACTGCCCATTAGCTTCCTGCCCGGGACGTTCTAATTATAGCATCCCTTCAGCGCCCTCTACTGGCAAGACCTAATGCTACGTCTGCTTTCAAAGGAGAAATGTTTCAGGGAGCCATTCCACCATCATAAGGCAGGGCAAGGAAGGGTGAATTTCGAGCCAAGGGGCAGACATCTATCTGATAACTGGCCAGAGTAGGAATGACGAGACAAATCTTCCAAGGTGTCTTGTGCTGTGGAATCCTACATCAAATTACATCATCGCATGCCTTTTACTTGAGCAGGTATTTTTGGAAGCAGCAAAGGATGGTGAGAAAACTGATTTGGGGGTGAGGCCAGACTTCTGCTACTCAACTGTCCACCCAGTCTGAAATAAAACTTTTATAATTTATAGCAAATGTGGTCAAATTCGTGTCCTTGTCTCTAGCATTTGAAAGATTCTTTGTAAACATCAGGTCTTTTCTTCTTCCTCCTTTGGCATACCCCCACGGACTTCAGAACCCTCTTAGATGGCCGTCTGCATTTTACAGGTACACTCGTGATTGGGGTGATGAGCTAAGACGATCAGGTACGATTTTGCTCTGCATCATCCCACAAAATCGGGTCCAGTTAAAATGCCTGAGTGCTCCTTCTGGCAAGTCTTCATTGTGATGCAAATAAGATTCATAGATATAATAAGACTCAGCCTGTGATCACAGCCTCTCATTCTTGTCAACAACAATTAAGCCTTGAGGTGAGCAGTATTCCGTGTGGACAGCAACGCAAAACAGTCGGACGTTGCTGAGGTCGGTGAGGCTGTTATTTGGGTCAAGAGGATTTGCGGACACCTTTTTTTTTCTTTCTTTCTCTAGAGAGCAGTCTGGAATGTGCTTTCAGGATACCGCAGGACCCTGTGAAACCTCATTTTCATTGGGCACTTGAGGCTGTTGTTTGTCCCCTCTCTGCGACGATTTAGTTCAGGAAAGGCTATCAACTTTACCACAGTTTCCTAAATTAATTTACAGGAGAGCAATTTGGGCACTTAGGTAGCAATAGCTTAGCTGTTGACATGTGGAGACCATCACTCCTGTGAAAGTCTCTCTAGTTAGCCAGGTGGTGACTCAGCGTAATTGACAGGTACCCTTAGTAAGCAACCTGGGCCTTGGGAGAGGCCAGCAGCTGCCTCTCTTCATGGAGTGTGATGAGAAGGGGTCAGCCAGGGGAGGCAGGTTGGGTGCACTTAGATAGATGCTCTGCTGTTCAGCAAAGCCACAGGACCCCACCTTTTATGGTTATCTGAAAAAATGGAAATTATGGGCACATATCTTTGTTGTTGGTAGGATTGCATGAAATCATTTGCTTAGCAAATTGCATTACACATACCCCAAACGAGGAGCTCCTGTAAAGAAAGGAAAGCTTACCTTCTGTAACACAGTAGAGCAGAGTCTTTGCATGGCTTGATATGTAAGTTTCTGAATGATGTCTGTGCTGTTTCCTTCTTGGGCAGAGCAGTCAAAGAACATGTTGGTGACGTATTGCTTTTTAGTGACTATATTAAGGACCAAAAGATCTGAAGTTTCACGTGATTAGCTCCTTAGAAGATGTAAAGGTGTGACTCAGCAAAGCCTGCTTTGAAATTACACTTGTCTTATCCCTGACCTTTTAACTAGTGTTTTCAGTAGAAACCATAAACATGCTATGAGTTGGGGCCATACAAGTGAAAGATGAATCTGTGTATTTATAATAGAGATGGGAGAGTCCTTGAAAAGTCAGCATGGTGTGTTCAGAGTCACGTAGTAAGGGACTGGGGAAGGCTGAACAAGGACGTGGTTATCTGACCCACCAACATCTTGCTTACTATCCTGATGGAGCTTTACTCTGTGCAAGTATTGACTAATCATCCTAGGTACTCTTATGTGCTGGAGATAAAAGAAGGAAATGGCCTAGAACCTTCCTGGGAGGTAAAACCAGCAGAAAGAACACAGGGTTTGCATTTGACTTAGGAGTTCTATACTTCAGCTTGTAAGGAATACAGTGGGAGATGAACCCAACTCTGTGGGTACTTTCACGTGTCTTTATTTGCTTCATTGTCTTTTAAGTGTTAAATGTGTTGGCATGTGTGTGTGTGTGTGTGTGTGTGTGTGTGTGTGTTTGCATGCATGCGTACTATATATATGAGCCCCAGATAGGGGTAGTAGAGTCATCTGCTGAAGAGTGCAGTTCAAACATCCAGATGTTAATTTTGGATTCAGATTTAACCTAAGCTCAAGGCCCTTCTGTGGAGTAAGAGCAGAGGCAGGTAGGAGGTAGAGCTCAGGACAGAAGGAAGAATGAGTTGAGACAGTGAGCGTTTCCCTTGGCATTGCTAGTTTGCCCTTCTGTGGAACTGAGACTCCCCTACGTGACTGAAGTGGAACCAGACAGTCCAAACCCATCTGCTTCTTTGATCCCACAAGCCTGTTATTCTATCAGCAGGGCGTAGAAGGAAACGGTCTTGAAGAGACTTGTCGTGATGAGGCTGCAGACCGGGGACTTAAAGAACGAGGTCCTCCCTCCCCCCGCCCAGATGCTCAAGAAGTATTAGTGCTCAGCATGAATTTAACGAGCAGGACACAGGGGCCCCAGTGGGTCACAGTGATTATCCACCTCCGGCGTGTCTCCCGGGCACTGGGAGCACATGGACCAGTGCCATCTCATAGGAAGACCCAGATAGTAAGAATATACCTGTCAGCCCACTTTGTCTAAGGGACAAAGCGTGAGCATTAGGTAGACCCACACAGTGTTTTCATGGGATCACTATATCAGAATCTCAAGGGATTCAAGGTTGGGATGCAGTTGTCATCATACTCCAGGTATTACAAGCACACCTAGAGCTTTGGGCAGTACTGCTGTAGCTTGGCTTTGAAATGTCCCCCCAAAACCCACACAGTGAAGGAATGTCCAACCTGCGGTGCTTTGAGGAGGTGGGGAGCCTTAGGGAGGTGAGGCCTTACTGAAGGCAATTTCAGGGTCTCAGCCACTCTCTCTGCCTTTGCTTCCTGCCACCCATGAGGTGAACAGGTTTCTTCCTCCTCACACTGTGCCATGATAACACCAGTGACCATGAATTAAAACTCCTTAAACAGAGCCAAAGGAACCCTCTCCCTTCTGAAGTTGGTCACCTCAGGTATTTGCAGTAATGGAACGGAACACTAACCTGGAAAGCTGATGGTCATAGGTGTAGTAGTTTGAATGCAATTGACCCCTATAAGTTCAGATGGTTGGCACTATTGGGAGGTGTGGCCTTGTTGAAGTGGGTGTGGCATTGTTGAAGGAAGTGTATCGCTGTGGGGGCAGGCTTTGAAGTTTCTTTTGCTTAAGTTTCACTCAGTGTCACAGTCCACTTCCTGTTGCTTTCTGATCAAGATGTAGCCAGCACCCTGTCTGCCTGCGTGCCACTGTGTTCCCTACCACGAAGCTAATGGACTGAACCTCTGAATTGTAAGTCACCGCCCTAATTAAATGTTCTCCTTGAAAGAGTTGCTGTGGTCATGGTGTCTCTTCACAGCAATAGAAGAAACCGTCACCAAGACATGAGGTCTGAGTCAGGTGAACTGGATTTCCAGTTCAGTCTCTGCATTGCTTACTCTTCTTGTACTATGACAGAAACTGGGGCATGAAACAACTTTTTTTTTTTTTTTTTTTTTTGTTTTTTGAGACAGGGTTTCTCTGTGGCTTTGGAGCCTGTCCTGGAACTAGCTCTGTAGACCAGGCTGGTCTCGAACTCACAGAGATCCACCTGCCTCTGCCTCCCGAGTGCTGGGATTAAAGGTGTGCGCCACCACCGCCCGGCAGCATGAAACAACTTAAGTGACGACGGACTTACTCTGGCCCACAGTTTGAGGGGATACAGTCCTTTGTGGCAGGGTGAGCATGGCAGTCAGTTCCACAGCCGTGAGAGCATATGATGGCCTTGGTCACATTTGGTGAACCAGGAAGCGAGGACCTCAGCCAGACGTGGAGCCAGCCTCTAACTCCTAACCCTGTGGACCCATGTCTGACAGTGAGGCCCCATGCCTAGAAGGTTCTCTGCTCTTCCAAACCAGAGCCAACAGCTGGAAATCAAGCTTTCAAACCCAAGAGCCTGTGAAGGCCATAGGAAACAGCAGGCTCCTTCTTGCCTTCACCTTTTCTGCGACTCAGTGTCTTCATCCGTTAGGTGGGCTGCAAAGCCTATTCATGCGGCTGTCTGGGGAACCGGATGACTTCACGTGGACGTGTGCTTTGCCAGCGATGAGTGGTTTGAAAGGTATTCGCTAGCACAGTGACTGAGTAGGATGGCGGGCGGGCGGACGTCCTCCTGGGGCGCGTGTGAGGACTGCGTCTCAGTGAACGGATGGAGAGACTGTAGTTTAGAGAGGCGCAGCCTAGGGTATGAAAACTCAGACGACCCCACTTTGTCATGAGGGCAAGTGCTTAGTGTGGGTGTCACTGTTCCGTGTGGGAGAGCCTCACCCGCTCAAGAGGCCAGCATGGCGTTCTCTTACCTCCCACGTCTGGGAGGTGCTGTCCTGAACAGGTCCTCGGCCACTTTCTTGTGCAAGATTCTGGTCTCCAGTGCTGCCTTCCTCCTCCCTGTTCCCAGGGCTCAGGCAGGGAGAGCAGCTGTCATCCTGCGAATGACGACGCAAACCTCTATTTGGAGCTCGGCACCTGTGTTTTTTATTTGGCGTCACCTCCTTGCTACGAGTTGACCTAATAGACAGCACCTGGGAGCTGATCGGCGGCAGCAAAGGGAGCAGAGGCTCCCGGGTGCATCATCTCGGGTTTTGTCAAGATTTGGGGATGAAGAGGAAATAACGCCTGCAGCCCCAGTAGCTCTGCCCTCCAAGCTGGCATGAATAATTGAGAGCTGGCAAGCTGACTGCACCAGAGAGTTGCATTATGTAAACCGGCAGGCGGCGTGTGCGTGTGCGTGTGTGTGTGTGTGTGTGTGTGTGTTCCTGCTTGAGAGGGTGTGTGTCTGCTGCCTGTGCGCCTGCGTGCCCGAGCTTAGAACAGCTGTCTGTGAGGGAGTCGGAGTCAGAGAGGGAGGGAGGGAAGAAAAGAGAGAGAGAGAAAGAGAGAGAGAGAGAAAACGCAAAGGGACTTTTCTACCGCTGCATGGCCACACCAAATAACAGCCACTGAGGGAGGTGGGGGGGGGGTGAAGAAAATAAAAAGGGGGCCATGCTTAAAATTCCAGAGCAGTACGAAACAGCAGAGCAGGAGAGCGTCCCCAGCCTATGTAAGCTGTGTCCCCTGTCCCCTCCCCAGTAGACACAGGGCTTTTGGATGGGCATGGAGGTGAGTGCCCTCCAACCTCCTCAGGGCCCCTGCTCCCTGCCCCCACCCCTACTGCCCCATGCATGAATGAATGGGTTTTCTGCACTGCACTCTGCTGCGTTCCTAATGGCTTCCAGGTTAGTGCCACCTCGTGCTGACGCTTGTGTGTGTGTATGTCAGTCTATCTTTGTTTCCTTGTGGGAATTTTGGGAAGTGGGCGGTTATGTCCTGGAGTAGGGTGGGGGCTCTGGGGGCCTGGAGCATGGACCTGCCTGTCTGTATGCTTTCTCCAAGTGAGGCGCTGGCTGCTCAGGGCTGCCAAGAACACAGACCTTCTGAGGCAGAGTAAATCTGGAGTCCATGTTGTTCGCTTCTGTTCTCTGTTCGGGATGGAGAAAGCAGCCAGTGTGACATCATGCTGCGTTCCTTTCCCTACCTGGCCTTGCCTCCTCTCCTCCATCCTCCCCACCTCTCTCTCACCAGGAGCACTACCTGGGTTGACCTGAGTGGTTCACTATTGAGAGGCAGCCCTGGGGTAGACTGGAACTGATGGGGTCCCCTTTGCCAGTGAGACTTAAGAGAAGCACTGTGACGTGAGCTAGGTGGTCAGGGGATGGAATTAATGGTGCGTCATGGAGGTAGCCAGGAACTGCTGGGGGAGGCTGGCCAGACCATGTGCTCCTGGTTCCCACCCACTGACTTCCTGTGGGTAGGAGGTGACAAAGAGGGGTGACCAGGGAGATAGGGACAGATAATGCTTATTCCAAAGGGAGAGGACCAAGCACCATAAGGATCTGGTCAACAGAAGGAAAGGACGCCAGAGAAGCAGGCAGCTTGTGGCTGGGGAGGAAAGGAGTTTGCTTCTTCTGTGACTTAGTCGGTACTTGGTTCAGAGATTTGCCATATGTTTTGAGGAAACAGACACCGGGTGTCTGCATCTTCATTCCCCACCTCCCCGCATTGGTTGTTATTGGCTTGCTTTAGAGAAGTGGGGGTGGGGGGTAAGGGACTCAGTCATCTCTCTCTGGCCTCAGCCAAGAGTTCAGCCGGGGCTGGGGGAAGCGATCTCTGTTCCTCTGTTCCTTTGCTAGCAGACTTTTCTGATCCTTGCCTGTCCCGCTTCTCCTGACCGCTGATTTTGAATGGTGGGTAGCAGTCCCCAGCTTAGCAAAGTCTGGGATCCGCAGGAGCAAAGCTGGCCTAGAGACAGGGAAAGGGATGTTTCGTGGAGCTGCCTAGGGCAAGAGAGTGACAGAGCCAAGGCCATGCATAGAAAGTAACACCTGAAGACCTTGTCAGTGGGCGATGAGCCGAGAATCTGCTGCTGGTATGGTTAATGTGGTAGACACTGAGTGATTGGAAACTTGATACCAAGTGAGGACAGAGCAAAGGGTAGGAACTTTTGGCATCTTCGCTTCTTCCCTACCCTTCTGGCCCGAAACATTTCTGCTGCCACAGACAGCAAGCAGGCAGCAGCTCTTCTCAGTGTTGGGTGGTATTCCTGTTGAGGACAGGTTCCTTGTCTGGGGACACAGGCAAAACAGACCCATAGAAAAGATCTTTACAAGTTGTTCAGTGTCAGAGCAGGCTGGTAAGCTCTTTCTGTAAATCTTTAGGCTTTGCGGGCCCATGGTCACTATCAGAGGTAGCCAAGTCTTTCTTAGACAGTGACAGTCGTTCTGAGTAAAGGAGCATGGGTGTGTTCACAATAAAACATTTCTCTGGACCTCTGAAAGCTTAACATGCTGCAAAGTCTTTTTGATTTGTTTGTTAAAAAAAAAACCTATTTAAAAGTATGTAATCTCTGAAATCATCCCTGTAAGAATTTAAGGTCCACGGTTTTGCATCTAGCTTAGAGATACAGCCCTATCAGCGACTGAGAGTGAGAACTGGGTGACATCATCATCAGACCGGAACTCAGGACCAGCCCAGTGAGGGGAAGTGGTGAGTGGGTGTGTTCCTTGTAGGGACGCACATCAGTACGTGACACGTGTAGACACCCCTACCCTCATCAAGGATGAGGAAAAAGCAAGAGCCTGGAGGCCCAAAAGAGAAAATGACTAATTCTAGATTTCCCTGGTTCTGAAGATGGCTCTAAAAATAGGTTTGCGCTCTGATTTCTAAAGCACATGGGGGTGATCATTCCTCTCTATTCTGAGTCTGTTGGACCACTTCTGCACGGTTACAGCCATGTCTGGGCTCACCAGTATATTGGGGCTCTGATCAATCAGATTCAGCCAGGGGCTGGCTGAGGGCTTCCTTGTCGTGTGCTGTAAGAGGTCAGCATGTGTAGAGAGGCATCGGAACTGTGTGAAAATACCGCTTAGAAAAGAAATTCGGATTATACTATGGTTCCTAGGGTAGAACTTTGGTAGGAAGCCACAGGAAATAGTTGGAGCTTTATCTGAGTTATTCAGAGGTGAAACAATTTGCCAAACGATGGCTTTCGTCTCTTGTCTTGTTCTCTAACAAGTTTTCTAGTGCCATGTGAACAGAGATTGCCACTTGGAGATTCAGCTCAGGAGGGAGGTGCCCTGCTTCCAACATGCTGGGTCCTGGGCTTGGTCCCCAGCACCGCAAATGCAAAACAGCACATAAGCAAAATTCGTATGATATGTTGTTGGAGAGAGAGAGATGGTGGTTTTTAATTTCTGAGGCTAGATTTGAGGAAGTAAATTTCACTTTAATGAAGTCAGTAAAGCATGAAGAAATTACATCCTAGGATCCAACCTCAAGTTTGGGAAAGCTGTAAAGAAAAGAAAGTGGTATTACTAAAAAAAAAAAATGTGTTTTTAAAAATACTGGGTGTGGTGGCACAAACCTTCAAGTTCTTAGCGCCCAGAGAGCAGAGGCAGTTGGATCACCATGAGTTTGAGACTGGCCTGGTCTACATAGTAAGTAAGTAGCCAAGGCTACATAGTGGTGCCCTGTCTCAAGCAAACAAAACGTTCACAAATAAACAAATGCTTCTTGGCTGTAGGAAAGAAGTCTGGGGTTTTGTGCTTTGAGTGTGTTTTAAATTGGGCAGATGAACTCTCCCTCTAAAAGTCCTCATTATTCTAAGTGTCCATGGTTCTACATTAGGATTTTATATAAAATATACATGTGTACGTGTGTGTACATATATGTGTTTATGGCATATACATGACAGACAAGAGGATGATTTTGGGAGTCTTCCTCTATTATCTACTACCTCATTTTTTTTTTTTTTTGAGACAGGTTCTTTCACAGAACCAGAAGCTCGCCCTTTTAAGCTAGGCCAACTGACCAGCAAGCTCCAGGGTTCCATGTGTCCAACCTCCAATAATGAATGAGGTTACAGGTGTGTTTTGCATCCCCATCTAGCCTTTCCTGTGTGACTCAGCTCTCTCACCCCTTGAGCCAACTCTCCCCTTGGCATCATTTTGTTTGGTCACTGGCAGAAACTATATGAGAGCTGGGTTTGAATTTGAGGGTTCCATTGATGATTAATAGATATCCATACCAACGGGGTGAGAGCAACGCCACGGTATGCTGTCCTCTGTCCGTCTACCTGCTGGTGCAACTGTCCGTGGTGGAGCTTTCGTCTGCCTCAGTCCTGTGGGAATCTCCCCTGCAGATGTTGTCCTGATCAGACACAGAGAGAGCAGTGATGCTGAGCTGACTGTGGACTCAGATCGCCTGCATCTTGTTTCTGCAGGCTTTGCCCAATTTAGACCTGAGTCCTTCTGTCCCAGGGATGCTGAGGCTCCCAGTGCTTTGCAATGTGTTCTTTCCCAGCCTCCTCTCACATCTCTGTGTGGGTGAGGAGAATGCACACTCATTTTTCCTCCAACAATTAAAGCTGAAGCTCAGAGTAGAGGAGTTTGCCATGACATCATACCCAGGGAAGGGCCTGAGTCAGAAAGGCCAGCTTTTCTGATGTACAGTTCCATGGTCCTTCCGTTTGGCTGGACATCACCAACATATGCTGATGAGAGATGTTTTGATTAAATCCAAGTAGTTCCTGTTATACGATGTTAGCTAATTGCACGGCAGTCTTGTTCTCCAGATTGGAAATCCTTAGTCAGAGATGGTATTCCTCAGGTCAAGACGTGATCTGATAGGGAACATGTTTTCACTGATGGATGGGACAGGATGCGGTGGGTTGAACGGATGTGTGTTTGCGTGCGTGTAGAGTCCAGAGGACAACATGTGTCCTCCGGTGTCACCCTCCAGGATGCCATCTTCCTCCTTGAGACAAGGTCTTTCACGGGCCTGGAATTCAACCATTAGGTTAGCCTAGCCTGCCATCTAGCTTTAGGGATCTTTTGGCTTCTGCCTCGGCTGGGGGAAAAATCAAAATCTGATCCTCATGCTGGTGAGACAAGGACTTTATTGGCTTGTCTCTATCCGCTATCCTCCCCTCACCTGTCCCCTGAGCCACATTTATTTTGCTGAGGCTGGGGGAGGGGCCCTTGATGAGCAGCCCCAGAAGGAACTGGAAATTCTATTCAGTTGAACTCCTCCTTGCCTTATTTGACTAGCTGGCGGTCTTCCTGTGGACTGGAAACCTTTTCCAAGGGGCTTCCTGGGATAGCTTAGCACCCGCATTTTACAAGGTCCCGTACTCCCGAGCCTTGAAGATTCTGAAATGGTTTGGGTAGAGTTGTACTTAGATTTGACAGAGACTGCTAGAGCCAAGTTTAAAAAGTATTGTTAAGTCCCTACTCCGTGCCCAGTGTCTTGTTTGATGTGTGGATACAAAGAACCATGACCTAGTCCCTTGCCCAGTAGGCCCTGGGAGTGAATTGGTGTTACAATGTTAGAGGTGCTTAGAAAGTCCTTGCTTGCTGATGCTAACTAAGTGAAATTAGCTTTATTTAAAAAAAAAAATCAGAGGGGTGGGAAAGGGAGGGAGAGAAGGAAAGAGAGAGAGAAAGAAAAAAGATCATTGATATAGCCCCTTTAAGAGACATCCTACCTGCCTGCATGGGCCTATGAATACTCAGTTATTGAAACTCACAGCCTGAGGTCCCCAGAACCCTGAAGACAGAGTTCCTGCACTGAGTGGAAGTGTTACCAAGGCCCCTTCCAAACTAGGCTGTTAAGAGACCATACAGCCAGCCCAGCAGCACCATACCCCAGTCCTTCAGTACTTGCTCTTTTGAGAACGCTCTCAGGGGGTGAGGCTGTAACCCACCAGCACGTTGTGTCTGTGATTTCGATATCTTCTGTTTTGTTTTTAAGTCTCTGTTCTATGGAATTAGAGAGTTGTACAGTGACTATACTCTCTTTTGTACCTCTGCCACAAGGAAGGCGCAGGATTTAAGAACAAGGTCCAGTTTCCTCACGGGGGATTTGCATTAAACTTTAAACCCCTTTTCACTCCATGGGCAATTACAGGAATCCCTCTCCGTTTGGGATGCCCTGTCCAGGTTTATTCCTTTTAAGACTCCTTCAGGTAAGGCAGCTCATAACCTTTTAACAGCCAAGGAACACAGGTTCCCAGAAAGATTTCTCAGGGGCACCAAAGAGCTCAGAATTTTAAACCCAGATACTCTGATGTCTAGACAAAATGACAAGGCCAGCCAGGAGTTTGGAAGTGATGTCATATTTCAGTTTTTTTATCGATTAAGAAGTCAGAATAAAGACTGAGTGCCGGAGTTATAAAGAAGGCAGACTTGGCCAGCTTCACAAAGGTATGTCGAAGAGTGTGCTTGAATGGATAGCCCTGCTGTCATTTAGGGCATGCCTGTGATCCCAGCGTGTGGCACTTGTTCTCGTAGAGGCATTGGGAACTTCTCTAGAGACAGGACATCCCAATGGTGTTCATTATGGTGCCAAGCAGTGAAGGCACAGAAGCCTGACCAGGAAACTGAAAGGAGCGACGGGGTGAGGATTCTGGGTGGACCGCAAGGCCACTTTGGATGTTCCAGAGAGGTAACACTTTAATTTTGATGCAGCGGTGGGAAAGGAGCCAATGCGTGAAACTTTAGAAGGACACAGAGGTCAAGTAGGGACCGCCAGGCAGAGGTGGACATGGGTTCGAGGAGAAGAATGACCCAGGAAGGCTGGGAAAACACAGGGATAAATGATAAAAGATGAAGTAGGGAAGCCATCTTGATGCTTCTGGGTAGTTGGTCATTAAGGACTTGCTGTAGAGGCTCTGAGTCTTTCTCTGAAGAAAGTGGACAAGGAAGTGGTGTGGATTGGGTGTAGCCTGTGACTGTGTGTTCTGCGGCCTGGCCTCTGGCTGCTTCTGTAGCACGCTCAGTGGTACTCGTGGTGACCCTAATTTGTTTCTCTTTGAACTATCCACAAAGATATCAGTAGCCCTGGCTTCCCCTTTGCCCTGGAAGGACCCAAACAAACTTATTTTGTTTTTATAGAAGAGGGGGAAAGTGGGTCAGCCTGTTTTGGCATTTCAGGCCTGGAGCCCCATTGCCGGCTCTGGTCTCCATGGAAATGAAAAATAGCGTTTGTCATGTCTGTTCCTGGTTTGAATTCCAAACTCTGGGCTCAGCAGGCTGCAGGAAGGCCAGGCAGTAGGGAGTAGGATTTCCAACCATTGTAAAGAAGGGTCCTTCTCATTGGCTTGAGCACGAAAAGGCCTTGCCCTGACCAACCCTCTCTCTCTCCATCACTTCTCCGGACCATGAATGCCAGTGTCAGGGCAACTCAAGTTGTGCTTTTCTCTCTTTGGCCCAAGACTTTATATGGACCATGCCCGTGTGACAATTGTTCATCAACAGCTAAAGTCATCGATCGCTAAGACTTGGCCAGCAAGTGTGTACCTAGTGGGGATAGGGCTAGATGATCTGATAGTCACCTGGCAGCAAGGGTTTAATGGCCTGTGATACCTTTTAATTACTTCATAGGATTTTTTTTTTTTTTGGAAAACAATTTGAAACATTCTTTGTCTTATTTTTTTTGGGGGGGGGGTTCTGCATGTATCTGTTTGTGTGCACAGCTATACATAATGGTGTCCAGAGGTCAATATCAGATGTTTCCCTTGATTGTTTTCCGTCTTTGAAATAAGGTCTCTCACGGAACCAGGAATGTCCTCATTTGACTGGACTGTTGGCCAGCCAGCCCAAGGGACCTTCTTTCTGCCTTCCCAGGGCTGGAGTTACAGGAACACATTGCTGTATCCAGTTTGTGGGTGCTAGAGATGGAACCTAGGGTCCTTATGGCTGTGCGGTGAGCACTTTACCAATGGAATCATCTCCCCAGCCTTGGATTAGAATCGGCAAAGAGGAACCAGTAAGTGAAGCCTGTTGACCACTGGAAGAACCCTGAACTATTGACACCCAACCCACCGAGGTGTCATCAAGTCATTCTGAAAGGGTGGAGGGAGCTGTCTGTGTCTTTCGGTCCCTATCTCTTGAAGCGGTTAGAGAGTCCCATTAGGTGTCAGGAGGAGCCAGCCTTTGTGTCCCAGGGGGATAAGTGTACCTCCTGTAGGCTACCTGTCACCATCGCTCACCTACCCCAGGTGATCACAGCTGCCCCACCCGATATAATCGGGCATTCCTCCCTGGAGGGAACTGGCTCCAGGTGGAATCCTGCCAGGATGAGACTTCAGGTTATAGGTATATAAAAAACAGGTTCCCTGTGACCACAGGGAGCTCTTTGCATGAAAGACAACAGTACATTCTCCATCCTTCCAGCTTCAACCCTATCCAGCGTCCTAAAAGTGTATGTTGGTGCTAAGTTCCTGAGATGTGTCTTCGTATTCATCAGCGAAGACTGATTTTTTAAAAATAGTGATTGATTCCTCCTGAGGATGATGGGGATGTCAGGGGAACTAAAGACCCCACTGCGGTTTGTGATTTGTGACATTTGCTCCCATCCATGAAATCCTAGTGGTGGCTCTGCCCTTCCCACCTACTGTGCTGTGGTATTTGGTGGGTGCAGACATTAGATTCAGAAACTGCTAATGTACAAGCAGGAACACGGGGAAGGGAAGACTGGCCATCCTCAGTAGTCCTCCCTGGACTCTGAATTTGGAACTGGTGTAGGCGGACAGGCTTCCTGATGGAGGCATTTGCAAGCAGCATGTAAATTCTCTGCAGAGTGTTACATGTACACACCTGTGGCCTTCCTGTCTCAGACACATGACCACAGGCTATGAGGGTGACTGATTCCCATGGATATTTGCAGTGCGGTTTTGGAGGACTGTTAATGAGACTTCAGACTCAGCATTGAGATGCGTCATCTGTGGGTCAGTACAATAAACAGCTTTTGCCCGATGCTGTGAGTGGCAGGGGAGCGTGAGGGGCCTGAGGGTGCTAGTGGTAATTACCAGGGGGACCAAAAGCTGCAGGGGGTGTCCCATCAGGTCCCATTGGGTCCCATTCTCCTCTACCACCTTCTCCTGCCTGTGTTCCGTCAGTTCTACTGCTGCTTTCAATGCGAACAGGTCATACCATGAGTTCAAAGTGAGTCCACCTACCTGTGGCCTTAGAAAGAGGGCTCTGTGACCAAGGACACACAGGGATATCAAGTATTTTCTCATTCCTTCAAAGTCATTCCTTGGACAATGGCAATGGGTTTTTGATCCTACTGCACGTACTGGCTTTGGGGGAGCCTAGGCAGTCTGGATGTTCACCTTACTAGACCTGAATGGAGGTGGGCGGTCCTTGGACTTCCCACAGGTCAGGGAACCCTGATTGCTCTTCAAGCTGATGAGGGAGAGGGACTTGATC
>NC_022012.1:34093252-34100397 GCF_000317375.1 Microtus ochrogaster | reverse complement strand
AAAATAAAAAAAATAAAAGAGAAAAAAAAAAACAAAGTCATTCCTTGGGCCTAGTGATGCTACAGTTTCAGAACGGTACTTATCTTGGATGCGGATTCTGAAAACGATGCCCAGAAAACCAGCGAGAGATGGTATGAGGACAAGACTAGGTAGGGTTCTGTGCTTTTAGGAATCACACTCTGTGTTGCTGACACCCTTCCCCTACCATACACACCTTACGAGTAGGAGTCCAGCAACATTCACGTCTTTTACACTTAACAGGCCCCAACAAGAGATTGAGGAAAGAGGCCAAGGGAGTTTAATACCCGTTTTGGCAGCTCAGCTGTTTCTAAGGTCTGGTTATGCATCAGGCACTGTGCAGAGTTGCTTCAAATGAGAAAAATGAGACTCAAGAACCAAGGTAACAGAGAAAGCAAAGGACTAAGGGGGCCTTCAAGCTGGACTTGCTCTCCTGGCACACTGGCAATTTTCCTTATCCTCCTGCTTTGAGATACAATGCCCAGGTTTCAGATTTAGTTCTCTCCTGATGGCAGTGCCCTGGAATATATCACAGAGTCGTTCTTAAAAGTTATCAGTGCTCCTTGGTGGTGAGAGGATTGTAGTCAGGCTCTCTGCCATTAAGGGGACCTTAGGGCTGGGTTTGGGAATCTGATCGAGAACGAGTTAGGTCTGTGCTGCTGGTGGGACCATAGGATCACAAGGACAGAGACTGCAATCCAAACAGACGAAGGGCCAGGGCGTCCAGAGTGGCAGGTATATATTTTGCAATATCTGGAGCAGAAACAACCTTTGCTAAAGACAAACACATAAATTTGAATAAAGAACACCAGCTGACCATTGTGCTCGGCTCGGAGTTCTGAAAAAATGCATGGGTGGCTGATCAGGGAGCTGGCGTGCTGACAAGGTCTGCCTGTGCCTGCAGGACCTCATTAGGAATAAGGATGGAGAGGGCGAGCCGGAAAAAGTGGTGCCGTTGCCAGGGTGTGTGAGGTGCAGGTAGGAGAACCTGTAAAGAAAAGTCACATTGTAGAAAGAGAATCTTTGTTCTCCTCCCGTGTTTCCCGATTGCTCAAGGACAGCAGCCTCGGGAGTACAGGGAATAGGCCCTGACCACACATAGCATGAGACGCTGTGGTCAGGCTCGAGGACTTACTTTCTGTCACAAGGTAACCGGGACAGGGGTGAAATAGCCTTCGTTGCCTGTCTTACACATAGGAGAGGTGGGGAATGAGTGAGCATCTTCCTGGGTTAGGGGCGGCCAGCAGGGTCTTAGTGAACCTGTTTTTCAGAGGACGTGATGATTACAGGACTCCCGTGAGTGTTAGTTCAAAACCGTTTCATGAGCGGCTTCTTGTCACTCTCCCGCGTTCCATGCTATTCAAGACTTTTACTCTCATTGTGCTGATTTCTGTTTCGTTCTTCCTGCTCTGCCTTGACTTCCGTGGTTTTACCTGGATAACCCCAACACATTTTCTGAACCCAGTCCTTCAAGGAAAGCTTTTTTCTTTCCTTTTTTTCTTTCTTTTTCCCTTCCTCCCTTCCTCCCTCCTCCCACTCTGCTTTCTTGGATCCCAACACCTGTAGCCTATATTCCGCTGCGAAGAGGTCAGCTCCAACTCCACCTCGCTATAAATGTCCTACGCACAAAGAACTTTCCTTATTCACCTGTGTGAACTTGAATGTTTAACATTGTACCTGGTGGCCAATAAAAATCTGTGCACTATAGTGCTACACACACAGTCACAACACCTTGGCCAGGCACTTATTCTGCTGTTTCTCAGGTTTCTTAAAGGCCAAAGGTTACAGGACTCTTCCTGAATTCAGGTCAGTGATCCTGTCTTTTGACCCAATACTGGTCTTCCTCTGTACGGTAAGGTCCTTTTAAGCCCATCCCCAAGCATAATGTTTGTTCTATTACTACGGCTTGTAGAATCAGGTTAAGGGCATGGTAGACTGCTATACAAAATGCATAGGAATTAGTTTTATTTGCTTAGCAGCTTGTCCAAGACTACAGGACAATGGCTGATCTTTTAATAGGTTTTAGCAATGTAGTAATGACTCTGCTAAGGCACAGAACTATGGTTACAGGGTTTTCTTCTTGTATAGAGAAGGACTGGAGCAGAGGTCAAGCATGGAAGGGTCAACAACCTCTTATTATTCTCAGTGTTTTTCAGGAACCAGTCAAATCATAGCTAAAGCTATTGGACAAGTCAAGACAATGCTAAATATTCAAGTTCACAGTTACTCAGTTAAAAGCCCTGAGAACTTGAGGTGGGACCCCAGGACAGGAAAGGAAGGATGGGATAATGAGCCTATGGAAACAGAATGAGTGGAACACAGTGGGGTGGGATGGGAGAGAGGATACTTCTGAGCAATGATGGTGTCTTTGGAGAAAGGCCGGGAATGGGCAGAGGTCTGGGAAGACAGTGGCCAGATATTTGGGAGCTGAGGCACCCAGGAGACATCTGGAAGAAATATGCACTGGGCACAGTATTGTTGGCTGGCCTCGAACTCGTGATCCTCCTGCCTCTGCCTCCTTCAGCAAATCCTACCGGCGTGCGCCACCACAACCGGCATGGGCACAGTATTGTTGGGCCACATCAGCAAGTGTATGTCTGGTGGTGGAGAAGACTCACCCAATGACAGAGACTAGTGGCCACAGAGGTGAAGAACACATTCGGAGAAGAACTAAATTCTAGTTGGGGAAACATGAGACGACGCAAGAGACCAGAGATGAGTCCATGGGTAAAGGTGCTTGCTGCCAAGCCTGACGACCTGAGTTTGATCCCTGGGACCCTCGAGGTGGAAGAAGAGAATTAACTCCCTACTCTCCACATGTGCTGTGTGGAGTGTGCACATACATGTAGTAGAGCTCGTGTGTGGAGGTCAGAGTACAACTTGCAGGGATTCCGTTCTCTCCTTCCACCCTGTGGGTCCTGGGGGGTTATACGTGGATCCACAGCTTGGGAGCAAGAGCTGTGCCGTTTGTTTCACCTACTCCGTTTGTGCTATTTATTGTGCACTGCATCTGGCATCCAGTTTTTTTATACCTCTGACTTTGTTTTGCCCCCGGCAGCCACTTATGAGCATGGTCTAGAATCAGACTGTATGAAGTGGCCTTTATTTCAGGAAGATGGAAAGGTCTTTTGTGTTTGTGATAGACAGGTGTTCCTCCTCTTCCTCCCCCCCCCCCTTTTTTTTTGTTGGGGTTGAGTGAGTAGGAAGATTTGCTCCTGAATACTTGGACATAGGCTGGAATTGTCCCAAGATAAAGGAGGTTTTCTTAGACGGGTGAGCACTTGGGTCTCCTTCCCTAAGGCTCTCCCAGAGGACCGGGGTGTCTGCTTCCATCAGACACGTGGTTCAGCTTCTTGACATGAAGAAAAGGAAGCTAACTTCCTTCCCCAGGGCTCACGGTATCAAATGGTTTTAGAGAGTCAGAAGAAAAAGGATGGAGTTGCAAGGAGAGAGAAGTTGGACCGCCTCCTCCGAGAGGCATCTGGGGCCTCTTCAAGTCATTGGCATACAAGATTTTAATTGAACTCTACGTGTTCAGATGAAGCAAAGCCGTGGGCCTTCTGGCTACATTTGTTTTTCTCCTTTTCCCTGATCTTTCTTTCTCAGTTTTTCTAATAAGGTTCACAATGATCCTTCCCCTACTTTCGCCCCTCCCCAGTGGTACTGCTTGGGCATATAGACTTTCTCTCCTATATTGAGTTTATCCAGGAGGCAGAGCCTGGTAATCATTGCAAATGTCTCCAGTGGGGCATCTGAGGTTACAGCCAGCTCTTCATGCAAATGTCACTGTCCGGCACCGTGCGCTCTGTTTCCTGAGGCAAGGCCAGAATGTGGTTTTCCTGACATGGTTGCCTGGCTTCTCGGGTCTGGCTACCGAGCAGGTGGACAGGATCCTGGCCACCTTGCTCCGTGGCTGCTGCAGTCTCACAGGCTCATTCCTTCCTGTTCCCCTTCCCTTTCCGTCCGTCTCTTCCGTTTCTCTCTCCTTTCAAAACAAAGCAAAATGAATTCAAGGTTTTCCTCTCCCTTTTCTTCCTTATCTCTGCCGCTCTCTTGAAAACACAAGCCAAGCTTCAATTCTTCTTGTATTAGCAGATGGTATGCTGAGGTGTGACTGGGTTCGGTGTGGTGGGAAGGTGCAAGAAGCTTTTTAGAGATGAATGTGGGGTGGAAAGGGTAAGACTTTGCCCCTCTGGGACAGCAGCATAACTCGATCGAATACCAGATGCATGACTTCCATCTGAAGCAAATTCCGAGTCTCTGCTTTGATCACTTCTGTCTGCCAGGCATTTCTCTTCATTTTTAAACTTAAGGGTAGTGGCACTTGCCACTATTAGCTTGCTTGAATGTCTTTAGACACATGGTATGTGGGCCGGTGAGAAGGCTCAGTAGATAAAAGTGCTCACTGCCAATCAAGTGGCCTGCGTTCATTGCCCAGGATCCACATTGTTGGGGGGGGGGGCAGACTCCAGCAGGTTGCTTTCTGACCTCTGCAGGTGTGCTGTGGCATATCTCTGCGCACGCGCACGCTCACACATACACACACACACACACACACACACACACACGCACGCGCGCGCACACACACACACACACACACGCAAAAGGAAATAACGTAATGGTTTTAAAAAGACATGTCTATGAAATAATATATGTGAATGCTTTAAAAAGTGAGATTATCATTATGAACAAAAGAGTTGACGCATAGTGTTTGTAAAATGAGTTGGTGATATTGAGTGAACGCCAACGATTCTTTCAGGGCTTAAATTATTTTTCCTAATAGCTTTCTGTCTATCATAAGTAGTAAAAGCTCAAACTGGATTGGATGGGGAGATTGCGGGATAGGTGGGTAAATACTTTAATGGCTACCTGCTGGTTTCTAGTCTTATTTTCCTTTTTACACTGGCATTACTGCCCCCTGCTGGCCAGTAGCAGCATTACAGTACAGCGACTGCCTAGTTGGGTCCTCTGATTTTCTCAGCCCGTTGCCTGGGTCCTTTGCATGGGTATCTGGCCTGCCATCACTGTCAGCTTTTCTTCCTTCCTCCACCCTCTCACCTCATTCCCTGTCTCTCTTTGCCCCCCCGCAGCACTGCCAGTAACTCCAACCGCAGCACGCCGGCCTGCTCCCCCATCCTCCGGAAGCGGTCCCGCTCGCCAACGCCACAGAACCAAGACGGAGACACCATGGTGGAGAAGGGCTCAGATCACTCCTCGGACAAATCCCCATCCACCCCGGAGCAGGGTGTGCAACGCAGTTGCTCTTCACAATCTGGTCGAAGTGGTGGCAAAAATTCCAAGGTGAGCAGACTATGCTGGAGCCTCAGTACCCCTCGTTAGCTAGCTGCAGGAAGAAGGTACTGACTGGGTACTCACGTGCTTGAACAGCCCCAGTGTCTATGTGCTCAGGTCAGGTCAGAGCCATCAGGGGGAGACCCTAATTGAATAGATTCCTGTCTAAGCACTCAGGGCGAGTCCTGAGCCACATGCCCCTCCTCTCCCCCACTTTCCATCTCTCTGTAGTAGCTAAGAAACTTCATGACCCTTGAGATAAGGAGGGGGCTCTGGGGATCAGGAGAGGTCATCTGCTTAATTTGATCCCTTGAACTGGTAAAGGGACACTATTTGGGACACCTGTATTGCCAGAAAGGCAGGCTTCAGGAAACCTTCCAGAGTGTTATTTTTAACCTCCTCCTTGGCTGTCACCCTGCCGTACCTACATGCCCACCTCCTCATCTTGCAGAAGGGACAGTCCCAGGGCCTTTCCTTCCTGTCCCTGTACACCCGTGCACCCAGGCTCCGGGTCCAAGGCTTAGCACAGAGACCTCACATGGTTGTAGTTCCCCAGCCTTCTCCTTTCACTCCCAGGCCTCTGGCAATCAAGAGGTACCTCTGCCCAGGGGCTCCTAAACCACCAGACTCGCAGGGCACGAGAAAGGGGACCCCTCCCCGGGAGGCTTGGGAGCTGGTTTCCCCACTTGAATTTGTCTTCTGATTTCTTCTTCTTCCTCTTCTCCCCACTGTTTCCCAAATACATCCTCTGCATGCATGGTCTTTAGTCTCACAAGCGCCTCTCAAAAGTAAGCCATCTTTGTCTCCGTCTTTTCCTCTTCCCCTCTAGTATTGGATTGTCTGTAGTGCTCAGCTCAGCTCAGCCCCCCTCCCTCCACCCCTGCCAGTTCTGCCCATATGTCCTGCTTGGTCCCTTTCCCAGAAGGGCCGATCCCACTGTGCCCTGCCCCCATCCCTTGGCAGTCTGGCTTGGAAGTCACTGAGGGTCCACTGCCACCGCACCTAACGTCAGAGAACAGAGCCTGACGACCTCCCCTCCCCCACCAGCCCCCGTGTCTGCTTGCTTCTCAAACACCATCACTAGTGGGAATGTGTTTCCCTTCGAGCATGGTGCTTCCTAAAAGCAGAGTCCTGCAGGGGGTAGGTAGTTCCTTTCCTGTGGGTATGGTGCCTCCGGTCAGTCATACTGTTGTTCTTTGTGGCCCCTTGATGAATAAGTCTGGCTTCTGGCAGAAGTGACGAGAGACTGATGGGAGGGACCCCAGACAGAGGGTCAGTGATGGCACTGCCGAGACCTCCCGGCATCTGCCCAGTTCGTCTTTCCCTCCACCCATGAGAGCTGCTTGGCCAGGGCACCCCTCACTACTTCCTTGCTTGTACCACCCTGGAATTCATTCATGGTTTGCTTAGAGCCTTGGGTTTCGATCAAAGAGGGTGTAGTGCCAGCGTCTGGAGGGTGATGACTGTGCAGGACCCACCAGGCTCTGGATTATGATTGCAGGAGAGAGAGATGCCAGACTCTGTCTACCCAGGGTCCGAGGAATGAGCAAATGGTGAACAATCGGTACTAAGACAATAGTGCCCAGGAAATCAATTGTGGGGGAGCAGTGCAGTTGGAAGAAGCCGCGGGAAGACTTACAACAGTGTCTGCAGGCGTCCTCGGGGAGGAAGGCACATCACTGTTCGTTCCTGATGGAAGAACGCGAAGCCCCACACCCATGCCTGCCCATTGTGCCCTTCAGACTCCAAGTGCTCTCAGGACTTGAAGTGGCTGTTGCCAGTGGAGGACAGCCTGGAGTGAGGCTGTTGCCAGTGGAGGACAGCCTGGAGTGAGG
>NC_022012.1:34066600-34093152 GCF_000317375.1 Microtus ochrogaster | reverse complement strand
GGCTGTTGCCAGTGGAGGACAGCCTGGAGTGAGGCTGTTGCCAGTGGAGGACAGCCTGGAGTGAGGAAGCCAGCAGGAGGCCTCTGGGTGTGTAGGAGGCTGGGCAGGTTCAGGCAGGCCCAGTATCTGGGGACCTTGGGTCACTGTGCCAGAGTGCTCGCCCCTCTGCCTTAGTTGAAATGTGTGCCAGAGGGCGTGAGGCTCATCTGGAAGAAGGAGGATCTGGCTGGATGTGGGCATCAGGTTATCTCTTCTCTCCACGTCTTCTCTGAGTCTTAAGTCTTTCCAGTCCTAAGCTGAAGTGTACAGCTCTTACTCATTCGGTGAGCAGCACAAAGCTTGCTGACCGCTGAGCTGGGGACTAACCATGTCGTGCAAGTGCACAGGGCAGCAGCTATGGTCAACCCGGAACGTGCGTTTGCAAGACCCACTGGCTGCAGAGGGTTCAGTGCAGGTCCAGCTGTCGGGCTGTCAGGAAGTGCTGCTGGGGCAAGGCCAAAAGCCTTTAACACTGCTTCCCCGGGGAGCACCCTCTCAAGGTGGCTAGATATAGTCGTGCAGAGGTTCTGTGAGCTGGAGCTGTTTTTGCTACAGACATAGCTAGGTCACCCGTGACCACCTCCTGCAAAGAGGCCACCCTGTGTGTTTTCAAGCAGGCTGCAAGGTGCCTCCTTCACACAGGGGTCAGGGGATCAAAGACAGGGAAATCATTAAGGCTTCACCTTCCCTATCATTGTCTCAGTGGTTGAGGCTGATTTCTTGCTTCTGCTCAGAACCCCCCAGGGCTGACTTTCACTCCCAGAAACCCCTGTTTGGGCTACGATTGAGCTGCACTTGGTAGTGATTGCCTGTGGCCACCAGAGGGAGCCAGGGCATGCTTTCCTGCCCCCTCCAGCTCAAGAGCACGGCTCAGCCTTTGCAGGCCTGCCAAGCAGATAGGGCCACTCCATCCTCGGCTTCTGCCTTGCAGCTTAGCTCTCTGTTGGTGTTTGGCAATGCCCGGTGCTGTGCCAATGGTGCCACTGTGACCTTTACCTTTTTGTTTGTTTGTCTGTCTGAATTCTAATTTTTTATGGTTTTCTTTTCAGTATGACAAACTTAATCTGATCAAAGTAAGACGTTTTTTTGTTTTGTTTTGTTTTGGTTTTTTTGCCCTTCTTTCCAACTTATGCTTAATATAGAGCTCCTGGTCCCATTCTCCCCTTGCCCCCCTTCAGACTTTGCTCTGGGAGATAGATGCTTTTGGATGCAAGGGCAGGAAACTGTTGTAAGGTAGTTTGGGTATGTTTCCAGGAGCCTTGCATCCTCTCTAGTCCTTGCCTGTCTGGTTTCTTGTAGGAAAGTCCAAAGAAACACAGGACAGGTCCTCCAAGTCCTCCACGTCCAGCTCTAACCCTGTCCCCAGCAGCTGTCTTTGTGCTCTCACGTCCTTCCCCTTTGACCATCCGCTAGAAACTCTCAGAGCCTGGCTCCCGACTTCTGTGCCGCCTTGTGCCTACAATGGTAGGCAGTCTCTCTGTCCTGCCTGTTTGGGCCCCTGCCACCGTCCTGGGCCTTGTTAAGCCTCTCTGAGGTCTTCCCTTACAGGAGGTCCCTTCAGCACTCAGACCAGGAATGCTAAGCCGTAAGGATATAATTCTTCCCCAGGAGGCAGGTCAAAGGTCAGGAACTCCTTCCTGCTGGACAGTCTTGAGGGTTAATGTGGATGTCACTGTAGATGTTAATATACGAGTCCCCGAGGCACCCCCAGTGCTGGCTAGGAGACACTGTAGAGCTCCCACGAGGAGCAGAGCCTGCAAAGCCCTTGCTCTAGAGGGCGCCTTCCTCATTTCTTTCGTTTCTTAGACTTCCTTCCTTGCTCTCAGTTTGTAACAAATATTAGACATAAAGGTATCACAGAGCTAGGTAGAGATGGGGCTGATGTTTCTAACTGGAGCTCTTGGGACCTTGAAACTGTTTCTAGCAGTTTCTTAAGGAACCGACATCTTGATAATGCGTAGGAAGAGAGCCACTTCTGTCTGCATGGGCCGGAGGGCAGGCTCCATGTTTGAGGACCACAGAGGGTCCTGATCCCACCACCCCCTTTTCTCTTTGGGTTGTATACAAAAGTGACAAGGGATGAAGTGGTTAGGTGCAGCTGAGAGCTGTTCCTCATCTGTGAAGCAGGTGACAAGCTTGGGTCGGGGCTAGCGCACCACAGGATACCTGTATAGTTTGGGTGATGGCCGTAAGAGTGTACTCGCTGTCATTATGAGGGGCTTTTAACCAACATCTACACCCTCCATCATTTCTTGTGGTCTTAGAGTCAGTTGTCATTGTGAACATTCAAAAAGTCTATAGAAAGAAGCGCAGGCCCTGTTAGATACAACTTTTTTGCTCCATCCACCCTCCTCCAGGCATGTAGAGCCTTGGTTGAATGATAGGGAGGCCAAGTCCAGAATTCCTTCCTACAAGGTAGCAATTCCTACTCTGTGATGAAACAGTCTTGGATGTGTGGGTTCGCCCTTCAGCTTCTGGATTGGAGGAGGGGGTGGCTCTATGGTAAACGACTGTGCCTTCTAGGTTAGACCACAGTGACAGCCTTTTGAGGAATGGCCCCACAGAGAGCCCCTAGCAGAGGGAGACTGAGTGTCTACCCTGTGACCTGCTGCCCTGGCAGACTGGCCAGTGAAAGCTGTGTGAGGGGGAAGCATATTCACGCCTGGGCCACTTCTACTGCCTGCCTCCCACCACCAAAGTACAGGGTCAAGGTGTCGGCCAGACTTAGGGTCAAAAGGAAGAACTTGCTGAGGGGAGATCACATGATCATCTGGTCATTGTTGTGGTCACAGCCCTTCCCACCCACCCTGGTTCACACAGTCACCTCCACCCTGTCCTGTCAATCTCTCTCTCTCATACACACACACACACACACACACACACACACACACACACACACACACACACACACACATACACCACACACAGCTTACCAGCTGACACAGTGCCTGCCCAGTTCTGGATTTATGCTAAAAAACACTCCAGGCTGCTGACTGGCTCCATCCTCTGGTCTCCCCTCGAGGCTTTGACCTGTCGGTGAGGTTTCTTACATCCACACAGAATGTTCACAAGTAGAGGCTGGAAACAGGCACAGCAGGCTCCAGCCATTCCCCTTCTTTCATTGTTAAGTTTCAGATCCCCTGGGAGGTCAGAGCGAGAATTCCTGACTCTAGGGCTGGGACAAAATGAAGCTTTGTGAACACCGAGTTGTCACACCATGGGTTGGGAGAAGCCTTCCAAGATGACACGATTCTTCTCTCTCCCCCTGCCGAACCCCAGCCCATCCCTCTGCTGTTAGCTGTGAGGAGGTCAGCCAGTTGTCAGGATAGGAAGAATTTACTCGCCTGCCAGCTAAGAGCACTGTGTGACTTTAAGCTGCCTCTTCTGCCATCACCGAGATACCCCACCCTGCCTTTGCCAGAGATGACCCGGAGCAGAAGGCTGTACTGGGCTCCATCTATACTTTGCTTCTAGTCAAAACCCACTCCGGAACGAGGCTTTGGATGCCTACCACACATCCCACACCCCCATCAGCAGAACCTGGCGATGGATGGGACTCTGACTCCCTTCTGGTCGAGCGCTAGCTAGTGCTGCCACTGCCTGCATCTCCAGCTGCCCCAGCTGTGGTGGGGCTTCCAGCATGGACTGCTCCCTGGGCCTCCTTTCTGGATCTGTCTTGCGAAAGGAGGACCCTCCTGAGCATCGACCCGGGAAGCATTGGGCTGCATTTGGATTCCTTCTCCTTGGCCCCCCACTGCTGTCTGTGTTACCTTTACCCTAGGGGGAAGGAGGACTCTGGCTGCTCCCAGTATCTCTTCCCTAACTAATTTCATTCTTCTTTTTATTTTCTTTTCAGAAAAGCCAGAGTTGGTACAATGTAAGTATTTCTGTTTCTCTTCTTGTTGGGTGATAGTAAAATGGGGGGGCGGGGCAGAGGTGGGCAGAGGGAGGTAACATTGTCAAGTTCTCTGAGTTTTTGCCCTTGTCAATCTTTTCTCACCCCAAAATAGATAGAGTAGTTCCCATCTATAGCACGATGGATAAGTCTTGGGGAGGAGGGTTTGATTTGGGGAGGCAAAGAAATGGCCCGCCTCATTGCTTTCCTCATCTAGCGCCCTATGTGAAGTCAGTGCAGCCGTGGGAGAGTGACTGTTTTCAAGGCCAGACAGAATTCCGGGGTCAGGGAGCCAGGAGGCCAAAGTTGGCATCCACTAACCAAGATGTCTTCTTGGGGGAACTGGAGCTGAGAGACTATGCTATGGGATGGAATGTGTCGCTGACATCCAGTGTCCTCCAGAGCAAGCGCCTGCTGTAGGGCTTGGCTGCTTCTGGTCTGTGAAGCAGAGTCAAGGTCACTCCTAGTGGCAATTTATCTAGCTCTGAGCCCTGACAATGTCCTGTGGAGTTTTAGCAGTCCCTGTGAAGGCACTGTGCCCCTTATTACATAGGCCAGGTCGTGAAGCCCTCCCTGTGAAGGCCCCTGTTCTCTTTGTTACATAGATCAGGTTGTGAGGCTCTGAACTCTTCCCTGGAAGGAGAGCTGACCAGAGTCTCTCAGCCTTCCCTGGTCACATGTTGGATGCCTTCAGAGGCACTGCCTAGTGGAAGAGCTGAGGTGCACTGTGGCCTGGCTTGAGACCCTTGTCTGTGCTGAGAATACTCCTCCTGCACCCCAGCTCACCTCCTCCTGTACCCACTTCTGCTCCAGTGGGAGCTGAGGCTCGGAGAAGCTATCGTGATGGTGGAATGACAGGGTGGGAGGGAGCAGAGGAGAGGCTTGTGTTCAGTATGGGGCTGTGGGACGAAATCATCCCTCTGGGCCACGCGTGTGTTCATGTACAGCATGGTAGCAGCAAGTTAAGTAGTTCCCTAAAGTTAGCCACGTGTCAGCTAGCACTCTGGCATCCCACAAGCTGCCCTGGGTCTGCCCATCCCACCAATTTTTTATTGCCCCACCAACCACAGCCCCACTGAGCACCTCAAATGGCCCGTGCTGATGTGGGGAAGTTGAGGCTGGAGATGACAGCGGGTGGAAGAAAAGCTGAACTCTGCCTCCCCCCACTCTTCTGCCTGTTTCTTCTCCCTGACTCACCAAGGATCTTCTGGCCTCTGGCCTCCTCAGACTGATGGCAGCTCCTATCTTGGTGGGAGGAGCTCTCTCTGCGTGGGAGCTGTCATGGACCAGCTGTCGCAAATACCCCAGCCTCCTCCCTAATAATCTCCTTTTGAGAGGCATTGCATAAATTAGTGTCACCTAAGGGATACAGAAAACACATGACCACAGTGCTGTTGGGCAATTAAAGCATCCGGATTTGGACATGCAAATCCCATCTTGGATGCAACTTTTGCTCCGATCGCTCCCTTTCTCCTCGCATGGCTTTCAGTGCAGCTGCTGCTGCTTGCCTTCCTTTCCCGTTCCTTTTATGGCTCTCCCCAACACCCACCATTCTTTCCTCCCCTCTTCATGCTCTTCTCTGGTCTCTGCTCTCCAGTCACCTGGCTGCCTTTCCGTTTCTTCCCGACGGCTACATGCCTTAAGTTACCCTACCCCTCCACTTCTTCTATCTCCCCGTCCTCCCTCAGCCTGATTCTGAAGCTGTGACATCCGAGCACTCAGTGTAAAGACAGGTTGTGGGAACCTTGGTAAGTCTTCCAGGATGATCACCAACACATACATTCCTTCCTGCCTTCTCTGGACTGCTGCCTGCTGGGCGCAGAAAGCAGAAGGGATTGAAAGTGAAGGAGGAAACAGAAATGGCAGGTGACCATCAGGACCCCAGAAACAGGGTTTCCATTGCCCTAGCTGTGGGTACTAAGAGGTGTGCATGGGAATCGCCCAGTCCGTGACCTCTGCTTTCCCTTCTTCCTCTATTTCCTGTACAAGAGTAGCTCCTAAAGAGGTTGCTCAGTAGCGGAGAGGCAGGTTGGATATGGAACCCAGACAGGCTAGTTGGATGAGATCCTCTTACCCTTACTGACAAGACAGATGCCCCGATTCTGTTTTCCAGAGCCACTTAATAGTGTGGTTAGCCTGTCTGGTTGACACTGCAGAAGTTTCCCTTGGGTTCTCTCTGACCCCGTGAAGACATTTACCCTGGACATTGGCACGGTTGCTTTGGCTAGAACGAGAATCTGCAACCTGCATTCTGAGAGCCCCGCGTTGGGTAGGGTTTTGTAGTACTCGCTGGGCCCTGGCTGGCTAAGTACCACCTTCTCTCTGAGTGCTGTGGCTATGCCTTATATACTGTGCTCAGATGCACCATCAGGGGAACTTCAGTTGACCCGTCCTTCAGCATCCCCCCCCCCCCATAGTCTCTGGGAGGCTCTCAGTCAACCCTTTTTGTTATGAGCCGCTTTGCATTAGACCTACCTTTCACCTTTGTTGCTCCCTGTTAGCGGGCTGGTGGAGTCTTACCTTCAGAGAGGATCCTGGTGTCCTGTTCCTGTGGCTGTAGATGGTGCTTTTTCTCTTTCTCCGAGCTAGAGTCAGATAGAACCAACTGCCTTACCTCAAGTTCTATCCCTGGCACTAGGAGTCCTTTAGATGTAAGCTTTATAGTCTCCTACCCTGGGGGCAGGCTAGAGTCAGGGCTCTACAGAGTGTTGACTACTATAGGAGTCCCCCGAGACCTGTTCAAGGGGCCTGGGTGTAATTTAAGAGGAAGCCATTCTACCGTCACCACTCCCAGTCTGTAGAAGAGAAAAGCCATTAACTCATTGTCCCAGGGCAGGCCAAAGGGAAGCTGTCAACAAAATAACAGACCTGACCTGAAGGGTGAATCATAAGAAGGGAAGGGGCTAGACCCCAGTGATATGGGGAGACGTCCAGGGAGGGCCGAATGTCAGGGTCAGGGTGGTGTATGAAGACTGTCTGTTGCCGCTGCCCTAGGGCTCGTCTTGCCTTTTCCCACTACGACTGACCAGCTCGTTTTAGTCAGCAAGTCTTCCAGCCTGGGAGTCCAAGGGTGCAGTCCCGGTGCTCAGGAGCTTAAGGGGTCAGGTGGCAGGGCTTTGAAACTGTGGTCAGAAATAAGGCTGGTCAGACTGAAGCCCGAGGAATGACATGCGCCTATTAAATATGGTCCTTTCTAGTCCCAGTAGGCATGGGTCTTGCTGAGCTCCAGGTGGGCAGATAAACCCTCCTGCCTTATGCCTCATTCCTTGGGGGTTAGTGTTTCCATAGCAACTTAGGGACAAAGCCTAGAATAGGGCAGTTGCTAGAGACAGCACCCACATGGTCTCACACTGTCCTCTGTTAGGGAAGCTGGCTTTAAGGAAGGGAAGGGGACTGGTGCCAATCCTGGGAATGACACAAGTCTCGCTGGCGTCGGTTCGAGAACCATAGGACAAGCTTTGTAGGAGTGGATGAAGGTATTGGGGGTGGCAGAGATGACATGCCCAGTGCCTAGTATTTCCTCCAAGGACTGTCCTTCCTCTTCGTCCATCTGTCTCCCACCTAGGATTTTTACCCATAACTTTGAAGAATCTTCCTGGCTGCTACCCTCATGATAGTTAACCCCATCCTTCACTCCCCGGTGGTGGTATGGCCTCTCCAGATGAGACACGCCCCCCCCATCCTTCCCTTTCTCCACCCTTCTCCATTGCACCTGGGCCCAGCCCGTGTTTGGTCACCTCCTTGTCCCACCCGCATCTGGCTTCTGCCTACCGGATTTGGCTGAAGCACCAGGATTTCCTTTGTGGCTCTTCACTGGTTTCTTCCTAGGTGAGGTTAATGCTGAACCAAAATCTATTTTTTTTAACCTGGGCTCTCTCACCCCCTGCTTCCTGCTGAGCCTGGGCCGAGAAAGGGTACCAGTTGGTCCCAGCACCCAGTGTTTGCCATAGAGTTAATGTTTAGCGAGGAGCCAATTCCCGCTCCTGGAGTTCTGGCCCTGTCCTGCCAAGCCTGTGGTGAGGGGGTGGAGACCAGGGCTGAGGCAGACTGAGAGTCACCTCAGTCTATGGCAATGTGTCTCTGGGTGTTAACTGTCTCTGTCTTGTCCAAATAGTCACCATCTCGGCTGTCCCGTGTTCGTGGCCTAGGTACCAGAGTTTCCAGGGACTTTCTGTTAAGTTCCCACAGCCTTCCGGAATGGTCTGTACCGCCTGTGTCTTGGGTGTGGCGTGGATCTGAGGGGAAGTGTTGCGACCACCCTGGAAAACAGAGTTACTGCATTCACCCTTCACAAAATCTGAGGACCGCTGATACATAGGGCAGACAGAACTTGATCTTAGGATGGAGTCAGGGCGGGAACTATGCTTCAAGAAGTCAGGCTTATGATCTAGTGATGTGTTGTGTGTGTGTGTGTGTGTGCGCGCGTGTGTGTGTGTGTGTGTGTGTGTACATGTGTGTGTGTGATAAGATGCCAATAAAGAGATAGGGAATGCATTCATGTCATAGATTTTTTTTACACAATATATGAAATACTAAGTACTAGGGAAGATTGAACTGAAGAGTGTCTCATTCCTAGGGCAGATGGTTTCTAATGAAGTGGGGTTTGCCTTAGGTTGGATGAAGGTAGGTGTCCTTCAAGATGGAAAGGGGAGCGAGTTAGAAGATGCCTCGGGCAAGGATTCTTTCCCCTTTCTTTACCTTAACAGTGGCTGTCATGTTCCTCTTAGCTGGACTCTTCGGGTCTGAGACCCAAGAATCTGTGTTCTTTGGCATCACTGGAGTAATTTTTAAACATACTAAAGTTTCAGCATAGGAAATTACTAGGTTTATAAGAAGAAGGAACATTACCCATGCTGCAGCAGTCCAAGACCTTCCTGATAGGGTAGGCTAGCTGGGTAGAACAGAGCTGCCTTGACTATTTTGAGGATCTGGGAGGAATCCACACCCTCCCAGTCCCCACACTGTCTATTCCCCCTCTCTACCTCTCTGCCGCGCTCAGTGATTCTCAACCTTCCTAATGCTGTAACTCTTTAATACAGCTCCTCATGCTGAGGTGACCCCCAACTGTAAAGTTATTTTCTTTGCTTCTTTTAAACTGTAGTTGTGGTGCTTGCTGACCTGAGCCGTCATGTAAATATCCGATCGTCCACAGCCCCTGTGAAAGGGTCATTCGATCCCCAAAGGGGGCGTGGCCCACAGGTTGAGACCCACTGGCGTAGCACCCTTTGTGCCCCCACGGCCTGGCTGCCATCTCTTTTTTTGACTTGTCTCCCACCTCTCACCAGGGTTCAGAAGGTCTGCTCTTACAGTTTGCCCTCAAGGTCTGAGCAGCTTGCCTGTGACTCTGCTTGGCTTTGATCCTATGCCTCCATGGGGCCTAGTCCTCTGGAGAGCACCTCAGGCTGACCTCCTCTTCTCCAGACTATCTGTCCGACTTCTCTGTGACCAGCACATTTGGAGAGTCCCATGTTGGCTGCTGTTGCATCAGAGAAGTTGCCGAATAAACAGGTTCCTTAGAGGAGACCTGTCTCTTAAGAAACCCCTGCTCTATTCAGTCTCAAATTTCAGATGTCCCCAGAGCTCTGATGCCCTGTGCGCCTCCCCTCCTCTTCCTCCACTGAGAGCCCTGGCCAGCAACTTTCCATTGCAGGAAACATCTGCTGATTGAGGCCAGGCTAGGCCCCGGGGTTACTGTAGGACATTGGCCAGGCCCATCACCCAGATCCTGTAACTTGAAGCATGTGCGGGACTCTGGCCTTGCCCGCCCACCAGCCCTGCCTCCCTCCCTCAGGCCCCAGTGACTCTTAACAAAGAAGTCATTTGCTGGCCAGCTGAAAGGAGTGCCTTCTGGAGGCAGAAGGGGTGTGTGCAGGGGTGGGGATGAGCGCAGGCCCTGTGCTGCAGCTAAGTGGTGGCCGGGCCTGCCTGGGTGAGAGCTGTGAGTCACGGCGGTCCTGGTTTGATGGGGGATAGACACATTGACTGAGCAGGCCAGTCTGTGGGGCATATCTGGACTAAGGATCTGTGCCACCACGAGCCTCCCTGGAGCTCCCGAAGAGTCACTTGTGAGTCATCCTGAGTGTGAGTAGCTAGTGGAAATAGACCTCTGGACCGAGCTGTGGGTCACCCTGCTCTGCGGAGTTTGCCTGTTCACGTGGGGCTGCCCTTCCGCAACTCTCGGCCCGTGTTGCGTACCTGCTGTGTCTATGTCTTCGCGCCTCACCTGGACTCCTGAGTGGCTGCACTGACCGAGGAGTATCGCCTGACCACACCCCGTCTGGGCTGCCCCCGGACTGAAGATGGGAAGGATAAAGCAGAGTCCAGCTGTGGGACACTGGCCAGCCAGCCCGCTCTGAGACCCATGCTTCTTATAGCCTCTCATCTGTGAGAGTTCGCACAGGGAGCACAGCTCTAAGAGAGGATTGTCTAGACCCTCTGTGCAGAAGCCCAAGATCACCTGGGTTCAGTCCAGGCTAGACCCACTGCTTTCATTCTGAGAGAACCTGAGGATCAGCGCAAGGACCTGGGGACCCTTGCCTGGGCCATTTGTTGGGGGTGATGGAATCTCTGACAGAGTCTGGGGTCCTCTGGAGCCTCCTGCTGGAACGGGATAGCCAGTCTCTGCTGTGGTACTTGAAGAGACTCGCTGACGCACCTGTTGGTGTGGAATGCTACTGCTGGCATGGATCTGAGAAAATCCCAGCTGTGAGTGTGTCACCCAAATTCCCCGTGTCCCTGTGACTATTCTGTGCACTCTTTCATGCCACACTTGGCCCTGCTGAGAGTCTCAGACTTGACAACCCTTGAGCCAGCATTCTTTGGCCATTTTATAGAGGTGAGCCCTGCTTCACCTTTGAAAGAGAATGTTTTACGAGTACATAGCGAGTGTGTGTAGGGGGCTAGGTTCCCCAGCATCAAAGGGGCATGGGATTGAAAGCCAAGTGTTGCCATCCAATGTGTCTTTGTACTTTAGTCCAGAGAGGCTGGCCTACCATCTACACCAACAGACAGAATAAAGACAGCTCGGTACAGATGTGGAGTAAGGAAATCTTCCTTGTTCCTTCCCACTGCTATAAGCACGAACGATCGCTGTCCTTTCCTGCTTGCTTTTGGGAGATTGTACATAGATTTCTGTGCCTCTATCTCTGTGGGTACTGGAATTCTCTCATTGGCTATGAGAGAATTCCAGGGAAGAGGACACTATGAATGAAATATTGGAACTAGGAGGGCTTTTGGCACCAGGTTACTGGATGCCTGATACCCAGTTTCCCCTGAAGTGGATTGGGGACCTCCTTGTAGGAACTTTTTAAAGACTCTCCCAGGGGTGAGAGAAGCTAAAGGGAACCCCAAAGCGGGCAAGTCTCTCCTCCCATGAGTGTGCTGTTGCGGGAAACCCCATGGTTTTTTTTTAGCAGTTGGATAAGGCTCCCGTTCCATTCCTGCTGGGTCTCCACATTCCTCAGCAAGCTGCTTTGCCTCTGTCTCATTTCCCACAAGTATGAAGTGGGGTGATGAAATTCACCCTGTGGTGAGGTGCGGTGATGTATGTGGTGGCTGTGTGCTCGTCGTGAGGCTGTCTAGGAGGACTGTGAGGACTATATGAGCGGTCAGCCTGTTAAGCAAGGGTTTCCTGTGTGCAGATTCTGTTCTAAAAGGCGGGATTTTTGTATAGTACCTAGTGATTCTTGGAGGGCTGCTATATCTGAGGTCTTTGTTTGAGGTTTTTTTTTTTTTTTTTTTTTTTTTTTTTTTTTTTTTTTTTTTTTTTTTTTGCTTGTTTGTTTGATTGGTTTTTGAGACAGGATTTCCTCTGTGTAGCCTTGATTGTTCTGGAACTCACTTGGACCAGACTGGCCTCGCGCTCAGAGATCTCCCTCCCTGACTCTTGAGTACCAGGGTTTAAGGCCCGTGCTACCACCCGGCCTGACGTCTTTCCTAGCTGTAGGATTCATGAACTAGATAAGCTTCTAGATGACTTCCTCTAGTGGCCTGGAAACCTGATGGGAAGATTGACATTATATGACGATAGTGTGGTATACTTTGGGGAAGATAACTGGCCCTCTCATAATACATGTGTAAGTCAGTCAAGAACAAAAGCTTGAAATTCAAATTACAGACAGATTAATGAGAAATTCCTCTTCCACACTCTTCTCTGGTTTCTCTCTCTTGGAACATCGGCCCAAACTGAATGCACACATTTTTCTCTCTCTCTAACTCCCTCCACGTTCTTCTTCCTCTAGTCCGAGGGTCAGGCTGTGACGGAGGCAGGCAGCGCTGGGTTCAGATGCAATCACTCCCAGACTGTTTCCATGCGGGTCACTTAGCTTCATAGAAAGTTGAAGCATGAAGAGTTGAAGGGTCTGTCCCCCAGCAGCAGTGTGCCTGTGGATTCCCCGGGAAGTGGGCGAGAGGGTGAGAGGCCAGGAAGCACATGTCACTGCCAGCAGGACAATCTGTCCCTCAGGCATGCATCTCTGGCAGAGGGTCAGCAGCCTAGTGTGCGTTAAGTAGGTCAGCACATGGCCGGGTGGAATGCAGATGTGCCTCTGTCCTCATGTGTGACTCACCCTAGGTTGTAATCTTTGCATCACCCTTGAGTGGCCTTCATCTCCGGGCACCCATCTTTTCTATTACCATTTATTTTTTTTTAAAGCTCTTAAGACTGTACGCATCGAAAGGACAGAATTCCTAACTACTAGCTGGTGGGATTTCCAAGGAAGATCTGTTAAATTAGTCTATGGCAATGAGCAGGCCCAGGATGCATAGCAGGTTTTAGGGTCTGAGTCTCTATACTGGGCAAGTGCCTGGTCCTGCCCTGGCTTCTATGGCTTATGGAGGATGGACTTCTGAGTCTTGGGGTCTGGGACTGTATAACATTGGATACTCTTGGGCATGAGGCTTTTGTCTTGCCTCAGTTTCTCATTGTACATTGGCTTGGCAGGTTGTTTGGTGAGATAGGGAGGAAAGTGACATGCCTGTGTGCCAGATACACTTTTTTACAACTTGTGCTTTCCTTTTTTTTTTTTCCTTTCTGTTACTGGCTTTTTAAAAATCTTTTTAGTGCCATGTTTTATGATTTGAAGAAAAATCCCGTCTTTAGCTCGCTGTGTTAGTCACAACAAAATTCAAGAGGTCCACAGTGTCCAACCCTCTTCAAAGTCCTGCTAAGAGCTAGCATAGCCCTCGGGTCCTTTCCACTGCCAAGGTAGAAATGGCAGGAAGCAGGGCAGTGATAACTGGCGTGTTAGGTCCTGGGAAGACACTCGAAGGATTCCTTTCTTGCTTACCCTTCTTGGGATACACGTGGACCCCATATTTTTCACTGACCAATGCTGCGTGAAGGGATTTTCAGGACCAGCCTCTCTATGCTATTTCTCCATGCCAAGGCTCCTGTCTTAACCTGGCCTCTGAGGGACTATGGGAAGAGAGCTTCCTCTCTCTGCCTTTCTACCTACCACACAAGCATCCCTCTTCTCCACCCCATCACCCATCTCTAATCCTGCAGCGTGTGGACGCATCATGCTAACCCTGGCTGTTGTTGCGCAGGTATTAAGCCCCACTTACAAGCAGAGAAATGAAGACTTCAGAAAGCTCTTTAAGCAACTTCCAGACACGGAGCGCCTCATTGTTGGTGAGCTAGTATCCTGGGAGGGGGCCAACCAGGAAGTCTGGGAGTTCCAGAGAGAGAGAGTACTTGGGCTGCCTCTGACCAGAGGCTGAGAGCCAACACAAGCAGGAAGGTCTCGCTGGCACCAGGCGGCATCTTAAGTCCCAGGTCTTAGGATCAAGCACCATGCCTGTGGCATGCATCCTTGAGAGCCCACCCAGGGGGGATTCAGAGGCATACTGAGCCTCTGCAAGTGGTGGCTCCATACAACCAGTTGCTGCCATGGTAGTAAGGGGATGGAACTTACTGAACACCACTGGACTTTTTAAAATGGTTTTAAATTCAGCCCATCGTTGGCTCATGCATTATCCGGCCACCAGGCAATGACTTGCTCACCTGGTCAGCAGCAGACGGCTGGGCTCCCCCAGTGCTGGAGGGATGGGTGGCCTGCTCACTGTACACTGGTTTGCTGGCAATGTCCCCTGCTTCTGAGCTCCCATCTCCTGCTTCTTACACAGATTACTCTTGTGCACTCCAAAGAGACATTCTTCTTCAGGGCCGACTCTACCTCTCAGAAAACTGGATCTGCTTCTACAGCAACATCTTCCGATGGGAAACTTTGGTAAAGACCTGATACTTGGGAAGGTGGGGGACGGTGGGCAATGCAGGCATTGTTTCTCAGTGGTAGTACACATACAGCTTACCCAGCATGCACAGGCTTCTCTCTGCTTGGTTCCCAGAGTTGCAAAAAGAAAAAAAAAAAGACCCAGACTTGTCCCTTTGGGCATTGTCTTGGCTGTGACTGAGAAGGCTGCTTTCATTTTCTTTATTTACTGGCTTTGTGTTCTTTCCAAGCCTTTATAGTGTACCCCCCAACCCCCCAACTCCCCAGACAGGGTTTCTCTGTGTATCCTTGCTTGGCTTTGAACTCAGAAGCCTGTCTGCCTCTGCCTCCTGAGTGCTAGAACCAAAGGTGTGCAACCCCACTCCTAGCTTTGCCTTTAAATTGTTAACATAAACCCACACCTGTGTACTGGAGGATACCCAATTCTGAGTCCCAGTCCTGGCATCTCTTCTGCCATGAGTTTCCTTCCCTTCTCTTGGGTATGGAGGACAATATAAAAAAAAAATTTCCTTTGGCAAATGCAGAGACCTATCTGGTATGAGTTATGGCGGGGGGGGGGGCACAGTGAAGTGGGAAGGACATTGGTTGAAGGACTCAGAAGAACTGACTTGCACACTTTAGGGGTTCTGCACTTCATTAACTGTGATTTTAGTGTTTTTTTTTTTTAAATTTGCCTTTATTTCTTCATCTTTTAAAAATAACATAAAGGTAACTTAGATGTAAGTAGCAATAATGGCAGGTCCTCTGTCTATGTATCAGACTGTAGAATCTAGGGACCCATGGCTAGAGAGAAAATCCAGTTGTTCCTTAGTCCAAGGCCTCTGTGGCATAAGGTCTCTAAATTGGACCCTTCCAGGGCCAGAGGTATGAGAACTGGGATTTGATTTGATTTGGCAACTACTAGCGTCACATGGACACTCTTTGCCTGTTGTACTAATGCCCTCTTTTGCTTGCTGCTCTGTCACCATGGGTATGCCAGCTAACAGTCCGTTTGAAAGATATCTGCTCCATGACTAAAGAGAAAACAGCTCGCCTCATTCCCAATGCCATCCAAGTCTGTACTGATTCAGAAAAGGTGGGTGTTGTCAAGTTCTGACCTTTTGACTGATGCACCCCGTCCTATATCCTACTCCCTGTCTCCCCACCTCTATATTCTCACCCTTAAGTCACTTTAATCTTTAGACTACTGGGTTTGAAGAGGCAGGCTGTAAGTACTGGGTGAGCAGGGTGGTTGAAGGCTGAGCAAGGGGTTAGGGTAGCATGTCAGAACTTGCAACTTTGAGCTAGAATACCCAATTTTGAGTCCTGTGATTCTAGACTATGTTGGATAGCCTTCATGTGCAAATGTAGATTTAGTTGAAGGTTGATGGGTCAGTAGGTTTGTCTCATCCTGTTTATGCTGTACCCCAGCTCACCTCTTGCCAGTTACAGTTGGTGAGCAGAGGACATTTATATTTTGGGGAACACAGTTTAGAACGGGAGTAAAAAACACAGAAGGAAGTCTGGGTAAAATATAGAAGGGCTTGGTTATAGCGGGGACTTGGAGATTTCAGGTCCCCAGTGTGCTGACGGTGTTAGATAACTGACAGTCAGTAGCATTTGAGATTGAGTATTTTGAATAAAAGAAAGGACCGTGTTTCCATCTACCATGTTAGAAGTTTTCACAGATGTTTCTCTGCATCTTCTCCTCCAATCTAGCACTTTTTTACTTCATTTGGGGCCCGGGATAGGACATACATGATGATGTTCCGGCTCTGGCAGAATGCTCTCCTTGAAAAGGTAAGTACCAAAAGGGAAGTAGACAGAAAGCCCTTCTGTTAGTAAGGAGATGGATGATGGATGGGTGGGTGGGTGGATGGATGGATAGACGGAAGAACAGATAGATGGATAGAAAGAAAGATAGAAAGATAGATAGATAGGTAGGTAGGTAGATAGATAGATAGATAGATAGATAGATAGATAGATAGATAGATAGATAGATAGATAGATAGGATTGACTCTGTCCTGCAACTTTGGGAGGTCATGCACCCAGAGTGTTCTTCTCACTTGGATATTACCCCGGATGGGAAGCGTGCTTTTATTGTGGTATGGCAGGCATTAAAGGAGCCCATGTCTCTGGAAATTTGCTAGGAATCTTGACCTGAGTCCTGAACAGAGCCAGCCTGTTTCATGAGAATGCCCCAGCACTGTCAGGAGTAAGGCACCCGTGACTTCTGGCACTTCTTCCTTTCTTTTTGGTCATCGGTTGCATCTGTTTTTCTTACGCTCCTACTGTCTTTTCCACACACCTGGCACTGCCACTGTCTTCCCTTCTTTCTCTCTATGACACAGTAGCTGTTTCCACCCATGATCTTCGTTTCTTTGACACGCCTTTGCTTCTCTCTGGAAATTGTATCCTACGAAAAGTTTTTCTCAGGATAGTGTTTTAAAAGAGGACAGATAGACGCCTCCTCAATAAGCAAACACTGGAAACTAGACGTAGGCTTGTACACAAATTGATTGCCCTTTAGAATGAAGAAGGAAATACTCAGGTTGTCAGGAGAGGCTGGGTTAATGACCTTTAATTTCTGGGGTGTTGCAAGACTGAGTCAGGGCATCTGTGGGCGTTCAGAGATAACTGTGGCCTTGGGTTAACATGGGTGCGGGAGGTAGGGTGCTTCCCATCTTCAGAAGGCCACTTAATCCCATTCTGCAAAGCTCCATTGAAGGGGCAGGCAAGGGAGGCCCACATCCTTGATTTTGTTAGAGTCTACATTTTCAGGCAGGAGATTGGCATCTGACTGGGATGTCTGAGGTGGATGGCATTGTCATAGAGATGTCCTCTCTATCAGTTAGGAAAGGAGGCCTCTGTCTTCTTTCCCTACAAGAGGAACAGAGCTTCTGTGCAGAATGTCAGGACCTGGGGGAGGGAGGGTTAGCATCAATGCTCTTATCTCTTGCAGCCGCTATGCCCCAAGGAGCTCTGGCATTTCGTCCACCAGTGCTATGGGAACGAGCTGGGTCTCACCAGTGACGATGAGGACTATGTGCCTCCAGACGATGACTTCAACACCATGGGGTGAGTGTGGCCTTGGGTGAGCGTCCCAAAGGATATGGGGATCAGAATGGAAATGAGGCCATCATTTGGAAAATGGTGTCTAAGTGTCACCCTACAGGAAACAGTGGAGGGAACCAGTTCTTCAGGCAGAGGGAACAGTAACAGGGCTATGGGGCTACAGAAGTGGTCAGAGACAGAGACAAGCCAGAAGGCCCAAGGGAGCAGGGTCTAGTAAGTAGCCTTTTGGCCAATGTGGCATTCGGTATTACGCAGAAAGGTATGGGCAGGATTATAATAGACAGTTGATAAGTTCTGAGTTAACATCTAAACAGGGCCAGTATGGCTTCTATGCTGGAAATGCACCCAAGTGGAGAACACGGGGACCTGTTCAAAGGTTGCTAGATGATAACTTAGAGACTCCATAGTGCTGTGCTTTGGACCAGGAAGGTTGCAGTGGCTCCTGCAGTAATTAGATCCTTAATGTATTTTGAAGGATTCACTGATGGCTCAGAAACAAATTTCAGGTTTGGTTAAAATTTTGTCGGGTTAACTCTTTGGTGGAAAGGAGTAGTTCCAAACAGAGATGGGGAATATTGTTAACAGAGGAGTTTTGAGATTAGAAGGTTGGTTTTAAGCAAACGAGGATGCCTGCTAGCCAAGAGGAGAGATCAAATAGGCTTCTGAGGATGGTTGTTGGGCTTCGTGGGGAAGTTTGGGACAGGGCTATATAAAACTGAGAGTCTCTCATGAGTAACCATGAGGTTGGTTAGCCCAGTCCTCCAAGTGGTTGAACATAAAAGGACGTTCAAGGATTAGGCTTGGAAGCACTCAGCAAGAGCGGGGAGCAGAGAAAGGCACTCTTGAAGTGCCTCTGCTTCATTTGGGATGTACAATAAAGAGAAATTTGTTGGTTACGACCTATGATTTGGGCAGTACTACTGAGGGAATACCGTATTCAGGATCCAGTCTTCATAGCTGATGTTTGAGAAAGGAAGTATGTGCTCAGAGCCCAGATGTTAGATTCAGAAGATGGGCATGGGCTGGGATCCAACAGAAAAGAGTAGACATACACCTAAGGAGGGTGTCTAGGAAGGGTGGGTTTCAGATAGAAGCTTCGGGGTAAGGAGAGGTGGAATAAGAATAGAATGAGGCTTTGGGAGAGCTTTCTGGTTACCGTGAAATCCCATGCAAAGAAAAGAAGCAGGAAAGCCCGTAGGTTCAGATTGACGGACAGGCCTACGTTCTTAGACTGGCTGGTAGTCTCCTCCACAGAAACTAACCTGAGCTCACGGAGTGGGGCGGGGTGTCTTTTCCAGCTACTGTGAAGAGATCCCTGTAGAAGAGAATGAGGTGAATGACAGCTCATCCAAAAGCAGCATAGAGACCAAGCCTGATGCCAGCCCGCAGCTGCCCAAGAAGTCCATCACCAACAGCACGCTGACCTCTACGGGAAGCAGTGAAGCCCCTGTCTCGGTATGGGCGATAAACGCTGGGCAAATCCCTGCCCTGATTAGTGGCCATTGTCTCCTAGTTTAAACCCCACACGAGCTTCTAACCGGGAGTTGGGAAGTAGGAAGGGGTTCCACGTGGTCACCGTGACTAAGGGAACATCCTAGAATTTATTAGCTTTCAGTGCTAGGGTCTATTCCAAAGGCCGAGAGCTAGAATCTCTATACCTTGTTTATATGATTAGGTTTGCATATGAGAAGTTGAAAAGTATTCCAGCTCTTCTCAGCGTATACCTCTTGGTGGACTACTCTAGGCAGCCTCTCTTTTTGGATACCTTTCTTAGATCGCCCCCACACCCCTTCCTTGATCCAAAGTCAAAGTCACACATGAATATAGAACAATGGGACACATATTGCTTATTTATCTGTCGTGAATGTTTGTTGAGTTCCTTTGCGGTTTAGTTTCCTACTATTTAGTGCTGAGGTTTATGGAAGCTATATAAATGTCTGTGAGGGCCTTTCTCCACAGGAACACTGTTGCAGAGAAGCCAGAACTTTGCAGAAGGGTTAGGGCATATGTCAGCAAGAAGGGACTGGGTTCCTTGGGAAAGGGCTTTCAGAAAAGGGAACCTTTTATTCCACGTTTGGTGGCCAGGCTAACCAGCCTTAGAACAGAAACGCCATTGATGCCTAGCCTTCGTTTCGCCTTTCTGAGATTAGATTTAGAATACAGCTGATTCCCTTCTGGTGCCAATGAGAGAATGCTGCCCCAGACTTTCCTGGGAGGCCCCCTGAGATCCTGAGGAGAAGGGTGGCGTTTACAGGCATGCTGGCATTGGCTACAAGCAGGCTGCCATTGTAGCAGCATGGTAGGAATATAGCTCCAGAAAGGGCCTAGAAGGGGAGTACCACTTGTAGACCAATGTGCCATCTAAATGGCATGGCAAGGGCAGTGAGTTCCCTGTCCTGTGCTGCTCAGCACAGTCGCTGCGCTGTGATTGAGATGACTTCTAAAGGCTGGGTTGTTCGCTGGTCTCCTCTTGAAGAGTTGATTCACAGAGAGGGACCTTAGTGGGTGGATGATTCTTGGTCTCCATTGCAGTTTGATGGCTTGCCGCTGGAGGAAGAGGTGATGGAGGGTGATGGGTCCCTGGAGAAGGAGCTTGCCATCGACAACATCATAGGAGAGAAGATCGAGATCATTGCACCTGTGACCTCCCCTTCGCTGGACTTCAACGACAATGAGGATATCCCGACCGAGCTCAGTGATTCTTCAGACACCCATGATGAAGGTGAGCCTCTCAACACACGTCTAGGGCACCCCGTCACCTCTCCATTGCGTAGCCTGAAAGAAACTGGCTTGGCCCTTGAGTCAGAATCTAGGTTCTGGATCTCAGAGCACACTCCAGACCAGGGGCAGCTGGGGTCCCAGAGAAAGGAAGCGATTCAGGCAAAAGCAGTCGAGCTCATGAGCCCAGCCACCCTTCGCTTGGTGGTAGCACCCACGTTAGCCACAGAGATATCAATGCCGTTGGGATGGCACCACAGCTTCTTGTCCTCGTCAGTCGCTGCTTCATCCTCCCTTCTGTGCAGGAGAGGTGCAGGCCTTCTATGAGGACCTGAGTGGAAGACAGTATGTGAACGAGGTCTTCAACTTCAGCGTGGACAAACTCTACGACCTGCTCTTCACCACCTCGCCCTTCCTCCGGGACTTCATGGAGCAGCGGCGCTTCTCTGGTCTGACCCGTGGACTGGCCCCTCCCTGACTGTCCATCCTTTTCTCCACTGTATATCCTCCTCCTCCTCCTCCTCCTCCTCCTCCTCCTCTTCCTTCCTGCCTCCCTCTTCCCATATATCGTTCTTTCCCCAATGTCACTCCCCTCTCTCTGGCCTTCCATGATGCCACATGGAATCCCTCTAGGGTATTCTGGCCCGCTCTGTCACTGGTATTACAGGTTTTCATATGCCCACTGTCCACCAGACTCCAGAGATTTCCCAGGGAGCAGGCCCTGCCAGCTCTTTGTCTCCACAGGGCTCTGTGTCTACTCCAGGACATCTGTTCTGCTGTTTGGGAGGCACCCGCTGTACTCAGTGTGTTGCAATGGCTCATTCAGCCCTCAGCTGTGCCATGTGTGGGCCTTGGAGTTCCTGGCACTAGGGTGTTAGGAATCTGAACCCCAGGTTGTTATTTATCTGGCTGTAAAAAGGAGCCTAGAAGGGCTGAGAGAGGATTCGTATCTCATACCCTGGGGGCTCTTTCTTCTCTTCTCACTCTCTCACTTCGGTTTTCCCACAGCACAGATGTAACGTTGCCTAGCAGAGATGCCAATCATCCCCAACTCAACAAAAGCTCTAGGCAACAGGGTGCCCTCTGCAAGGAGAGGCACCTTGAGGCCATGGGGTGTTCACACTCCCTGGGGATCTGATGCCCTTGCCACAGTAACTCCAATGTGGCCTGCACCCCCGCAGGTGGCCCCAAGACCTCCTGCCCCAGCTTGGAACAATCAGCATTCTGGAGCTGTCTGTAGAATTTCGGCAGTGCCACAATGGGCCTCTTTCTGCTCCAACTCCACCTCCTCTTCACCACCTCCCCCAGCTTTCAAACTCCTATTGGCTTCCGGGGAGGGGGTGACTGTGAGCATGGGGCAAGGAGTTCATTGGTGGGGGGAGATTCGGATGAGCGGAGTTGTGCTGTTCCCATCCCCCTCATCCCAGGGCTCTTCTCTCCCCTCAGATATCATCTTCCATCCGTGGAAAAAGGAGGAGAATGGAAACCAGAGCCGCGTGATCCTCTACACGATCACCCTCACTAACCCCCTGGCTCCCAAAACCGCCACTGTCAGGGAGACACAGGTGAGCAGGGGGAGGAAAGAACCCAGTGAGAGAGTGTCTGGAAGGACTGTCACACCCTGAAGGATGAAAGCTGGACTGGGGAGATGCCTCTGGAGGTGGGCTTGGTTTAGTCCAGAGGCAGCAGCGTCCCACGAGCGCAGATGCTGCCAAGTCAAAGCGATGTCCAGGGGCAGGGGCGTTGGGAAAGGTGCTGTTCCTGTTTGGTCAATGGTGCTTCCCTCCCCACAGACCATGTACAAAGCGAGTCAGGAGAGTGAATGCTACGTGATAGACGCCGAAGTCCTTACCCATGACGTGCCATACCACGATTACTTCTACACCATCAACCGCTACACCCTCACCCGCGTGGCCCGGAACAAGAGTCGACTCAGGTGTGCCATGTGAAGGCTTGGGTGGGTAGAGGTGGGGGAAGGCATCCAAGCTGGGCAGTGCCCATTTGCTCACTGGGGACAAGGGGAGCTAGAGTGCTCACACTGCTGTGTCCTCCCTGGATCCTTCTGAAACTCAGCGCCTTCCCATCCTGACTTTACTCTTCTCTGCCCTGTATCCCTTGGAGCGCTCTGCATCTTCTTTGGAAGATCTTTCCCCATGCCTACTGTTCATGATGTATGGCTCCTGTGGGCCTTTTAGGATAACTCAAGGAAATGGATTAACCTCATTTATCAGAAGAGTAACTTTGTCAAGAATCATGCCCCCAATTCATACTGAAGCTTGCTTCTAGCAATAGGGACCCTGTGCCCTATGTGATAGGATTGCCTATTGTTTCCCCTGCTGGCCAATGAGCTCCTAGAAACCTAACCTAATCCTTCACAAAGCCAGTCGGCCTATGCCTCTCACAGTCAGATGAGGTTAGCTCTGGCTACGGTGATACCCACTCAGAGAAGGGGAGAAATAGAGGCCGTGACCCTGGAAGAAGCATGCAGTCTCATCGTCAAGTCGGCACTCACACCCATCTCAGAGTCATCGTGGTCAATGGCAGCTAGACATTCGCAAGAGGAGCTAGCCTGTTCTCTATGCGGAGAGCCGGTGGTGGGTGGGAGCATAAGACTCCGATCATGGCCATGTTCCCGTTAGGCCTGGGGAAACGTAGCACCCCTGGTGAAACAGAAAGCCAGGACAAATGGCTTAGATGTGTGGAGGGGATTTTGCTGGGGAAGATCTCCTGACAGATGCTCATACACCTAAGGGAGAGGCAGCGAGCAAGGCTTTCCACGTGGGCAAGAGCGAGGGCAGTGGTATGGGCGGTAGTTGGGGGAGAGAAGACTCAGAAACAGGGCTTGAGTGTAGAGTAGAGGCAGGCAGGTGAGAAGACACTCAAAGTTGTAGATGATGAGAGGCACTAGAATCGATCCTTGGGTTTAAAATGGTTTTGGCGTTTATTTCTACACTGGGAGGCTGCGGAGCATGTCCCGCCACCCCCATTCCCTACATACACATATACTGTAGGCAGCAGCAGTGGCATAGTCACATACCGCTAACCTGTGATCGCCCATGCTTCGGAGCCTGTTTTCTCAACACAACTGACTAATCCTTGTTTCTAACGGCCTGCTCTTCAGGGTTTCCACAGAGCTCCGCTATCGAAAACAGCCCTGGGGCTTTGTCAAAACTTTCATCGAGAAGAACTTCTGGAGCGGATTGGAGGACTACTTCCGCCATCTAGGTGGGTACCACAGTCCTCACATCATCTAGCCTGAACCTTCCCTTTGCTGGCCTGGGCAGCTGCTCGCTGCCATTTGGGGGAATGGAAAGCCTGGACACTTAGGAGGTCTCTGAGGCCATAAATGGGTTTCACAGGGCCCCCTACTTCTGTTCCTGAAATGAGCATCAAGTTTGGTATGTTTGGCGACGTGTTTCCTCTAAGAGACTGCATCTGTAGCTTTGAGATCGTTCAGGAGGGGCAAAAAGGGCTGTGATTTTTGCCCACCCTCGAATGAACCTCAGATGTGGTGACACTGGCATTGAGTCATCTGATTAGAAGAAAGATCTGAGGGCATCTTTTTAGGAAATTACATACTTGGAGATGTGAAAGTTGGGAACGTGGTCCTCTAAGCAGGATTAGGCCTGAAAATCTTTGGCATGGGCATCTTTGAGGGTAAGCCTTCATCTGGGCCAGCTTCCCAGGGTATGGTCACAAAAATAGGGTACAGGGTACAGAGTACAATAGTACAGAGCCGCATCTGGTGGGCATTATGTTGGGTTGAAGCTATAGGTGTTTGACGTGGCTCTTTTGTGTCTGACAGAGTCTGAGCTAACCAAAACAGAGAGTACCTACCTGGCTGAGATGCACAGACAGTCACCCAAGGAGAAGGCCAATAAGTCTTCAGCGGTACGGAGGAGGAAGCGCCCCCATGCCCACCTGCGGGTACCTCACCTGGAAGAGGTGATGAGCCCTGTCACCACACCCACTGATGAAGATGTGGGCCACAGGATCAAGCACGTGGCAGGTATGGTTGTTCCAGGTGGGAATAGTTGTGTAGCTTGGCACTGTGGGATGGAGCTGCATGCCTCTGTTGTGACACATATATGCACACCCGGTTTGCACCATGAGTAGAGTTTGTCAGCTGTCCCTCATAGACCCACTGAGTGACTTCCTGCCTGTCCGGACTGTAGACTCTTCCTCTTTTTCTTCTTCCCATCCCCTCTTTCAATCCTCATGTATATTCTCTGTCGTGGAAACCTGGGCCTCTCCAAGGGACCTGGAGACTCTGAGTCCAGTGTTTCACAGACTGTGCTTTGCACACGCTTGTGAGTTTATCAGAGCTGTGAGGACTGGAGAAGACACTATTTCCCATGCGTTCCTCAGTCCAGCCTCAACTAGAGCACGCCATTGTTAGGTGCTTTAGATATACCGTTTGTGATTCATGTCCCATTTAAGCAGACCGATTGAGAAAAGTTACATGTCTCGCCCTGACATCCTGCAGCTGGTTATAAGCTGGGAGCCCGCTGCCGCTAGCCTGTCTTCATCAGCCAATCATGTCTCTGTATTCTAGTTCCATAGCTATGTTTTCACGCTTGCTCAGTGATAATCTGCCTAAAGTCCCCCCCCCCCCTGTGTTGTAGGGCTCAAGATGTGAGCTCAAGGTCACTGAAGGCATGTTGCACAGTTCCCTGATGATCTTGCTTGACCAGGACCTTGTCGGCAGTGCGTGGACTTGTGGATTGTGAAAATGACGGCGTGTTTATTCTCCCCCAGGTTCCACGCAGACGCGGCATATCCCCGAGGACACACCCAATGGTTTTCACCTACAAAGTGTGTCCAAGCTGCTGCTGGTTATCAGCTGTGTGTAAGAGACTCCAGGTTCTTCTCCCTCCCTGGCTGCAACCCCTTTCCTTCTCCGGCCTGGTGCAGGAGAATCATCCTCATCTCTCAAGCATTTGCTCCCCCTTACTTTTACCCCTCTCTTCTTTGTTCCTTGGTCTTCCAGTCCTCACTGGGTCAGTTGCTTGGTCATTTGTCCTTTTCTGTTCCTTTGCATGTTCTCAGCACTTTTGCGTGCTAGCCTTCTAGGAGGAAAAAGGTGTATGCTCTGTCTGTGCCAAGTGGGCGAGTGAAGCAGAACGCTCAGAATCCCTCCTCAAGATAAATGCTGACTGACATAGGGATGCTTCAGGGCATCTTAAGAGTCCATTAATTTATAAGAGGTTCTCTTGAGTGTCTGCTCTGTGCCCAGCATGAGAGCCATATCCAGAGACCTCACTGGCAGGGTAGCCAGACAAAATCAATGGTCCCAGTCCAGGGAGACCAGATGCTTGTTTCAGTGTAGATGACTTATAATTAGCATGGCATTATTAAACCACAGGTTCGATACCTTGGACAGTTAAGTTGATCTAGAGAGATGAGAAGCCAAAAGAAATGAAGGCATAAGCTAGGAGACCACAACTGTCCGGTGTGGGAGTCCTTGTCGTCAGTGCTCAGGACATGCTTAATTTGAATGAAAGGAACTTGGAGCGGCTAAGGACGGGTTTTCTGCTTGGCTCAGCCTGCAGCTTGCATCCCATTGCTGTGAGCCGGGGATGCGCCATGGGAGTGTGGATGGCACAGGCGGATGGGAGGCATGGCAAATACGCACATTCGTGCTCTACCTTCTGTAGGTCAGGCACCAGACCTCCTTTGGGTCAGAGGCCCTTGCTCCTGTGGTCCTTCTGTACCTGTCCCTGAAGCAGCCTCAGAGAGATGTGAGGGGCATCTTTACTCTTGGGACACTCTGGGGGGAGAGATGTGAGGGGATGTCCTTACTCTCAGGACACTCTGGGGGAGACTCACAAGCGGCACAGTCAGACCAGCACTGTGGCAATATGGTAAACAGGTTGACAAAGGCTGAAGGAAGTGTGGGTGCTTAGAGTGATCTGCATCAGAGGGGCCACCAACCTGAGAGGGCTGAGTGGGTATGACAGGTCACAGATGGGCGGAGCAAGGAAGATCAGCTGCCTACAGTGACTACAGGTGCTCATGCGAACAGAAACTTGGAGTTTAATTGAAAGTCGTCAGAAAAGACATGCCTCTACATGAGATAGAAAAAAAGAGCTGAACCCTGTCTCCTCCTATTTTATATTGCTCTCTTTGCCCAGTCATATCACTTCCTGTCTGTCTGTACAGACCTCCAGACCTCTATGGTTAACTAACTTGTGGCTAGCTCTGCCCTCTGATCTTTAGGCAAGCTTTATTTGTTAGAGCACAAACAAGATATCAGCACCCACGCCAAAGTCCAAAAATGTCTGAGTTGCCATCAGTTATCTGGTTGAGGAGGCCAGACCTTTGCTGATGTGGGCTTGGCCCTGAGAAGGCAGAGTAAAGCTATGGATATAAATGAGACCATCCATGTGCAGAGTATGACAGTGGGGCCAGGGATACAGGGTACTGTCACTCCTTACAGGGGAAAGGCCTGGAGAACATAAGAAAAGTTCTTGCTAGTCCTGAAGACATAGCATGAAATTGGATGTCGGGCCGGGTGGTGGTGGCACACGCCTTTAATCCCAGGAGGCAGAGGCAGGCGGATCTCTGTGAGTTTGAGACCAGCCTGGTCTACAAGAGCTAGTTCCAGGACAGG
>NC_022012.1:34051222-34066500 GCF_000317375.1 Microtus ochrogaster | reverse complement strand
AAAAAAAAAAAAAAGAAAAAGAAATCGGATGTCAGTTCTTCAGATTATAGCTTAAGAAACAGTGTTATGCCAAGCAGTGGTGGTGCATGCCTTTAATCCCAGCACTCGAGTGGGCCAACCCCACAGGCATCAGCTGACTCTGAGCCTTTGTAAGTTTAGGTTAGTCGGGCCTTCTGACTCAGCGCCACGCACTCCAGGCTGGGCTTCTAATAGCCTGCATTTAGCACACACTGACACAGCGCAGCTTACCCGTGTCTAGCAGGCCCTTGCCACCACCTACCCTCCGTGTGGTGACTCAACCTCCCACCTCTTTGTCTCTGTTTGGCACACTTGGGAGTCTTCCCTCAGACAGCACATGGCCTTTACTTAAACCATCCAGGATCAGATACACACACCCAAGTGTACGGAGGTGTGCGGCACTTGCTGAGGGGGTGGGCACTTGGGTGATTCAGCATGTGCTGCTGACACAGTTAGATGACAGTCTTGACACTCAACACCAACGCTGGATGTTCTCACGGAGAGCTTAGGCTAGCCCTAGGGAGCTGTAGCTGACGGAAGAGGGACACTTCTATCCGTGGGGCTGGGGAAACAAGTCAGACGTCGGACAGTACTTTTACACACTGGCTTTGTGTTCTAATAGAGGCACAGTCTAAGTTACGTTTGATTTCTTCCCTTTGTTGGCCCCTTTTCCACTTACGATTTGCCTTTGCAATTTGGCCATCTTCTCTCCTTCCTGTGTGTTCCCATCCTTTCCAAATCCTTTCACGTTAAGAACCAGCTGTTAGGGTGGGCCTCCTGCTAAAGCTTCTGTTCCTTTCCATCCGTAGAACAACCCCAGCAGGTTAGGTAGGACGTCCCTCGTGAGAAAACAGTTTCAGGATAGATGAGAAACGTATGGAAGGTCAAACAGATTTGTAAGTGACACACTCAGATTCACCCCAGTTCTGCCTGTTTCCAGGTCTTCTCCACATCCCTGCCTTTTTCTTTATCCCGTGAGCCTCTGTCACAGAATGGCCTAGTCAGCCACTGAGGTGGAGCGGAGGGAGTTTCCCCAGCCTCCTCGCTGGCATCCTTGTCATCCTTGGTCTGATTTGCTTTTGGTCCCCCGCCAGATAGTTGGTATAGGTACAGGGAGAAGACACTGTAGCCGCAGGGAGGTACCACTACCCATAAGTGCCACCCTTCGGGTATGGCATGACTTTGGGTTGATAGAAAATCTCTTGATTTAGCATCCATGGGAAACTGAGAGTCTGCAGCTGCTTTCCCTCCATCCTTCCTTGCCTGGCCGCCTGTCTGTTGTGTCTTTGCTTCTTGTGTTATTTTTTTTTTTCCTCATAGATGTTCCCTTGCTGTCTGGCTCCATTGAAGTGCATTTCCTCCTTCCCCACACTCCTGTTTCTAACCTCTACCTCCTCCTCATTTTTCTTCCTTGCTCCCATTAGGATCTGTTTCAGGTACCAGCTCTACAATTGTTCCCTTTGCCTCATCGCTTTCCTCTCCACCTCTGTCTTTTTCCCTCAGGCACCCAGATTCGGGTGCCTAGGCCTCCCCTTCAGTGCCTTCAATACCTTTGCTTATGCCCCTCTCCATGGCTCTCCCACTGTCTCTGACCCAGTAGACTAGGTTGCTTCTCTTTCTCTGACCTGTGCCCTTCCAGCTTCCTCACCCCTTTCTCTGGAATGCTTGGGTTGGCCCAGCAAGCAGACACATGGTCTCATGGGTAGGTGGGGAGATTGCTGGCCCACATCTTATCTCATTGCTCTTGCTTTCCCCTGTATCTCCTTCCCAGTCTGGTGCTGCTGGTCATCCTTAACATGATGCTCTTTTACAAGCTGTGGATGCTGGAATACACCACACAGACCCTCACTGCCTGGCAGGGTCTCAGGCTCCAAGAAAGGTAACATTGGCCTCACCTCTTTGTCCCCACCTCAACTCTACCCATTGTCTGGGACTGCTCCATTGCCTGCGCTCAAGGACACCCCTTTGAGATGAATCGATAGGCCAGTTCTGCAAATCCGTCCTTAGAGTTTCAGCTTAAGTTGCACGGCAGTGGGGCACTGACTGAGCAGAAGAGAGAGCACTCTGAGGTGGACTCTCTGTCCTTTGGGAGCGGAGACTAGCCCACTGAACATAGCTCCAGCTGTTGGGTACCACCCCTTCTTATACTCCACAGGTTACCCCAGTCACAGACAGAATGGGCCCAGCTGTTAGAATCCCAACAAAAGTATCATGATACTGAGCTCCAGAAGTGGAGGGAGATCATCAAATCCTCAGTGATGCTCCTGGACCAGGTGAGATGCTCACAGTCCCTCATCTTTAGGAGACCGGGCTCCTTTCCTTCTGTACTGAGAAATGTCACCACGTTCCCTCACCACCCTTCTGACGTCCTCTCCCTCTTAGGCTGGGCTGTTCCTTGATTTGCTTTTAAAGCTACTCCTCAATGAAGTACTAGAAACACAAGCATCAATAATAAAATAAGAGATAGATTAATAGCCAGAGGGATGTAGGACAGATTATATATATAATCATCTTGAGGATCCGAGTTGCAGGTCAAGAGAGTGGTAGTTTAAGGTGACTCCTTACAGTGACTGGATACTTGTCACCAATAACCAAGCCCAAGGAATTTCCAGTGCTGGGGACCAGATGATCCCTTTCTGCCTTAGCCTGAGGCTCCCGAGAGCCACCTGTGTTTGGACTTGGTTTCCCTTGGCTCTGTGACATGGGCAGGGATGGGCCGCAGGTGGGTGTTGCAGGTGGGTGTTGCAGGTGGGTGTTGCAGCTGCTCTTTTGTGGACACTCACTGAGAGCACTGTTTTACAGATGAAGGACTCACTCATCAACCTTCAGAATGGCATAAGGTCCCGAGACTACACGTCTGAAAGCGACGAGAAGAGGAACCGCTATCATTGACAAGGCAGGACCAGGGGTGGCTGCAAGAGGCCTGTGCAATACATGTACATAGACCCTATAAATATATATAAATATATATATATATATACAGAATATAAATATATATTATATACAGATTTTAAAAAATGAGATAATGCCTATGTACCAGGGAGAAGGAGCGGGAACTCCCGCCCCCTGTGCCGGCCAGAGCAGCGTTTTTCCCTCCACCGTGGAGGGACCGAGGAGGGCAGGGACCACCTCTCAGCACCAACCTCCCCTGACCCTCCTCTTCCCATCTTCTGTTCCTCACCCCTTCCCTTGCTGGCCATTCTCGGCCCTTAGAAGGGAAATGTGGCTGAGCCAAAGTTAATGCCTGTGAAGACCCTTGGATCTTCAAAGACGTTCCAAGAGGGCATTGCTTACGGTGCTTCATTCCCTAACCCTCTTTTGATTTGTCTCTAGAGTAAAAGAGAACCTGTTCTTCCCCCCACCCAGTGCTTCCCCAGGCCTTCTCTTGGGAACAGGAAGAATGGAGAGGGCAGGAGCCCCATCCAAAGTCCCCCAGGAGACCATTGGTTAGAACCACTCTGAGAGCCAGGTGGCGAGGACCGAAGAGGCTGCATTCGTGGGCCTGGGCTGTGGGGCTGCAGGCTCCTCAGCCCTGGCATCTGAAGGGAATCCTCCTCAGCCACCCCCACACCTTCTTCTGTCCTGAGTAGGTTGTGGAACCCACAAGGGCTGGGACTTTCTAACTCTCCCGCTCCCTTTCTCTCTGCTCTTCTCCCAGGCTGGCTCTGGAGAAGTGTCATTTTTTAGTGCCTAAAGTCCTATTGTTTCTCTGTGCCCTAAGAGCACATTGTTTCTTAGCCAGGGTGGAGCCTTTTTGACCTTGTTTTAAAAAAACAAAACAAAACAAAACACAAAAACCTCTTTTAGTGGTTATATAAACCAGTCAGGTCTGTGGCTCTAATTCTTTCCCTTTGAGCTGTGAGTTTGATGTCCAGGGTAAGTCAGGGTGTCTTAGTCCCTCCAGGCTTTAGGAGACAAAGAACATTCTAGAAACATGGATTACAGGGCTTGCCCAGAATCTCATATGAGTAGTGAGCACAGTAGCCAAGCCACTGAGAGGGCTAACAGCATCCTTAACTCTTGGTAAAGAACCAGTGTTAGCAATAGAGGCAGTTGTGCGGGGAAAATGTGTGAGCCACCAGAGGGAGGATTTGGCACAGATGCATATGTTTGGTTAGGGAGAGGCCACCTCAGTTCTGTTTCTCAGGTTTAGGAGTGGCAGCTCTGATGGGTATGTGTGTACAGATCTCTTTATAATCTCTGGCCCCGATGAGCTATAAAGTCACCAAGAAATAAAAGGAAGATGCTACGTTAGGAACTTGAGCCAGTCAGGGCCTGACCTTCTTAATGTTAGCCCATCAGGACTCAGGCTTTTACATGATCTCAAGGAGCCTTTCTCGGCAGATTCATCATCTTCCCTTAGAGTGTCTCCTGCTCTTCCATCAGATGACTCAAGGACCCCTGCCAGCCCCAGGCAGAGCTCATGTTGGTCCATGGTAGTAAATAAATACTTCCAGGTTCTCTGAGCTGGCCACTTCTCAAGTCCAGAGGAAGACAGAACCACAGATTTCCCAGAGCATCAGTACAAAGGGAGCAAGACGGTGCTGGTTATCGACGCCAAAGAGAAAGTTACCTTCTCCTCTTAGCATTGTCAGAACATTCCATCTGGGCAGCGAAAGAAAGAAAGGCATTGATAATGCAGTGTCCTGGAGAAATAGGCTTTGGTGTTTCTTGAAGGGCAGAATCAGAAAATAGGATGTAACCCTGGATCAACCTCTGATGACGGGAGAAGAAGGCTCAGTGCCTAGCTAGCATCGCTAGCCAGGAAAGCAGGGGTGAAGAAATGCATTCAGTGTTCCTTTAGAGTAGGGTTTTGAGGGCTTTGCTGGTGATGATCTAGACCCACGAGCCCTGAGACAAAGAAGGGAGAATGGTCCCATTTGAAATGGCTAGGCAGTTTCCTCTTGGAATAACCAGAACCTGAAAGTATTCCCAGAAACTTTTTAAAAACAAAATTGGAAACTCCAAATTTATTGCGTTTGTCGTTATTTACTTATTCAGATGAATTCAAAGGTATTCACTGGGGGTGGTGAGGAGCCAAGTAAAGTAACAGAAGCCCTGACTACAGAGAGCTGCTTTTCTTTGACCCGCAGGATCATTTAGAGAAGGAAAACCCCTGATTTGTCCTAGAGAGCCTTCTGTTTTCTGATGGACCCAGATGATATACGTGTGAGGAATACTAGCTTTCCTGTGAGTTGCTTTTGTCTTAGCTTGGGCTTTTAAACCAGGAAGAAACCAACAACTCAGTTTGTTCCCAAACACAAACCCCTTCCCACCCTTAGTCAATACTTTGTGAGAGAGAAGGGAACTCGCTCTTTAGCAACCAAAGCAAGTGCCCTAGACGATAGCCCAAGCAAATAGCTAGCTGTCTGCAGGAGGTCATGGAAGCTGGCATGCCTTGGGTGCCTTCTTCCAGCTGGCAGGTTTTCTCTGTTTGTCCGTTGTAGATATGTATTGATCTTTCTGTATGGATTTGTAGGCAAGACAGTCAAGTGCTTTCGCTGGATCAAGAGTGGCGAGATCTGGGCTTGAGTCTTGACTGTTCTGTTGGAAAGTTGTGCGGCCTTGGTTAAGTCCCCATCACCGAGCTTCACGATCCACTTGTCACAGAAGAGGATCAGCAAATGACCTCTAATGTAGGGTCTAAGTTTGACCTTGACTCTGAGATTAGACCAGGGACTAGTGAGATGTGGAGTTCCCAATTCTGAAAGCTGTCCCGCCAGGGACAACAACAACAGCTTCGCTCTTGACTAGGAGGTCTAGGGGTTCCCAGTGGCAGGGATAGCCTTGTTTAGCGTTAACCCAGGAGAACGTTCCTTCCTCCTTTGGCCTAGGTTTAGTTTGGGGTTGGTTTATGCTTAGAGGAGGATAATGGCAAGAAGTGTATCATTTTGGACCGAGTCCATCTTCCATCTCCAGGCACTGTGAATCCTCTCTACTGTTCATCCTCCTTCCTCACTGACGGAAGACACAATGGGAAGAAGCCATTCCCAGTTCTAGAACTTGTGTTTTGCTCAGCCAAAACCCTGATGTGGTTTGCATAAATTAGGAAACTTTTGCTAAAATCCTTGGCTTGCCTTTGGGCCCTGGCATCAAGGAGTGGGGAGCACCGGGGAACCTCAAGAAGAATTTGCCACAAGTGGATTCTTTCCTTGTCCATAGCCCCTCACCTATGCTGGGACTGGCCTACTGTTATCATAGGTGCCATCTGTAAGATGAGGTGTTGGGGACATGACTGGCTAGGGGAAGACTCTTTCTGGACAGTTGTGATCCCAGAAGGGTCCTTTCTGGGCCATACCATCCCGCTTTCTTAGCTCTGCAGGGCAGCCAAAGCCAGCCCTTCTCTCCAGGGCCTAGGAGAAATAGCACTCTTCCCTCTTCCCCCAGGTGGTAGGGCTGTGGTGGCCCTTCCTACACACCTGGACTCTGCCTGCCCTCTCCAGGACTCTCTCCCTCACCCCAACCCCACCCCTGTCTCTAAGCTATGGGGCAATCATTCCCATTTTCCCTTTGCTGTTCTCTGCTCTCGTCCCTCCACCCTCGCCTCACTCCAGCAGGCTGGCCCTACTCCCTTCCATCTCCGAGTCTTCTTCCAGAAGATGCATTTGGGTCTCAGAGGAGTGTTTTCTGGAAGGCCATCTTTCCACATCCCTGCATTCCTGATGTGAATCAGGGATTTGCACTTGGTGTAGAGAGCCTCCTCTCCCACCTCTCTGCCCCACCTCGTTACCTCACACCTGCTCCAGCCATTGTGATGGGCTCAGCCAGCCACCTGTTCTGATGTGCCGTGGAACAGCTCAGGGGTCTTGTGACTTGGAGGTCCTCAGCAGGCCTGGGAGCCCGGATTGGAGCCTTGGCTGCCGGTGAGATGCACTTACCTGCCAAGATTTGCTGATGCCAGACGATCTCCCCAGCATGTGAATGCTAAATGGACATTGTCATCTCTGCCCTTTGGTCCTCCTTGCTTCTCTCAATACATTAAGACACCTCAGAAGCAAAATGGCGGCCCTTGCTCCAGGCAGGACATCCGGCCGTCTGGGGAGTTGGCCCTGGGCTTCTGTGTGGTGTGCAAAGACTGCACAGTCACTTTTGCCAACAAGAATGTGTGGCACCCCACATTTCCTCACCTTGCACTCTAGGGCCAGACCACTCTCTGCATGGACCAGACCCCCAAACCCATGGTGCTTTTTTTCTCCCCTCACTCAACCTAGACCCTGAGGTGGGGAGAGATGGATCAGAGGCCATAGTGGCCCCATGGATATTCCCGACATGGGGTGGAATAGGGTGAGGTAGAGGGAGCAGCACCCAGCACCTGCACTGGACCACAAGTCGGAAAGAACACGGGTTGCTTGCAGTTGAGTTGTCTGGCCGTCTGTATTGGGATCGATAACTGTACTTTGCCTGGCGCTGTGCGCAAGGTCTGAAAACTTCCTGCTAGTCCCTAGAAACATACAAGGCTACCCAGCAAAATCTTAATGTAAAGTAGCTAGAGCCATGGAAGTCCAGTCTGAATTAAAGGAAAAAAGTATTGAATTACAAATAATAAATGGTTGTGTGTGTTTATTGCTTGGTCCATCGGGAGTCCTCATCCCCAGGGTTTATGATGTCCCTAGATAGGCTCAACAGCAAGGCATGAAGTCATGTGTTACCCACATACAAGCCTCCATCTTAGGAAAGGAAACAGCCTGAAATAATGGAATGGCTAGGTTTCTGAATTTTTGTTTTTTATTTAGTAAATGTTTGTTATTATTTTTGACACGTTCATACAGGCTTACAACGTGTATTGCGATCATATCCATCCCCATTGCCCTCTCTTATCTCTCTCCTACCCATGCTTGTTTCCCCTCCTACCTTCATGTATTTTTGTAACTCACTGGGTTTAATTAGGTTGTTTATATAAGCACAGGAAAGGGCGCTGCTTGCTGGAGCCGGAGCAACTTGTTAGGGGTTACACCACTGAGGACAACTCCCCTCTCTCCTCAGGAGACCCTCAGAGAGGAGCAGGACCTCATGAGCTCCTATCCCATCCATGATAGAATGAATGGCCCAGTCCTGTTTAGGCCTTAAACAACTGCTCTGTCGTCATGATCAATATCTGTCCTCTGGATCCTACACTTGTTCTAGCCCTTCAGTGTTCCAAGAGCCTTGGAGGAGGAGAGTTTTAACTGTCCTACCTGAGCACACACTCATGTGTCACTCTTACCCATTAGTGTGGCCATGAGTCCCATCTATCATTTCAATTGTCAGTGTTTAGGGATAATGTCTTGTATAAAGAAGTGCATGTATGTCACTTCGTATGAGAGCTGGAATTGTACTACAATAATTTGGTCTTTACATATTTTTAAAAGATTGATTTTTAATTCTGTATATATGTTCATGTCTGTGTGTGCTTGTGAATACAGGTGCTTTCAGAGGACCAGAGAGGGTATCGGATCTCTAGGAGCTGGAGTTACCTGACATGGGTACTGGGAACTAAACTGGGGCCCTCCTGAAGAGCCACAAGCACTTTTGACCACTAAGCCATCTCTCCAGCCGTGTTTTTAGTCTTAACCAGCATCATTCTGAGAGCTGTGGTAGAACTGGGTGTGGTGGTGCACTTGAAAGGCAGGTGGATCTCTGAGTTTGAGGCCAGCCTGGTATATAGAGCAAGTTCCAGGACAGCCAGGATTACACAGAGAAACCTTTGCCTCCCCTTAAACAAAACCCCACAACCGATTTTGCTGGACTGAATCCTCACACTTTCTTGTTATGCTTTTCTCTTTAGGGGCTCTTGTCCCTGTTAGGAAGCTAGGTACTGGAAGACAGCGTTGCTTTGATGCTGCTCCCTAAACGGGAAGCCCCCCGAGTCTTCCCTACATTAGATCTGCCTTGCAGTCGGCATCTCCCCACCCGGTTAGGGAATGTGTGATGCCAGACAAGAGAGCACATTTCTCTTGTGCTCTTGTGTCTTTGTGCAGAGGACAGGAAGCCCTGAAAGGCCGGATCCCACATCTAGCATGGTTAGCTCGAGACTTTGGAGTACTTTTCATTTCCTAAGGTTAATCTCTGTGCAGGAAGTGGGGCAGATTGCATGCTAGGTGAGAGGCAGAGTGGGCAGCAGACGCACGTTGTGAGCAGAGCAAACCCGGAGTGTGTGGTCTTCAGAGACACTTTATTGACATGAACAGAGAGTTTACTGGAATTGTGGGCCTATGCACAAGTGTGTACACGCACACATACACACACATACACTTTTACAGACCTAAGATCTTGGGTTCTATTGAGAGCTGAACCTAGTATTCGATACAGGGTGTATTAATGTAGCCAATAGATGATCAGATTGCTGTGCAAGCACACCAAAGTCATATTTAGATACATTTGCAGTGACTGGGTGAATTCCCAGAACTGGGGCTTTCTCATTTACAAAACAGAAATGAGAGGAAGGTAGGGGTGTGTGTGTGTGTGTGTGTGTGTGTGTGTGTGTATACCGCTCTTTGTTTCTTTGAGAAAAGATTGATGATACATTTGAAGTGTATCTAGCTCTTCCCTCTCCCTGCAAGTGTCATCCCAAACATTTCCCTGTGGTTTGAGCCCAGTAGATTCACAGATTCTGAAAAAGGCATGCATCACTGTGCTCGGTTCATACTTTATGTTTTGACATGTGGTGGTAGTGTGATGTGGGGAGGGTGAGCTACTATTTTTTGTTGTTGTTGTTTTGGTGTGTGTGTTTTCTTTTAGCTCTTTTTTTGTTGAGACAGGATCTCATGTAGCCCAGGTTAGCCTTCCACTATGCTGATATGCAGCTGAACTAGCCTTGAACTTCTGATCCTCCTGCTTCCAAGAGTGCACCACTGGATCTGGCCTCGTGTGTGTGTGTGTGTGTGTGTGTGTGTGTGTGTGTGTGTTCACATTTATGCATGTACTCATACGGGCCTTAACTTGTGGGCATGCACATGTGGAGGCCAGAAGTCACCCTTGGGTGTCATTCCTCAGGCATTGTCCAACTTGTTGGGTTTTTGGTTTTTGAGACAGGCTCTCTCACTTTCCTGGAGCTCACCAAGTCACCGAGGCCCAGAAGAGACCTTCCAGTCTCTTCCTCCCTGGCACAGGGAGCACCAGAGTACCATGATGCCCGACAGCACCCAGGTTCTCACGACTGTGTGGCAAGCACATCACCTCGTGAGCTCTCTCCTCAGCCCTACTCTTTTCCTTAACCCCACTGCTGTCTTCTACTAATTCTAGTGGATGTCTAGAGCAACCCCAGACATTCAAAAGAAAGCTTGCATGTACAGTTATTTAAGGGTGGAGAGACCAAAGAACAATGCTGTCAAATGGACTGAAAGTGAAGCCTGAGACAGGAGCAAGCACTGGGTATTTCCCCTCGAGGACTGGGGTTTGATTTGAGATCTAGCTGACAGTAAAAGTCATAGGACAAGATGCCTTCTGGACAGCTGAGTTGAGTAGTCAAATTCACAGCTGTTAAGCAGCAAGAAAGGGAAAACCAGACTCAGCCTAGTGTGACCTTCAGTAAATGATTGAGGATCAGTCACAGGAAATTCCCAGCACCAAGACAAACAATGGGGTTTCTAAATGATTCTAGCCCTTGAGAGCTCTTCTAAGCCCTTTGGTAAGCGATAGCACACCAGACAACACTCCAGCCTGCACACGTCTAGTCTGGGATTCTGAGTTGACGTATGGGAAGAAATGGAGATGGTGATGATTTGAAGCAGGCTGGTGAGTGCCAGACCTTGTAGGTTACCATCATGATCTTCCATAAGGAAGTTCAATTGTGATTCTGGGTAAACCACCATGTAAACAAACTAGACAACGACAGAACGGGATGGACTCCCAAAGCATGCGCCTAGCATCCATCAAGAAGGCAGGAGTAAGGAAGCTTAGAGGACAATGGAGAGAAGAAAGAGCTGGACAAAAGTGAGGGAGGGGAAGACGAGAAGAAGCAGTGATGGTGTAATTGGGAAGCCAAGTGAGGTGGGTGAGGGAGAACTAGGACCCTAGCTCTGAGTACAGGAGGCTAGATGACCTTGATGATTTAGTAAAGCTATTTGATGTCAGAAGACCTCTGTTTCTTCATTATAAAGCGGAGCATCAACAGCATTCATACCACTGGAGTGGTTGTGGAGGAGAGAAAGGATGCTCCGCAAGCCCTCCAGGTGTAAGAAAACAGGTACCGAGGATGAGAAAAATTGCCATTTTAGAGAAGGAAAGAGAAACTGTCTTGTAAGGGACATATGATTGGTGCCATCCAGCTTCGTCATGAATTCTGATATCTAGGTTGGAATTCTGTTTAGGAAGTATTTAAATAAAGAGGAAAAGGCAGTTACACATACCACCTCGTCAAGGGTTAGATGCATACTCGTGCAGACAGTAGGATGGAGGGAGTAGCTTGCTACCACCACAAGGTCTGGACCAACCAGCCCATGGCTGGGTAAATGCTGCATTAATTCAAGTGTATTTCTCTAGTTGTAAAGTATGAAAAAGGTGTTTGGTTGTCTCTTTTATTTCAGAAGCATGGGGTGGAAAAGTCGCCGATGAGAAGAAGGGTCTTGAATTTATTGCAAATATTTTCTCCAACAAAATTACTCTTTTCATATAGGATGAGGGTCTTGTTTCAAGTATGCCCCAGTGATGGGAGGGGTGAGAACGAGCTTGTCATCCAAGCCCCCGTGGGAGTGGAGAATGGTCTTTCTTAGAGATCTCCCCAGATCTGAGGGACATTTCTCTTCTTGAATCCCGCTTCTGTCATTTTATATCCCATAAGGCCTCCTGCCCTTGCTATCTGTATAGGTTAAAGAATATTGCACTTAGAACAGTCATTAAAATAAGATAATGATATGCTGACTAAGGTCTTCTCACCTTTTCTATGCTTTCCTGAATGGGACGGGGGGCACACAAACATCAAATACCAGACATTACAGATCTACAGGTGAGGTATTTAGAAGCTACACACCTATCTTTGTCATTGTGTTCATCTTCCATGGCAGGCTAAGACATTTTTCGTCTGTATAGATATCATCTTCAGGTGCTGTGTCTTCTGAAGGATGCTTCATATTCATGCGAGATCCTGCAGGTCTGTCTCATGCCTTCTGTGTTCTCTTGCCTGGCTTGCAGTTCCTGGAACCTGTGATTGTTAGCCTCTGCTGGGCAAGTGGCATGGCTACAGTCAAGCTGAGTGTCAGGGTCTTCAAAAACATCTTCCGTCTCAGGGAATGTGAGATTAGTAGCACTGAAATCTTGAATCCCCTAAAGCTTCTGTTCATCCCTGTGTGAGTCTCAGCTGCCTCCTGTAAAATGAGGGATAATACTGATCCACAGACACTAAGAAGGGAACAGCCGAACAATTTCAATCCAGAAAGGACACACATCCATGTTTCCAATATCAGGAGTATGTTGTATCACTTTCAAGGCCTAATGAAATTGCCCTGGATTCTTCCTTGGCCTCTTGGAAGTTCTGGGTTTGTTCCAGGCCTTTGGGATTACGGAGATCTAGCCCTGAAACGCTAAACTCCAGAAAGCAGACCAGTCCCCACAGAAGATGTTTCCAGAAACCTTGGAGGAGCATGCTGCTTTCTGGTGCTCTGAGAAGCAGGCCATGGACTTAAGAAAAACTGATGTCAGTGAATCGAAGTGTATGACATGCTTTGGCTTTAACCCAAACTAATCGGTGCTTCCTTCTGGTGTATATCCATTCTTTTTGTAGCAGTGGAGAACGACCCAATGGCAGACAGTTGGGGCAGAGGAAACACTACTCTCCAGTACTTGTCTAAAGTCATTTGGAGCACGAGGGACAACTTTAGTTGAGTTGGGAGCTGCTTGCTTGAAAGCAAGGACAGAGCGAGGTTTAGTTCATGTAAAGATGTTGGCTCTTCAGTTCATTCAAGATGTGTAGAGTTCCAATAGAGCTTGGAAGTCAGATAAAATCTCACAGTTGGGGTGGGTGGTTGATGAATAGAAAGACAGATGCTTGGGATTCTCGGGGCACCTTGCTGATGCTGCTGACATCACTGAACTGGAAATATCCAACTCCCTCAGTGCTCAGATCACCTAGCAACAACAGAAGAACTCACTGAGAAAGTCCAGCTCAGCCCTCCCCAAATACATTTGTACCAAAGAGGGAATGAGAGAATTGTTATGGCTTTGTTATCATGAGCAAGGGGATTGGGCTGTGCAACATTCTTCAGCTTCTGAAGGGTTTGACATAATGGAAGGCATTGTGACTTGACCATTAACTTAAAGTACCCAGAGGACGGGACTGCTACGCCGAGTAGAAAAGACCAAATTGAATGTCACGTCAGTTGTGGATGCCAGACAACGTTTGTATGGCTTGCCATCCACACCCTCCTCACCCTCCTCAAACCCTGTACATCACCTCAAGTCACACAGCATTATTCCTCCACCGGCACCACGGAGTTCTCCTTGTTCTCTGAAGGAATAGCAAGGTAATCAGACCTGCAGAGGACATTGGGGGGGGGGGAGAGGCAGTGCTTTAGTAGTCACTGGTGAACATGTAGGAAACAGGAAGGCACATGACGCAGGGACAAGGCTGTGCACAGAATAGCTCTGTATTTCCTTATGGTTAGGCCTCCCAAGACAAATCTACAATTAGCCTCTGAGCAGATATAGCAACAATCCCTCCCATATTCGCATATGAAGACCTCCACCGGCAGTGCTGACATCGCTTAGCATCTTCAGGATACAGACTGAGATTTAGACTAAACTCAATGGTTGTGAATTTGTATTTCACAGCTGCTTTCATTTTCATCTGCCCAGTTACTGGTGACGTTGAGCATCTCCATTTGTTTGCAAGCAATCTTGTTTTACTTCTAAATCTCCTTTTTCTCCTGAAATATTTAATTTTTTTTATTGATTCATGTTTGGGAAATTTGTTGTTCATAAGTTTTCCTATAGCTTCTTAGCATGAATAATTAAGGTTTTTCTTATAATGTAGTGAAAATTATCTTTTCCCCCTATCTTTGACTTGAACTTTTGGTATTTTATTGAAGAATTTTTTCTGTAAAACATGATGTTTTAAATATAAATTCTTATTCAACTACAAATAGGAACATTTTCCGCGTTTACACATATTATTTTTCTGCTCCATTAGGGCAATTTTCAAGTTTTATGTCTACTTTTAAAATTTATTCTAATTTGTTCTGGCTTGTAGAGATATGGGTAATGTTATTAACTTCTCTCCGCTGGTCTCACACTTGGCCTTACCCCCTTTTGGACAGTCTTTATAGCTCCTAAGACAAATCCTACTATCGACGTCTTCCAGGTGTACTGCTTCTGCTTTGCACTGACTTGGGTCAGAGGTGGGCAGACTTCTGACCCACAAATATAGTTAGTTACTTGTTTGAAGTATTGTGCACAGAAAAACCCAGAAGAATATGAAAACATAAGTCCTGTGTAGCTTTGCAAAACCGAAGATAATCGAGTTGTGCTTTGGATTAAGTATTGTTGCCCCTTTCCCTCCTGTGTGATCTTTAAGATGAATTTATCAGATACTCTGAGAAATCATATAAAGGTTTTTATTGGAATTTCATTGACTTTGAAGATGATTTTGGGCAAGAAATGCCTTGGAGAGTGAGTTTTCATTCTCTAGCCTTTGGGTTTTTCTCGTTTTTCAGTAAGGTGCTGTCATTTTCTCCTCAGAGCTCTTTCACCCTTTTTGTTCTTTATTCCTAAGTACTGTTGGACATTTGTTACAATTGCAATAAAAGTCTTTTTAAAATTTTTTTTATGTGTAATGGATGTTTTGCCTGCATGTATGTATGTGTACCATGTGTGTTCTTGGTATCCATGGAGGTCAGAAAAGGGTGCTGGATCCCCTGGAAGTGGAACCACAAACAGTTGTGAGCCACCATGTAGGCGCTGGAAACTGAACCTCGATCCTCTGCAAGAGCAGCAAGTGCTCTTAATACCTGAGCCATCTCCTTAGCCCTTGTTGCAATTAATTATTTTTTTCTAATTTAAGGATTGTGTTGCTGGGATATAGTCAAATGGTTTTTTTTTTTTTTTGAGATTCTTGCTTTGCTCTCCCTCAGAGACGTAGTTTGAGAACTATCTTATGAGGTGATCTTGTCCTTTTATGAACATCATAAAGTATTAATACCCCAACTAAGCTGCCATTAGGTGATGTGATTGTATGGGACCACTATGGTACCCATGGTCTGTGATTGGATGAAATATTATGTGATACATGATTGAAGGTGGATTTGCATTGGCAACCTTATAGAATATTCTTTTTTATATATTTATTTATT
>NC_022012.1:34002012-34051122 GCF_000317375.1 Microtus ochrogaster | reverse complement strand
GTTGTGAGCCACCATGTGGTTGCTGGGAATTGAACTCAGGACCTTTGGAAGAGCAGGCAATGCTCTTAACCGCTGAGCCATCTCTCCAGCCCCTAGAATATTCTTAACTAGGTTGCTTAAAGAGATTTTATGTAGATAATGATACTTTGGGTGTAATAATGATAATATATTTTTCTTCTTTGTAAATCTTATCCTGCTCTTTTTCATATTGGTGATGGTTAGTATTAACCATCAGTTCAAAGCCTAGGAGGCAAGTCTTTGGGCACCCATGTGAGACATTGTGTAGATTACATTACGGATAGATTACATTACTGTGTAGATTACTGTGAAGCATTGTTCAGATTACATTAACTGATACAGGACACCCCATCTTAACTGTGGGTGGTACCATCCCCTAGGCAGGGATCCTGGGCAGTGTAAAAGGGGAAGAACCGAGCTGAACCTTAGCATGTATACATTCACTGCCTTCTGTTCTTGACTTCTCTCTGTGACTTGCCCAGACTGTAATGTGAGCAGATAAACCCTTGGACTCACAAGCTGCTCTTGTCTGAGTGTCTTAGCACAGCTACAGGAGAAGGAGCCCAGCACATTTCTTATTTTACCCGAGGTTTCCAACACAGTATTACCTAGGAGCAGGGAGAGATAGCATCCTTGTCATGTTTCTCATATTATACCTATTTCTTCCGAAGACTCGTGTTAGATGATACTGATGTAGAGTACCCAAGTAGCTGCAGTTTATTTGTTTAAAGAAAATCTGTGTTTAGGTATAGATGTATGCATTCACCCTACTCAGGACATAAGGCTTTCCTGAGCTTAGACGGCATGTCCTGATCAATGACAGCAATGCCTTTAACACACCTACCTTACCTACGATCATAGCTTACTTAGCAACAGTGCCACCTGCTGGCTGGAGGCCGAGGTTCGCAGAGACCTGCTCAGCATCAGGAGGGAGCAGACTGTATTGCTAGTCTCGGAAGACATCAGAATCCAACCTCTGAAGTAATACCTGCTGAACACACACTGCTTTCCCATCATTATAAAGTAAAATACTCTTAGGATGAGCCATCCTTAGTAGAGGACCATGAACATCACGCTTCTGGCTAGGGAAGTCGTTTCTTTCCGGCCTCCTCTCTAACCATATGCGATTCTCCCGCATTTGCTGTCTTCTATAAGGAATCATCTCATTTCCCCTTCCCGCTTCTTCATTATATTCCACTGTTTCTATATCTGTGCCATATTCTATTTAACTTTTTCAAATTCATCTTCTGGTCGCCAGTACATAATCAGTTATTATGTACTGTTATACTGTTAGTTTATTGCCAAATAGTTTTTGGTTTTCTATCACCTCTGGTTGACCTTTCTTAGCAAATTGTTTGCTCTTTGGCTTCAAGGTTTGTTTTTTTTTTAATTTTCTTTTGCAGTAAATATTTTATTTTGTTCATTTTTGTGTGGTGCTGAGAACTGAACCCAGGGCCTCTCACAGACAAGGCTTTCCTCTTGAGCCTCGCCCTGTTCTATTTTAAACAGCTCATTTCTATGCTTTCTTTTCATATCTTCTGTGTCTGGGTCTCCTGGGACTTAATCCTGCTGCTAAACACGTCTTCCTCAGCTCGATTTCTTTCTTCAGTGAGCTATAGGTTGGGAGGAGATTACAAAGGAGAGCTAGGCCCAGTTAGCCTGGGGTACCTTGTGAGGCCTTGGCTGGGAGTGGGCCCCTTTGGAATGTTTTCTTTTTTATTCTCTTATTTCTGTAGCTTTGAATCAAATTTCTCATCTTAGATTTTTCCTCATCATGTGGATAGTGCCTATTTAAATCCCAAATACTGTGACAGCAAGCTTGTCATTACTTCTTTCCAAGAATCTTTTTTGGTTCTTCTTGGAGTCAGACCAGCATAGATAAGCTCCTTGGATTTTCTCAAAGCTGGCTGGCATCTGTCTATCCTTTGTAGCCCCCTGGACATTCTAGCTGTACTGGAGGTTCTTAGTTCCTACTCTGTTTCTTGTGTGAGCCCAATTGGAGGTACATCGTATCCAAGCTTCATACCCTACTGAACCATGCGTATTGTCTTTACAAAAAATTGGTTGTAATTTTATTTCTCTGAGATGATGGGCATCACAAAAATAAGCTAATTTAAACTTCTGATAAAATTTAAATTTATCAAAAATGTAAATTAAAAATAGCCGGTTGTTGGTGGTGCATGTCCTTTTTAGTTCTAGCACTTGGGAGGCAGAAGTAGGCAAATCTCTGTGAGTTCGAGGCCAGCCTGGTCTACAACAGCTAGTTCCAGGATGGCCTCCAAAGCCACAGAGAAACCCTGTCTCAAAAAACAAAATGAAAACAAACAAACAAAAATTCTAGGCAGTAATGGCCTAGGCATTTTAGGTACTGCCTCAGCAGTGTCTGGATGTCTGTGGACTTTTTTTTTTTTTAACATACCTCCATTTTCTTTTCCAAACAATAGGCCAATAGCGTTTCTTAGCCCCTTGTCTTTACAGACTCCAGCAGCCCTCACATGTAGTCAGTCTTGGGTGTGGGTATTTGGTGAAAGTGGGGATTAGATTCCCTGCTTGAGGTATTCACTTGCTATCAACCTTAAAGGAAAGCGCGTGTTTTGTGGCACTCCTTAGCTAATGAGGGGCAGTGCCCAGGTGGGTGGACGTGCTCCAAATGCAGAAAGGAAACAGCTGAATGTGACAGAAAGAGCATAGATATCAAGACTAAAAGGCCCGGGTTCAATTCCCAGCTTCTCCATTCACCGCAGCAATGTGCTTGCCTTCTGTGAGGCAGCCTCAACATTTACCAACTGGTTATGATCACACATAACCTTATGAGACTGCTTTGGCAGCTGCTTGTCTTTTCCATACATAGTGGTTTAAGGTGTAGGCCAAGAGACAGCTGGCCTAAATTCAAATCTTGATTTGTCTCTGTGCTGGCTAGTGTTTCGTCAGCTCAACACAAGCTAGGAAAGGTAACCTCAGTTGAAAAACAAATGCCGCTACCAAACTGGTTTGTGGACAAGCCTGTGGTGCATTTTCTTGATTGATGATTGATGTGGGAAGGCCCAGCTCACTGTGGGTGGTGGCAGCCCTGCGTAGGTGGTCCTGAATAAGCCGTGAGGAGAAGCCGGTAAGAATTTCCTCCATGGCCTCTGCTTTGGTTCCTGCTTCTAGGCTCCTGTTCTAAGCATCTTGAGGATGGACACTGATGTGGAAGTATAAACGAAGTGAACCCTCCCTGCCCCCAGTCCCTTTTTGTTATTTTTATTACTACAGCAATACTAACTAAGACAGTCTATGACTTACAATGGCCTTCCCAGAACCTCTTCTGGGCTTACTATTTTTATCTGTACAATACATATATAATAATGTATTCTTTATGTGTGTGGGACGTTGAGAAATTGTTTCTCTGCGTAATAGCCCTAACTGTCCTGGAACTCTATAGAGCAGGATGGAAACTCTTTGTAGACCATGCTGGCCTTGAACCCACAGAGATCTGCCGCCGTCTGCCTCCCACGTGTTGGGATTAAAGGTGCGCGCCACTACCACCTGGTTCTGGCTCTGGGAGAGTTCTTATTAGTTCTTATTATTGTTAAGAGGAATGTAGACAGGTATGTGAGCTTAACCCCTCCCCAGTGAGAGCACACATTCCGAGTGTGTGAGCTGTCATTCAGTACTTACGCGTTTTCCTGGGCTGCCTCTTCAGCCTTGGAGACCTTTCTGTAGCAGTAGATCATCTCAATGAACAGCCACAAGGTGAGGAAGACCAGGAGGATGTACATCATGATTTCTGAGACCACGGAGGTGAAGTCTTCTCCCGCTACAAGGAGGAGAATGGGGTTCAGAACACATGTGTCCCACAGGACCCAGAGCTGTCGCTGGGCTCACAGATGTACGAAGCCTGTGTTTAAGTCTCAAATAAACGCCAAGTCTAGAGGAGCTTATGAGGATGTCAAAGGGATCCCCATTGCCTGACTCCCTATCAGATTTCTCACTCGACTGTTCAGCTTTTCTAGACATAAGGATGAGGGAAATGAAAGTCAAAAAAGGAACGACAGAATGATTGCGGATACACACACGCACAGTGTTGCATCCATGATATACTATCTACTGTGTAATACTCATTTCTTTTGAGTTTCAGTTTCTTAACCTGTAAAATGAGGATAATACTTCACGGTAGTCTGGATTGTTGCGAATGTTCCATTACTCAGGGTCTTTGAGGGTGATGAACTCAGGGACAGCCCAATTGCAAGGCGCTTACCTCATACCCCGGCACTACGCAACAAACAAACACAGCATCAAAATGGCCCCACTGTCTTGTCAGATGTGAAGCTCCACACAGATATAAGGAACATGCCTTATTCTAGCCACCTCTGACCTCCGAGCCACAGGTAGTAGAGGTGCTGTCCCCAGAGAGAGGGATCACTTAGGGCTACCATCGTCAGTGGTAGAAGCATGTTCTCCATGGGTCTGGAAGGAGAAATGAGGGCCTTCCAGGTTGTGCCAAACCTCAAGAGAAGTGAGTACTGGTGGGTTCAGGAAACTTATGAGGACTCTCCCCAGGTCAGCTCCTGAAGCACATGCATCCTTCCATTTCCCGTTTAAAATCCTCCGGTGCTCTCTCGCACGCCAGGATAAAGCCTGTCTCTAGTGACAGGATATGTACACCTTTTGTGGTCCATCCTTTCTCACGTCCCTTCCATTCATCTTGCTATAACCTCTCTTATGTATTGGTATTCTTGACTATCTGGTTTGATCTCTTGCCTCCTCTATCCTGGGACCACGTCCTGCTTTTCAGCCTCCTGAGAAGGACCCTAGATTCTGCTGAAAGCCCCTCCAGGGGGAACTTCTCCTGGGATCTTGGGTAGCATTGATCCATCCATGCACAGTTTCCCCCAGCCCGTAAGATCACTCCCGGGAGGCACTGTGCTGTGTGCATCCTTTCTACTGACCGCAAGAATGTGTTTTTGAAGTGTGAGCCTGCTTCTCAAATCTAGGTACTTAGACCTTCAGCTCTCTTTCTCCCGTTAGAGCTGGAAGTCATGGGTGAAGCTGGGAGCATACGAGCATGAACATGATCCTCACCTGCCTTTTCTGCAGGGCCTGCTAGGACCTAATGAATATGTGTGATAGGCTTGCCATAAAGTGTGCTATTTCTATTTTGGTGCCAAAGCTCCGAGGTAGTAACAGGAAGGTTCCCTCTGTATTTCTGTCGCCTGTAGGAGAAGAGGCCACAGCTTCCTGTCTTAGAATGAGAACAGAGAGACTAAGCCTGGAAAAAGTCAACAAGGAGAACCAGGCAGATTCCCTGGGGCTCCAGGAGCGGGGCAAACAGACATCTGTCATGTACCTGTGAGTGATCTGAGGGTGGGGAGGGCTGCCAAGGGGTTCCAGAGGCAAAATCCAAACCCAGAGGGAAAGCATCATGGGGTAGGGAGGGCGGCAGAAAGAAAGATACAGTTGGGGGGTTGACTTGATAGTGGAAAAATGTGGATGTTGGTCCCCGTTCTCATGGCGCTTCATGCCCCTAAGCAAGCCCTTTGCTCCTCAGAGCACTCCCGCCACACCTGTAGTCTTCATGTGCCCGAGGGGGCCATAGGAACACAGATCACCGCTCCTGAAGTCATACCCACAAGGGCGCCTGCATTAAATACTATGCAAACTCCTTCCCAGCCCTACCGCCTGTATGGCTCTGTTGTTCTAGTTATGAATTTGTTTTTTCCCCTCTGTTCTTACCTGAGGATTGCTCTGGTGACAAACAGGCAGGCTAGCACAGTGGTGCCACACTTTCTCATGGGCTGTGTCTCCACATCTCTGGAGGCCAGAGCCAGAAAGAGCAGGAGATAGAGGCCCACAGGCACCTGCCGGTGAGCCAGCAGGCACCAGTCAACAGTTCCTGGGGTGAACACAAGATGGCACCAGGCTCCCTTCCCCCGGGAGGAAAGATTGCATAAACAAATGAGGGTAATGGAACTTTGAACAGATTTTTACCTCAGAGAGCTTCCTGTTCAGTCCCCCTGTTTCCTCACCAGAGGACACAAGCACTGAGAGTGGATGAGCAAGTTTTCATTCAGGTGCCCTGAACCTGCTACAAGTTCAGAACCAGACCTCCCTTCTGCTAGAGTTAGTTACAGTGTCTCATTGTCATTCACCCTCAAGACCCAGCAACTGTCACTGCCTCAATTTTGTAACAATGATACCTTTTATTTTCAAGCTGGCCAGTGGCCTGAAGGCTGTGATTCCTCCACTCCCTTGCTTAGGGCACGCTCTTTCTACACCTGTCTTCTCTCTCCACAGCCTGCACCACCACCTGCTCACGAGCTTGTATCTTAGCGCAGTGATAAGAACATGCTGGAAATATTACTGTGTGAGAGGTTCTGAAAATGGCATAGCGGCCTAGCCCTGGTGAGGAAACACGAAAGGAGGTGCAGGGTTCACATTCTGCCCTGGGAAGGAGTGTTTGCCAGGGCTGTGAGCCACAGTTCTTTGAGTCTCCTGATAGTGGCGGAGGAGCATTTTGTGCAATTCCCCCACGATTCTGGACTCATTCACAGGAATGCAATATACAAGTTAGGTTATTGACAGAATTTTCCACCTGCCACCAACAAATGCAAAGAGTCTGTTGACTTTAAAGACTAGAGAGCTAGCAACTTGTTCCCACTCCTAGCTGAAGGCAGACACCTGTAGAGAGAGATACTGTAGATGGGGAAGGACCAGCAAGATGGATCGTCAGGTAAAGGGGCCTGCCACCAAGCCTGATGAACTGAGTTCAATGCTATTACCACATAGTAGGAGGACAGAATCAGCTCCCATGAGCGGTCCCCTGAACTCCTCATGCACCATGGCACATGTGTGTGCGTGCAGAAAGGCAGACATACAGACAGACACAGAGAGAGAGGAAAGAGAGAGAGAGCACAAATATATGGAAATTTAAAAATTTAAGACTCTGAGGAGACTTGAGGCTCACTAAATTTTGAAAGCGATTTGTTTGGAGATATATGTGGCTCGCAATAGAAGAGATGATGTTTACATATAAATTAGGGACTCAACACTGGCCAGAGAAAAAGGCATGCCTGAATTGTTAGCTGGAGGCCTTGTGGAGGCTGTCCTTTTCCTCTAGGGAACCAGGGAAGTTATCCTAATATCTTGTTTTAGCCTGTCTGCTCTGAGGGAAGCCACAGCAAGGGCTTCTGACGAGGCAGGCTGTAGGAAGTGGGCCCTACAAGGAAGGCAGATCTGTATATCATATGTGTGGAAAGCCACTGTCCTCCACCCCAACCCCTGAAGAGACTCTGGACCCCAGTCTTACCCTCTTCAGTGACTCTCAAGGGTATTAGTCTTGTGGTCTTCACGAAGGGCCTGTGTGCCTCAAATTCAAACTCCCTGGACACGTTGCATGTGTAGAGGCCAGAGTCGTTCAGCGTGACATTGAGCACAGTGATGGACACGTCCTGAAGGTCTTTGCTCCCGTTCCACTGCAAGCGACCTTGGAAGGGGCTCTCCACCTCCTGGTGGCCATTGCGATACTCGTATATCTGCAGAGAGAGGAGCGGAAGCAGATGGTGGCAAAAGACAGGGAGGAAGGAAGAGCAGGGGTTTCCATGGGCAGGAAAAGTAAGGGACAAGGTTACCAGAAGACCCAGAGCATGGGGTGGGGGTGGGATAAAAGGGCACAGAGGAAGCCGAGGGGGAGAGAGAAGACGGGAAAGCAGTAGAGGCAGACAGATGTCTGGACATGTGGACATGGTGAGGGGAGAGGCAGCATGGAGTAGTCAGAAAGAATCCTGGGTGAACAAAAAGGAGCACAGTGGAGAAGAAAGGAGGGTGGCTGATCCGTGAAGGAGACTAGTAACAGGAAAAGGAAATGATGGAGACAGAAAGGGCGTAAGGAAGGACAGTGAGCGAGGTCATGAGGCGGCTATGGATGGAGAGGATATAGAGATCAACAAAGCAGCTGTGAGCAGGGGTGATACCTGACAGCCCTGAGCTTAATGCCTGACTCTCTGACCTGGCATCCATCATGGTGGTTGTGGCCAGGACACATACGGGAATCCAGAATGTGGAAGGAAGGCCAGTGAGCAGAGAACTCAACAACAGAGAGACGCATAGAGCTTTTGCTTTGGGCCGAAATAGAACCAAAGTCAGCTCTTTCCAACTTCTTTCTCAGATACTTCCACTCTGACACGACACTTTTCCCATCTAGGCTCCACTAAGCGTGGGTGTGGACTAGAATTCACACTCATGTTCATAGACATTAACATTTAGTGCCTCAAAAACAAAAACAAAAAAACCATTTAGTGCCTCAGCTGCATCTTGTGGTCTGGGACAGGTATACCAGCAGCAAATGCAGCTAGCCTGTGATAAGGCCTGAAGCCCATGGGCCGGTCCTTTCAATCCCCAGCCAAGACCCCCGGCTTCCTAGAACTGGGCACTAAATCTGAGTATTCCTTCCCTGGTGTATGACTCAAGCTTAAGTTAGACTCTAAAGAGTCGCTGCTGGTCCTTGCCTTGGCACCAACCTAGATTCAAATACCACATACTACCTAGAATCAGAAATGAATCCACTTGCGGGGGCGGGGGGAGAGAATGAGCAAGTGAAGGTCACTGTTACCATGTTGTTGTCTCCAATAGGTGAAGAGACCCAGGAGAGCAAGGGAGAGCTCCAGAGAGAGCCTTGGGTCTGCTGTCAGACCACCATATACAGATCTAAACTTGTGTGTGTTCAAATCTAAACTCCGTTACTAAGTTAACGTTATTCTTTTGCTCGTCACTTTCCCCAACGAACACACCATATTTCAAGGACATTTAAAATGAATTAGAAATCAGAGCTCGCGTGTCCTGCCTGGTAACAACCCCATCATGAAGCTTTTGTTTTTATTCCCACTTAAAAGGACAAAATAATTGGAGGTATCAAGAGATTGACTATGTCTAAGGGTATGGAGCCGAATAGCCTGAAGAAAAGAATCAAAGCCAGGGCAGCCTGATTCCAGAGTCAGTGAAAGTATGGACACTGATTTAAATGAACCACAACCCCTTGAGCGCTGTCTCAAACTAGAACTGACATTGACCCTGACCCTGGCACAGAGTCTGGAGGGCTTCTTACCCTGCCAGGAGTGAAATCCTTGGTGTATAGCCCATTGAGGTTTACGGTTCCTCTTGGGGAGAATGGCAGCATGACCACCCGGGGTACAGCGCGTGTCAAGAACTGACTAAACAATTGACCCACAGAGGTGGCTCTCTTGGGCATATCAGTTCATACAAGGTCTGGTCCATCTCAGTTGCTCCTACTTCACTGGGACTGTGATAGTTGGAAGAGCTACCCATGCTACTTCACATAAAGTTACCTTGCTTGCTTTCTTTCAACTTCATTAAGTCCATTTCAGAGGACTGCATGAAAGATGAACACACCTGTAAGAGGTCTACTAGGGTGCCTAGCCCACACAGCCTCTATCAACACATTTACCTCTTTGTACCCCCTTCTCCTGCTTGTAACTAGGATTGCTTACAGCTGGCCGAGTGCCTGCTTTGCAAAGACCCTGGGCTACTCTAAGGCTGTCAGTTATCTGCTGAGGTGATGTCAGTGCTCAGGAGAGGAGGGAATGTCAGGTCAAGGCATCATCTCCCAGACTGCCGGGAGCCAGGCATACAACAGCATAGACCAGCAAATGAAAGACCAGAGGCAGCAGTCTGACATACAAGGAAATCTTTACCGCCCTCAGGCCTGTAGAACCATTCCACCACAGTGGTGGCCTCCACCTCCTCCCTCTTCATGCAGGAGATGCAACGCAGCTTCATGAGTTTGCCCTGCACGGCTTCCGTCTCCGAGGGTACTTCCACACACACAGGGAAGCAGACTCTGACTGGAGAGAGGATGGGTGACAAGAAGGGGACAATCAGAGTGGGCATGGGGGAATGAGGAGGGAGGGAGGAAAGACAGAGAAGAAAGAATCATGAGACACGCTTGAAAATAACAAGATCCACGTGTGCATCTGTTGCTGGGGCTCCTTGAGTGCGCATGAGCAGAATGGGTCTCGATTAAGATGGTGCAGAGATGGATCTTGACTGGAAGGTTTTGGAAGCCATGAAGATGCAGGACAGGATGGACTTGAGTCTAACCTCAAAGCCTTGGAGTCTAGGAGGAGACAGACCATGCTACCATCCGTCAACTGTCCATCCACTTGACCATTCATCCAGCAGTCATGAAAATCCATTTTTTTTTTGGTCGAGTCTGATGCTAAATTAGAGACTCAAGAAAGAACAAAACACTAGCCATGCTCTCCATGCATCTGTAACCTAGCAAAGAATACATTTCGTGTGGTGATTCAACCCGAACACACAAGAGGTCATGTTGGTAATGTGCCCGGGTCCACGAGGGGCGATTAGTTACTTGTGCTTGGACTGAGGAGAAGAGGAGAGAGGACTGGTGGGCCATGAAATAGAAAGGTAGGACCCACGCTGAAAAGACCTGCATGCACTTTGTGGTGTAATATATTGAGGACTCTAATGTCAAGCGGAGAGGGAATCTGAGTTTGGGGACCCATGAAAAATGGTGCAGCATCAGTATAAATATGGCGAATGGACCACTTAGTCTGGAGCAAAGCTCTGTGCAGAGTAGAGAGACAGAATTCAAATTCCGGAGGAGTCAGATGATCAAACATCACCTTGTACACCACATGGAGGTTTGGACTTTTGGTTCCCGCCCTCTAGAAACTCCAAGTCCAAAGAAAAAAGGTGACTATGTCAGATTGCAAATTCAGAACTAATCAAAATCGGGACACAGATGCCAGAACAAGTGTGGGATGCATTAGCACAGTGTGCAGAGGGAAGTAGGGGGAGTTCTGTAGTGTTCAGAACAAACCCAGATGCTGCGATCCGTTCATCATTTCACGTTCAACAAAAGGGGGCCGTTCATGCGTGCACACCCAAAGGTGGTCAGGAAAGCCCATCAGCAAGACCAGGTAAGAGTCAAATGTGGGAACATGGGGTGCTGAACTTGGACACGGGACAGGTTTGTCTTCAAACATTTCGGGCTGACAAATGGAAAAGAAAGAGTCAAATTTAAAAGTTTTAAACATCAATTTAGTGCGGTGAATTTGTTTTCCTTCTGGTGTTTTGAGACAGTGTCTTACTGTGTTGCCCAGGCTAGCCTTGAACTCACAATCCTCTTGCTTCAGTCTTCCCGGTGAGATTATAGGCATGTGGTGTCAAATCTAACTTTAAACAAATCCCTCTTAGTTAGCCAGGATTTGCTGCAGGTGTGAGGTCAGTATGGGCTACTGAGTACGACCCTGTATCCACTAAATCAATAGCAAATATTGGTTTGGAGCTGTGGCTCAGGTGGTAGAGTGCTTGCCTAACATGCACGAAGCTCCAAGATTGAATAAATCGGGTGGAGCGGAACATGCTTGCAGTTCCAGCCCTCAGGATACTGAGGTAGGAGGATCAGAAATTCAGGGACTTCCTAGCTACTTACTGCATTTGAGGCCAGCCTAAGTTACAGGAGACTTTGTCTCAAAAAACAACTTAAAAATAAAATATATTGTCAGATGCTGCAGCTGTTCATAAACACTATTTGGTAAAGGATTTTATACCTAGGAATTGGGGATCCTCTGGTACCCTGTCCATGAATTAATGACAAGCATAGGCTCTGCAAGGCGGAACAAAACACAATGATATTTCAAAATTTGCTCAATGTCATATTTCATTTTAAACATGGGATTTAGAACCTGTTGGCACTATAATTAAAGTTTTAAAAATGTTCTAAATGAAAAAAAAAAGAATTGGCTTTGAAACAAACCCTCAAGGGAAGGGGGCTAGCCTCATCCTGTAGTCTGCAGAAGATCGTTTTCATTGTTTTAATGGAGAAAGGTCCATATCTTGGGGAAAATTATTAGAAACATGTTGGGCATGTGGTAAACTTATAGTCTTCATCACAGACTCGCTTTCAAAGCAACTGAAAAGCATTACTGTACAAAAGTGTATGCAGCAAGAACTCCATGTAACATAGATTCGCATATTCGGTGAGGGGTGCCAGAGATAAACCAGACCAATATGGACAGTCTCAAAGGCATGAAAGGGAAAAGTCCCAAGGAATGCACCGTTAACAGCAGTAGAAGCAGGGTGAGAGTGGTGTTTGGAAATTTAAGGACTGTGTTTGAATCACTGCCTAACTTCTCTGAGACTCAGTTTATTCAATATTTTTTTTTAAAAAAAATAAAACACCCAGTAGATAGGTCATGAGAATCCTATGAGTTAATTTACACAATTGTGTCCTGAATCAATATCATTAATAATGGTATTTATCTCCATTTATTTGGTGAATGTATTGAGTACCCACTGTGCAGCCAATATGGTACCAAGAACCAAACAAACCCATCCCAGCTCCCTTGGAGCCTGAATCTCAATGGGGTGGTACAAGTAGGTTACAAAACAAATTAAAGCAGCAGAGGAGGGAGAGAGGATGAGGGGAGGTGGGGAGGAAGGGAAGGGAAGGTGAGGAGAGGAAGAACATATTATCAGGACTGGCCTCACTGAGAATGGATCACTGGCATTGGGAAGCTGCTGAAGAGAAAAAAAAAAGAAGCCACAGTCTGTGTGAGGTGATGACAAACAAGAGGGTTCAAATGAGTGTGCCTGTCATATTGAAGGAACAGCAAAGCCCGGGGTAAAAAACCAGCGAGCAGTGAGATCAGAGACAGGTAAGGGAAGGGGAGGGTCCCCTCTCGCCAGGTCTTATAGGACACAGAGCTTTGACTTTTGCACAGCATGAACTAGGGAACCTTGAAGGCTCTGAGCTGAATAATATGATTTCTACTATGTTGCATGGTCAGTGTGCCAAGGGGAGAATAAATTGACAGGGGAAGTGGATTCAATGGTAAAAGCAGAATGATTAAGAGGTTGGTACAGGGCCTGGCAAGATGGAGCAGCCGATAAAGCCACTTGCAGCCAAGGTGAACAAACTGGAGTTCAACCTCTGTGCCCCACGTGATAAGGGAAAAGAACTGATTTACATAAGTTATCTTCTACCTCTCCACACGTGCACAGTGGCATGTGCTTCCCCAACACAAGAAATAAATCCAATAAAATCTTAGGCAGCCAAAGAGATGGCTCAATGGTTAAGAGTTCCTGTTGTTCTTGTAGAGGACCTGAATTTGGTTCCCAGTGCCCATGTCAGGTACTTTATAACCATCTGTAACTTGAATTCCAGGGGATGTGATACCCGCCTCTTGCCTCTAGGGCAGTTCCAAACATGTACATATACCTCCACATCAAAACACACACACACACACACACAGACACACACACACACACGAAATGATTTTTAAAGAAAAATTTTAAAAAGCTGTACAGTGGTGAAACTGGGCAGTTCTTTTGCCTAGGTGATAGCAGAGCTAGCTTACACAATGTTGCATAACAGAATTGGGGGCTGTGCTCTCAGGAACACATAGCTGGATTGCAGAGGAGGACTGCAGGCATTCATTTGTAATGAGGGAGGAAGCACCCTGCACAGTCAGAGTGTTGGGTGTCGGTGGCAGTGCATGGGGTGTGGCTGCCTCCTTTAGAGGGCCCTTGGAGGGAAGACCCATTGTGAACCTTCTCCTGGCCAAGTCCAGTTTTTAGGCAAGACAACTCTGCTCCTGCAGTCCCAGACAGCACATTACAAAATGGCCACAAAATTCTCTCACCTCATTTGCTTGCACCTTGCAATGGGACCTCCTGCTCCTTCCATCAACAGGGAAGTCAGTTTCTCCACCATGCCACTGCCTTGTTTCCTGTGAGATTATCTAAGTACCCTCAGAAGGTGGAACACATGGAAGAGGCCAACCACATCACTGGCTATATATCATAATCTCTTGGAATGTTCTGGACTGCATCATTGACCTTGGAATGCAGCTTCATATGAATACAATAATAATGAAGACAATCATGAAAAAAGTGACAAATTAAGAATGACAGATAACAAAAAAAACCACCTAAAAAAAAAACCTTTCTCTGTTCCTTCCAGATCTTTCTCTTCTTTGCCCTTCCTGAACTTTCCCTAGACTGCTTCCTCTACAGTAAGATAATGAAGGCTTTAATTATAATGTAAATAATGTTCAAGGGGGGGCACGAATAAAGTTATTTTTAGACCTTAACATCCTGAAATGATTTGGTCTATCAGATTAGCAGAGCCTTGAAGGAATGAGATTCAGGAAGGGCTGCCAAGAGAAGAAAACTCCCCCAATACAGGGGACCCTTGGGGGAGCAAAAGTATAGAAGGCACTGGGAGCTAAAAGATGGATGAAGTCCTAGGAAAAGGGGGTGGCGTTGGGGGATGTGAGGAAGGCTTAGAGAAGAAATACCAGGACCAGTGTCCAGTTGACAATTGCACACAGCATCACATGCGTCTACAAGGAAGACAGAGATCGATCAGGAAGACAGCAGCTCTCTAGCAAGCCCTCTGTCCTTTATGAACTCACATTCTCATGCCCTAAAGTGGAAATAGCTCACATGTTGCCCCTACATAACGCGGTGATCAAAAGGCCTAATGGATACAAGAATTATTTGCAAATAAAGGAAAACTGTACTTGTGAGTGAGGCTCTTCCCCCACACAAACAACCGAGCATTCTGAAACCCTTTTGGCTGAACCAATGTTTATGCCACAGAATCTTGGAGGGAGCAAGGATAAATGTAACCTGTCCTGTTAGTTATCCCCAAGATTTTTGAGGGAGTAGGGAAGACAGGCCCTCTGAAAGTTCTAGTAATATTCTATAAATATTCCCTTCTGATTGACTTGTGAGCTGAAAGGGGCATTAGATATGATCGGTGACAGCTCCCAGACTTCACATTTATCAGGCATTCTGGGGATGTCACCAAATAAAAATGAAGAAGTAGGACCGGTAGAACTGAGAAGCAAACCAGAGCTTTGTGGTTCCTAGCCCCAGACTGCTGAGGCTGCAGCATTTCCCCAACCTCCAGCCCACTGGAAGTGGGGAGGGAACTTACAGATTTAGAGTTTGGAAAAAATTCTCTACCGACCTCTTTCAAGCCCTCTCTACAACTTGAACCTTACCCACCCCTTTCCTTATCCAGTCAGACTAACTAACCCCTCCCAAGCCTCACAGCCCTAGCATTTCCCTGGAGCAAATAGCAGCCTTGATCTTCAAGACAGGTGAGCTCACTAGCAGTGCATTATGTCAGTTTCATCTCCAAGTAGACTGTGGTCTACAGGGAATGGGCTGCAGTGAGTCTGCCCCTGGGGTTGGTGTTATTTTCTTCCTTTTCCGTCCTATTCTTGTTTCGTTAGGCATTTTGTTCAACAGGAAACCGGGCGCTTCCTCTGGTCACATGCAAAATCCAAATAATGCATGCAACTACATTTTGTATCCAAGGCTTGACAACGTGGTGTGAAGGCAAAGAGGCATGCCTGCCACTGCCCAGGCAAAGGGGGAGCCGAGCCCAGTGCAAGAACACAATCCCACAAGCCTACTTTCTGTAACAGAGATGGACACAGTTCATTATGGTTTTTTTTTTTTTTTCGTATTTGAGCTTGGAGGAAGGTAGCTAAACTGATTTATGAACTGAAGAGCACCTATACTTGATATGAGGGCTGGGTCAGAGACATGAAAGCAAAGATGCCAGAAATATCTCTCTCTCTCTCTCTCTCTCTCTCTCTCTCTCTCTCTCTCACACACACACACACACACACACACACACACACACACACACTGCTGAGTCTCACTAGTCCATTTAGATACTCATACTAATATGCTCAGATACATGCTAGTGCATATAATTATAAACAGGGACATATATTTACATCCAGTAAAATACTGCGTGTATCACAGTGTTTTATCAGCACCTAGATGCCCAGTTCCCTCAGGACTCATTCAGGTGCCCTGTTGTAAGCTATACTTGAGGCTATTCAGCTAACCAAATACCACAGCACCTCAGCTCCAGATGTTCCCATAAACTAAATGCACTTCACATCTGTCTATCAATGCACACCAACCAATGACTGGAGCCACTCACTCTCTCACCCATTCCTTGTTAAAATTTAACAGATGGGTCATCTACAGTCTTTTCTCTCTAAAATTCATGCATCCAGTTTTTGTGCTTTATATTTTGTTTTTCAAGTAGAAAGAAATGCTCCCCCAACCCACAGAGATGTTCAGGACTGAGTCTCCACTGAGTAATGCAATGTAAACACAAGCGAGAATTTTCAAATAATGGATTAGGATACACTCCTTTCAGCAGAGGGGTAAGCTAGGGGAGGACATAGGGATAATTAGGAAAGGAGTGAGGCTGGAAGAAGCACCAAAGAAGGTGGGGGGGGGGGATACCAAGCCACAGGGCAGTGGGGGAAGTGCCTTTGCAACCTCTAATGCCAGCCTTCTGGGAGCACATGTGGACACCCATGTCTGGCAGACATACACAGAAGGAAGCCAAGCAAGCTCCTTTTTGTCACCAGTGACATCAATTAAGTGTTATTATTGTTATCGTGATGCCTGTTACCTGCATATTGCAGGGCAGGGTGCTGTACTTACCCCAGTAGACGAGCATGAGGGATGCTAGGGGAAGCAATCTGTTGAAGGCAGGCATCTTTTTCTTTAAGTGGTTTCTGGAGCTAAACAGAGAGAATCTCTGTCAAAGACTGCGCCCTCTGATTCTTTCGAGGAAACCCTTAGGGATCAGCTGCCCCTAAGGGAGCGACCTTCTGAGTGGGAGGAGGAAGAAAGGTCATGCGCCCTGTCTGGGGGGGTCTGCGGAATCCCGTGCTGAGTGTGGGTGTCAGCTCAGGCCACCTCGTGCTCTCTCGCAGGAGCGAGTCCCCGGGCTTGGCTCAGCACCACGGACAGTAGCCTCCCCGCCCACCCCGATCTTGGAATTCCAATCTCTCCCCAGCTTCTAGCTTTTGCCACCAAAGCAAAGTGGGCTAGGAAGGGAAGCGCACAGCCGGCGCGGGGATGCTGGGCTGTCGAAGGAGTCAAGTCGATTCACCTTTCCCCACCCCTGGGGACAGCGACACTCCGACTTAGATCCTCCGAGACTCAGGAGCTCAGGCAGGCTTCTCGGGCTGGGTGTGTCCCCACTCCAGTCGTCGTCTGGGCTACAGAATTTGTTCCACCTCAGTCTTGTACACAGGGGCCCGGGCTCCCTGGCGGTCCTCCGGGGGCTGGAAAAGAGGCGGGAGCTCCCGTAGGGTTGGTGATCTCAGAGGTGGTAGAAGGAAGGAACCCCTTCCGTGGAGCGCGCCCCTGGATCCTGTGGATCCCCGACGCTGGGTGATTGGGTGATCAAGCCGCCCCTCTCCAGGGCCGCCCCCTTGCCGAGTGTGTTGCCAGCCTTGACATGCGCAGGCCGTTCTTCGCCGGTCGCTACGGACCCTCCCCCTTGAACACACATTTCCCTCCCCTAAATCGGCGTGCCCCTCCCAGGGCTGGCGCGCTGAGAAGAGGGGGCGGAGCCCGGCTCAGAGCAAACACCTCCTGCCGAGGTGGCTTCTTGTCTGGCTAGCTAACCGTCACTCAGGACTGCTACTGTCCGGGCTACTCTCTGGTTTATGGACACACAGTTACCTACTAATTCGCTCCCTCCAGGCAACCCTACTCTCGCTGCCTCCTGAGTATGCTTGCCTACAGCTCTGGGAAAGGGAGGAACACATCTCCTTGAAGCAATGATGTCATCTATAATGTTCCCAGTGTTAAGCTGGCTCTCGCTGGCTTCTTTTCGCCCTCCACCCCATCTCCTCCGGTCCTGTCTGCCTAGCCTTTGTCTTGCCTTGAGTAATGGGTTCCCAACACAAAGGGCACAGCAAGACAATTTCTGCTTATGGCAAGTGGAGTAGGGTGTGGCACACCTGTTCCCACCTCACGGGTCAGCCTGGATCCAAATGCAGGCTTGAGAGAAGCTTTGGGGTGGGGATAAAGAAGGACAGTTTTCCGCTTCCTAGGTTCTTTGCGGTTCCCCTCTCCCGGACCCCGCCCCGTAACCATTTGTAAAAGGCAGATAGATGGTGTTGAGGCGTTTTCCAACTCTTAGCCACTCCCTACTCCTAGCAGCTGCTCAACATCCCCGCCCTATTTCTGGAAGGGAAACCTGAACCTTTACACTCAGTTCTAAACTCGAGTTGATTTAACGGATTAGGCATGCCTGGAATGGAAGGGTAAGCATGGCCCCAGCCATGGTTCCCTTCTCTTCTCCTGCTCTCTTGCTGAAAGGGGGGACTTAATACTGATATTTCAAAAAGGAATCCAGAGTAACAGCTAACTGTAAATGAACTGTACACAGGAAATGCTCTATACTAAGATGTCACACATGGAGACACAGAAGATCCCCAATCAAGTTTCTTTCTTTTTTTTTTTTTTTCATTTTGTTTTTTCGAGACAGGGTTTCACTGTAGTTTTCGATCTTGTCCTGGAACTAGCTCTTGTAGACCAGGCTGGCATCGAACTCACAAAGATCCGCCTGCCTCTCCCAATCAGGTTTCTTGCTGGGCACAGAGCTATAGGGTCACAAACGCCATCTTGTGTTGAGTATCAGCTCTTGAGGTCCTCAAAATTGACATTAGCAACGTTTTTTTTTTTTTCTTTTTTCTTTTCCACCTTGTGAATCAGTGAGAAACATTCCTGATAAGTGTGCTTGGATTTTCTTGTTGTGACAGCTGACTCTTCACAATTTAACCCCTTCTGGTGTTTAAGGAACTTCTCTCGACTCATATGAATTCTGTACTCCTTCCTCCCCAAACTTCGTCAAATGCTCTTAATACATTTTCCTTAATAAGGGAATTATTTCCTCCATCTTCTTGTTTGGGACTAAGCTTCCTTAGCGCACACAATTTTCTAGTCAGTTCCAACCTTAGGCCACCCTGGCCGCTTTCCTTTAGGATTTTTGATTCATCAGCATGATCCTTTAGTGACATCATGAATAGGAAGGAGCTGGTGTTTTCTGTGTGGTCTGAGAAGAACAAGTGCTGTGGAATTAGCACACAATCGCTTAGGAGGGACATTTTATTAAAATACATCTGTACAGCTCATACATCATAATATTAGTACATTCAGTTGAAACCTGAAGGATTTGTCCCCGGACTTGTTGCAGAGTCATTTTGTACTTGTGCATAGAATTTGGAAAATTTCGTTATGAAACTTAGCAATTACTGTTAAAATTTATTAGTTCCAGGCATTGAATTCTGTCAATAGTGTTATTGAATTTCAGTTCAGCCGTGAAATATCTCTTCCTGCCTAGGTTTGATTTCATCTGCCGTCATGAAAATCACTTACTCTGAACCCTGCAGAAGAGGGGGAGGAGGGATTGTAACAGCCAGTGGGTAGAGGACACCATGGGAACATGGCCCCTGGAATCTCAACTAAGCAGGGCTCCCAGGGGCTCCCAGAGACTGAAGGGACAATCGCAGACCCTGCATGGGTCTGAGCTAGGTCCTCTGCACATATAGACCTTATGGTTGTGTAGCTTGGTGTTCTTGTGGGACTCCCAATAGTGGGAGTGGGGAGTGTCTCTGACTCTTTTACCTCTGCTTGGGACTCTTTCCCTCCTACTGTCTTTATATAACTTGTTAGGTCATGTTTGGTATCCCTGGGGAAGCCTGCTCTCTCTCTCTCTCTCCCTCTCTCTGGAAGGGACGTGGAGGAGGAGTGGATTTGGGGGAGGGGGAGGTGAGGGATGGACTGGAAGGGGTGGAGGGAGAGGAAACTGCAGTAGGGATGTAATGTATGAGAGAAGGATAAAGGGAAAAAAGGAAAGAAATCTTTTTTAGCACACGAACAGATAAAAACAAACCGACAGCAGGTCCTGGCATGCTCCTAAGACAGCACACTAGCTTATTTTTTTTTTCTTTTTAAGCATAGTAGCTTAGTCTTCGAGACCCAAAGACATTTTCCTACTTGCACATATATTGCACAATACATTTTGAAAATTTAGAATAAAACGCAATAATTAGAATTTTAGTAATCTAAAGAAAAAAGCAGAATCAATGCTTCTCATTAAATTTTGATTATAATTTATTTATTTGTTTTGTGTGTTCATATGTGCATGTATATGGGCAGATGTGTGTCCTAGTATGTGTATAGAGATACAAAGACAGCTTGTGGGAGTTAGTTCTGTCCTTCTACCTCGTGGATCCTGTGTGTGGAACTCAAAACATCAGACTTGGTGCAAATGTCTCTATTCTGCAAGCATCTTGCCAGCCCTGTTCTGACGATTGATTCACCAGCAGCATTTTAAGTGTTTCTTTGGTAAGTCTTGAGATTTTGTGAAATGTACTTACTTCCAGTTCTCACAAGCCATTTTCCAGAGTTCTTGGTCTCTTTGTTCTTCTGCTGTTTCCTTCTGGCAGGAGCTTTCTGCCACATTTGCAAGTACCTTAAGTTCCTTGAAGTACATCTGGTCTTGTTCTGAGACGTCATTTTAAATTTAAATTTTATTTTATATGTATGGGTGTTTTGCCTGCGTGTGCATCTGTGCACTGTGTATATGCAGTGGAAGACAGAAGAGGGTGTTAGATCCCTTGGAATTGGAGTTACATGGATGGTTGTGAGCACCCATGTAGGTGCTGGGAATCGAACCTGGATCCTCTGGACAAGTAACAAGTGCTCCTAACTGACAAGCCATGGCTCTAGCCCTTGTTCTGAGAGCTTTTAACTTACTTACCGCAGTAAGTTATCCCTTCCTCTTTGGGACCTGTATCGATGTGTCTTGCTGGTATTAGCTTGGTCTTTTCCATGTAGCAATCATTGTGCTCTTCCTGATGATGCATGAGGCTATGGGTGATGATTGATCTTGACTACTGGCTGGTTGGATTGAGTACCTGGGAGGTTAGAAAGGCAGACTCTGGCTGTATCTGTGAGGGCCTTCCCCAAGAGGCTTAACTAAGGAGGACAAACCCACCCTGAATATGGGAGACACCATCACATGGGGCAGGGGCTGGATGGACTGAAAGGGAAAGGAGAAAGTCTCATAGTGCTGATACTCCGTCTTTCTGATTCACAAGCACTAACAGGTGAGTTCTGCTCCCCCTCACCCTCCTGCCATGATAATATGACAGCTCTACAACCATGAGCCCCCCAAAACCTTGTCTTCTTTAACTTGAACTTCTCAGGTATTTTGTTGCAGTGTTGAAAAACTGACCAATACACTGTATGATCATTTTTTCTTTTTAAATGTTTTTTTATTGAGCTATATATTTCTCTGCTCTCCTCCCTTCCTCCCCCTCCACTTTTACCCTCCCCCATAAATACGATCAGGTTTCTAAGCAGTTGACATAGCAGTCTATATTCCACAAGGTCATATATCTTTGTCTTTTGGTGTCCACAGGTTCTTGATTTCAGATACTCAACTCTATAGATGCCCAAGTCCATTCTTTAAAGTGGAATTGAGTTCATATATAATCTGTCCCCTCCTCACACTTTAAATTATCTCTAGGTTACTCACAATAACTAATGCAATGTATGCACATGGTTGCTAAACTACATTGTTTGAAGAGCAGCAAGAGTAAAAGTTAGGCCGCCAGTCTGGATCAGCGGACTGAAGGACTTGGTGCCAAGGCTGATGGCCAGAACTCACCAGATGGAAGGGGAGATTAGATTCCGAAAGTTGTCCTCTGATCTCCACAGGCACTCTGTGGCATTTCACGAAACACATTGTTTTTTCCTGAATGTTTTCGCCCTGTGACTGGGGGAATCCATTCCCTCAGAGCCCATGCATACATGACTGTGCCTTTCTCAGTCAAAGCCCTCCCATATCATCTTTTTGTCCTAAAACACAATCTTGAATCTTTTGCATAGTGTAGTAAGTTGGCCCTAAGCCTTGGCTGTCTTCTCAGAGTTGTTGACAACTTTCTGCCTTGTTCACAATGTTCCACCTACACATCATTAGAAAACAGATAACCAACAAACTCACCAAGCACTCGTTATCGTTATTATTACAACCCTTGTACCCAACATGACATGTCCTTATCCTGAAGTGTTTTCCATTCTTTGACTTGTTTCTTATCCTTTCTGCCTTGTCTCCAATGCCCTCCCCTTAGAGTGTCATGTCCTGGACCCCTCTTCTAAACCAGTGTCTGCCCTGCCCACCTACTTCGCTTGAAGCTTCTCTACCTCATTTTCACTTCTTCTTTTCACATCAATTATTTGATTCTAGTTTAAGTACCTCCATTCCAACTCCTCTCACCAGGATGCTGCTCCATGACAACAGCCTTCCTTGTTCTGCTCCTTGCTGTGTTCCTCGGTATGGACTGCTGCAGTCGGGCACCGGGTGGGTCCTCTACATAGAGGACTCAAGCCAACAAATAATGACTGGAAGAGAAAGTAAGAATAGTGTAGACGGGGAATGACTTCAGAATCAATACTGGGACCAGGCAAAGACTCATCACGAGAAACAAGAGAAGGTTCATAGAGGAGCAGTGCCGTGATGGCGAAGAGTAAGGACACAGAATTTGAAGAAGAGGTCCACACAGAATCAGAGGCGTTCCAAATTTTGGATAATGGGGACAAAAGGATGCTAATGGTGAGGAAATGGCCTCTGTGACATACAAGGAGACGTTGGTCATTTTGTATATCAATTCACCAAGACTACCAAGAGTGTGTGTTGGTCAGAGACAGCAGTTGTTCCAGTGATAGGAAAAAAGAGGGGGGACCGTAAGATTCACATAGTGATCTGGGGAGAGCAGGAACCCAAATGATCCCTCGAGTCTAATGGTGGAGAGGCACAGGTAAACATGGGCCTGGGAAGGTAGTCCGAATTCCTGGGGCTCCCCTCTTGAAGCATAAGAGCACTTCAGGAGAACCATTTATGATCTGAATGTGCCTGAACTAAGAGTCGTGATTCAGGCATCAGTCCGCTCTAGGGGAGTCAAGTGACTGACTTGTTTTTGCTATTCTAAGTTAATGTTGAAATAAAGTGCACCCCCTCTGGGACAAGAAGGAAGACTCATGTTTATTTTAAACTGTGGTCATAGAGCACATGTGAGCCTTAGTGATATCAGGCTCCCAAATCGTTCCCTCATCCTGCCAGCCAGCTGTAGGGAATTGTCATCAGCCAAGGAAGTGTGGGATTAGAGCAGGAAGCAGTGGCATTATGATTAGACCACTCAGTCCCTTCCTGGATTTGCACATGGCAGCAAGCCTGATGGATAAGGTGGCACCGAGCATGCCTATTGAAATGCATTGGATTTCATTCAATGAGAACGTCTGACTAATATATTTCTATTTCCCCCTTTCTGTCTGTTCTTCATAAGAGGAGCATCTGCTTGGCCTGATCTAATGAATTAGTTTTAGTGTAGGTTGCATAACATTGTTTCATGAGCTTCAGAATGTACCTTTAAGATATGAGAGACTAGTTATCTCCTTAGAAGGTGGAAAGGCTGCTGTCTGAGAGATTAAATGATTTGTGTGTTACATCTTTTTCAATATTCAGGAAACTTCCTTCAGTTTCTGTTTCATGCCCGGCATTACTCTCTGGCCAAATTTGTCTTTCACGAACACTGAGATACTGGGGTCCATGCTGGAACCTGGAACCACAGAGGGAAAGTATCGGGAAAGTCCTGAAAAGGTGGTATTTGAAAATAGAACTAGTAGGCTTTCCCCAAGACAAAGAATGGCAGTTTGGGGGTTCGTGGGTGCAGTTGCCATTCTTGTGCTTTTAATTTGAAGTGCTTTGCACAGAAGGACTGTGGTGTTGCGACTCTGAACTACCCTTCACCTGTCTGGACACCTGCTCTCAGCTGATGATATTGCTTGGTAGACTATGGGTCTGGTTGGCTCAGGGGTGTGTGAGGGTCTCTGGGATATGACCTTTAAGAGTCATAGTATCTTTGGGAGGGGGGGCTGACAAAACAGTTCAGTCCACAAAGTTCTTGCTATAAAAGAAGAGGACCCAAGTTAGGTCTACAGCATCCATGTAAAACCAGGCTATAGTGTCCTGAATCTGTATTCTCAGAACTGAGGAAATGGAGACAGAGGGATTTCTGGACTTCCTTGCCAGAAGCCTAGCTGAACACAAAATGCTCATTTATTGCAGGCCACAGCAAGAAACATGGACAGATCCATCTGAGCTGCCTGGAAGCAGGGTCAGCATCATGGGCTATTCCAGAGAAAAGAGGTCATAGTACTAACTATCACAGACATCTTATTTAATATTAATGAAATATAAAACGAACTGTTATAGCTAGAATACATTTTGCATCCTGTGAATGTTAAAACACAAAGCACAGATACTAGAACATATAAGAACTGCCTTCTTAATTTCTTGTCTTTATACCCATTGAGTAGTGATCTCTCAACCCTCATCAGAGACATTTTCTAAACATTACCTGGTGATTAAGTCAGAGACCCACAACTGGTCTGTATGCAGAGACTGTGGAGAGCTCAGCTCTAAATGGGGAAGCTATATCACATTCCCTGACCCCAAGGCCCAGGGATCATTGCAGAGGAGGGAGGAGAGACGGTAAGAGCCGAAGGCAACAAAGCCCTATTTATGGGACATGACAGGGCCGCTGGACATATGACCTCACAGCGTGCCTGCATGCACAAGACCTCTGCCCAAGATCAAGGCTGCCAAAATCCCAGCACGAACTGGGGAAGATCTCAAGAACTCCCACCCCTGGCTGAGGAGCGATTGGCAATTTGTGACTTTTGGGAGGGGAGAGTCCATTTTATTTGGGGATGCAGCCTCTGGAGACTAACTGTGCTCAAGCAGGTGGTTTTACACCTGTGCACAGACAGGGAGCACTAAGTAGAATCAGTGGGGTTGTTTCATTTTTAAGACAGCATGAAGTTGGGAAGGAAGAGTCATGGAGGTTATGGGGAAGGAATAGAAAGGGAGCACGTTTGATCAAATGCTTTACTCCCAAGTATGAAATTCTTAACTAAAAAATAAAATAAACAGTGCTTGAGGAACAGCAGCTAATATTGTTCTCTGGCCTTCACACTCACATGCATACATATATACTGTTGCTTGCTCTCCCCCTCCCCCCCCATTTCTTCCCCCTTCAGTTACAGCCCACTGTCTTTTCCTCTTAGAGTTTGATTTCTGTTTTCTAACCACTGTCATAATGACGTCAGCTGTCCCATACTCTCCATCAAGATGAATGGAAACCCTTAAAACTTGAGTAAAAATCCATCTCCCTGTAAGTTGCTCCCATTGTGCATCGCTACAGCAAGGAGAAAAGCAACAGTGTAACCACAGTGTCCTTTCCAAACGAAGGTATGATTGGGCAGCCAGTGGTGGTTACAGAAAAGACTGACTTCTTCCAGGGATTCTTGTTTGTGACTTCTGACCTTGGGGATGGTTACTGAACGCCTCTGAGCCTCACCATGATAATGTTGCCATCTCATAGCTACTTACCAGAATAAAGAGAATTTAACACATGCATGTGACTGATCCTTAGTATAATCTTAGTAATTAAGATTTCATTCTCCTGGAGTCAACATTGCTATCTATTAGTTTTTCAGGAAACGAGATGCGGTAGAGGTTATATGACTTTAACATTTCACTTATATACAGGATCATCATTCTTTGTTTCCTGTTGGTTTGCTTCTTTAATTTCTCCCAATCACCATTAGTTTTGAAAACAACTTTATTTTTATTTTAAATTATGTGTATGTGTGTGTCTGTGTACATGGGAATACAGCTACCTGTGTGGTGTGGGAAGTCCATCTATATATGTGTTCCTTTTATTGGTTAATGGACAAATTTGTTTTGGCCAGTGGTTTAGCACAAATAGAGCTAGGCAGAAAAACTAAGCTGAATTCTGGGAGAAAGAAGGCAGAGTCAGGGAGATGCCATGTAGCCGCCAGAGGGGAAAGAGGTGAGTTGTAAGCTAGAACCTTACTGATAGGCCATGAGCTTCGTGGTAAAATATAAAATAATAGAATGGGTCAATTTAATATGTAAGAGCTTGCTAGTAATGTGCTATAGTGATTGGCCAAGCAGTGATTTAATTAATACAGATTTCTGTGTGGTTATTTCAGGGCTGAACAGCCAGGAACAAACAAGTGGCCTCCTACTAAAAATTGGCACCAACCAAAATCCACTTAAAACCTGAAGAGAGTCTGGGAAGGAATTCTAAAAACAAAGAACAGAGTCTAACGCAGCTTCTTGTTATGTTTGCTGCTGGCTCCTTTAGAAGAGGTCTTCCTAATTCAGCGGTAGAAAAAATAAAACCTATGCAGTTTCAAAGCAGAAGCACAAATGGCTCTGGCTCTTTCAGGAGGCCAAGCACTTCAATGGAGTTTGTGAGCCCAGGGGGTTGTGTGCCCACTTGGGGTCAGGAGGAAAGTAGCTAAGACCACGCCCATGGCTCAGTGCTCCCTGCCTGGGTGACCAATAGAATCAGGTCTGCTAGGAGGGCACAAGCAGGAGAGCATGGCAGATTCCTGCTGCCATACACAGAGATATTTCCAGGCTGCACAATGTGCTGCATGGCAGAGTTAGCTATTACTCAGATAAAAAAGGTTTATATGCTGCATGCTCCTTTTCAGAGTTAAAGTGGTGAGTGTGGCTCCTACTTGGAAGTCCCAGAGCTGGCGGTAATGGTACCACCACCATTTTGAAAGGCAGAGAGAGGCAGAGCCAGCACCCAGGGATGCTGCGACCAAGCTGCTTACCATTTTAAAAACTCTCTAGGACAGAAAGGATTATAGATACATAATAGGATGGGACAGATTCAGACATAAAAGAACTCTAAATAAGACACAGTGTTGGATAAATGTACATAGGCTTGGGAAAGAGAAAAAAAAGAGTAAAGAGACAGTAAATATGATATAAAAGAGTACAGATAGTCATAGATTAAAGGAGTAAAGATAATAAAATAAATACTAAACTTATGGAAAAAGTAATAGAGTAAGAAAAATAAGCCATGTAAAGATGGAATATACACAGAGAGTCTGGATTATGTATATTACTGTGTTTTCTTTGAATTTCTTGACTGTTAAAGAGCTATATAATGAGAGACATTTCATTGTATGGACTACTAAGTTAACCCAACATAAAGGTATCTTGTCTTCAGAATTTGAGTCTAAGGATATGTTGCTTTGGAAAAGAGGTTCTTCTTTTGTTTCTACAGAAGATGAGAACCTGTGGATTAATTTCAGACAAATGGGGTTTGATGGACTGAGACCCCTTGAAAGGTCACCATAAACACCCAAAAATTACTTTGCCCCAATAAACAGCAGGAAGTAGTTTGGAGAGAACTATGCCCAAATTGCCAAATGTTGGTATAAATGTTTTATATTTAAAGGGGGATATGCTACAAAGATGGATACTTTGCTCTGGTACAGATCTTGGTTTATGGATACAAATTTAAGATCAATTTTGTTATATATGTATATTTCTGTTCTTGAATAAGGTATTTTGTTTGTGAAGCTCATTTAAAAATATAATGTATAATTGAGAAATATAGGTTGGTAGATAATCATCTATAATAGTCAAGCTTGTAGTCATGTTAGGTTTTCTAGATATATAGTGATATATTTCAGTTAGGTATTCTTCAAATCTTTCAGAGACCTTCAGAACATGACATTTAAAATGTTTTAAGAACTTAGGACTTTTCATGACAATAAAATACATCTGCTCCTGGCAATGCCAATTGCTTTGAGAAGAGGATGGGCATCGAAGAGGCTCCTTATGGAGTTTGCTAGCCATTTGGACAGCAGACTGTTCTTGCCTGGACTGCTTGATGGTATGCTGTGTGAACTGGACATGCAGGACCCACAGAAAAATGACTGCTGAAGTTGCCTAAAGAAGGTAGGATGGTCCTCTCAGGATTTCTGCTTCATGAAAGTGTCTGCAAGACATTCTGCAGGACACAGAAGAAAACAACTGATGGACTGTTGTCTGAGATTTCTGTCCTGCCCAGTTCTCGCAGTCATTAAGTCCCAAAGAAATCACACAGAGGTCTACATTAGTTATAAAACTGATTGGCCCAGTATCTTAGGCTTTTTATTAACTCTTATAACTCTTAATAGCTGTGCCACCTCTCCAGCTGCTGTCACCTCAAGTTTTGTCAGTATGACACAAACTAGAATCACATGTCTAGATTAGGTTGGTCTGTAGTCATGCCTATGACTGGTTTCTATTTTAATTACACTTACTTTTTTTCAATTTAAATATAATTACAACATTTTTCTTGTAGTTACTTGTCAGAGTGTGGGACCTGGTGAGATTTATCCCCTTCCTTGTTAGCCTGTCTACTGATATTGCCATTTGTCTTGTCTTGTTTCTGTAGCCACTTCTAGGAGAAATTTTTACATTAGACTTCCTAGTATTCTGGCTCTTATAGTCTTTCTGTCCTCTTCTGAGTTGTTTCCTGAAGCCATAGATAGAAGAACTGTGACGTCAGTGTACCCAGGGGTCTGGGCTTTCTATAATTCTGTGATCTCTTCATTGTGTCCGAGTTTGGTTTTCAGTTACGGTTTCCATTTGCCATAGGAAGGAGCTTCTTTGACAAGGGTGATAGCTACATTTATCTGAAAAAGGCCGATCATGAACCATGGATTATTTTCTTAATTGGGATAGCTGAGGTGTAAAGACCCAGCCTGAATGTACGAATCACTATTTTTTGGGCTGGGCCCTACACTGAACGAAAGGGGTAGGGCCAACTGAGCACTGACACACACCAATTCATGGCTCCCTGGTTTTGACTGTGGATGTAAAGTGATCAGTTCTCTCAAGATCCTGGGGTTGTGATTTCCCTGCCACAATGGGATTGTAACCTGGAACTGTAAGCCAAATAAACTCTTGATCCCCTTTAAGTTTCTTTTGTCAGGCTATTTTGTCACAGCAATAGGAAAATGCAAGACACCACAGTGGACCCAGATTTCCCTAACAGCTGTGTGGCCAGCAAGGTCCAACACACAACTCCAAAACTGGAAGGTTAAAGGGAGGAGTCTATTTTCAGTAAAACCATACTTGTAGAAGAATGTGATTATATCTGATATTTTGCAAAGACACAGTGATGGACAAATGGTGTCACACTGAGAGCCCTTAAGATGTGTAGCTGTTAATTTCTTCCTCCTAGCTCAGACCCACTTTTTCTGTTACTACACCATGATGGCAACACTTCCCACAGTCCCACTTATACTGGGTTCTATTTTTGCCTGACAGCCTCATAACTGCGTGCTTTGGGGTCTGTATCCATTAGTCATCGGTGATACGCTCTCAGAAGCAAAGATTTGCCTTCGGACTCCAACATGAGGACTTGGGAACTCATTTTCACATCTTTCACCATACTCAGAGGTAGAGACGGCCTCACATTTTCTATGTCTGCATCCCTGAGGGAGTGGTACTGGGGACACGCTCACCTTCTGAATGAGGGCAGAACCTGTGCTGGAGAACAGAGATGAGAGATTTAGCTACTATTTTCCTCTGGATGAGGAATCATTGCATTAAAAATAAAGGACAATTTTCATTTATCTTTGAATATATAAACCCTAGTAAAATACTTGAAAACAATAGAATTGAAGATGTTCCTAGTGAGAATAAGACATCATCAGTGTGAAGGTGGACTGAGTATTCATAAACAATTGGGAACCAAACAGATTAAGCAGAGGATACATGGGACTGGGGATCAGGAAGGTGACACCCCAAACCGGAAAAGATATATAAAGAAGCATGTCCAAAACATATCCCCAAACAAAGGCAAGGTTTCAACAGGAAGTGTGGTTCTAAAACATAATGTTGTTTGCAGGAAAGCAGCTTAAGCAGAATGGCCCAGCGGGGACACTGGATCTGAAATGAGTGAGTAGTGATTTGTCTGAACACTGTATGCACCGTGATAGGAATAAAGGTAGATGATGCTGGCAAAGTCAGTGCCCACTTTAAGGAATTTGGAGTGTGTGTGCTGGATAACTGTAAATTGTGAGATGATACAATTAAATATATTTAGGAAAATTAATCTGGAGAAGTAGGAAAAGTGGAACGGGAGAGATGGGCAATCATCTCTCAATGGCAAGTTGGGGGCTGGTGCATGGTATATGGTACAGAAATTGGATTCTGAAGGAATCATGAAGCTATTGTTCATTAAAGATGATCGTTGACAAGGTGTGAAGTGTAGGAGGAAGAGTCCCTCTCATCACAGCAGGTGCTGAAAATTTCTATTCTGATGATAGAAGACTATAGTCTTATCATCTACAGGGGCCTTATCAAGATGATAGCTGAAGTGGGGATCAGGGAGGAAAGCAATAGGCCTGGGGGTACTATTTGGCAAGTTTAGGTACCCTGTTCACAGTGATAACTGTAGTAATGGAAATAGTATTTTAAAAATGAAGATTAGAAACCGGGTGGTGGTGGTGCATGCCTCTAATCCCAGCACTTGGCAAGCAGGGGCAGGATGATCTCTGTGAGTTTGAAGTCAGTCTGGCCTATGGAGTGAGTTCTAGGACAGCCAGGACTGCTACACAGAGAAACGCCATCTCAAACAAAACAAAATAAAACAAAAAGGAGATTAGAGCAGATCTAAATTTAGTAGGGTAAAGTAAGACATGGAGACTGATCAAACTCATTTGAAATAAAAGCAGTATCACATCAGGGAAGGCTCCCTGTCAACAGGAAGTGCTGTAGCAAGAGATGATTCGCAGGGAAGTTGGCTGTGACCTTAGGAGGAGTTGAGAAAGAGAAGCTGGAAGAAAGCACACAATAGAGGTTATGTCGATGTCGGTGGGTGCCATGGTTCTTTTCGACTTGGACAACATTTCCTAGTGAGAATGAAAGAACAAGGAGCTGGTTAGACTTTAGGGGAAGTGAGGAGCGGCTGTACAGGCAAAACTCTGACGTTATGGAGAGAGAGAGATGGAAGAGTCAAAGCACTGATGTAATGGAGGGAGAGATGGAAGAGGCAAGAAGAGGGCTGTTGGAGGGGCACAACACCGGACAAAGGGCTTGAGTCAAGAACACGAACTGAAGGGTCCGACATATTTAGGGGTGAAGGAGGACCAGAAGGCAGGGGGAATACACACTGAGGTAGGAAGAGTGTGAAGTTGCTCAAGTGACAGAGGAAGTACACCAGAGAAACAGGTAATAAAATCATCTGTCATAAGTGGGGAGCAGGACCAAACTTGAGGAGAAGGAGAACAAATTAGAAACATCTCAGAGAAGTAGGAAGATACATTAATTCAAAGGTGAATGCAGGCAGATATGAGCATCAGTAAACTTCATAGGGAATTGATTTGAGGTCAGTATAGACAAATGGATCCAGGGATTCATCACTGACATTAGGCACCACAGCTGAAGGCCAGGGCAAACCAAGTGGAGCACAGCTTCAAAGTGTTGAGATAACTTATGGTATTGGTAACTGTATTTGTAAAGTAGCTAGTGGCACCCAGTTCAACAGGGATGGTAGAAAAGGAGACTAGTTGACAGAGTAGATGGCTCAATGTGCAATCCTGAGGACCTGAGTTCAAATTCCCAACAGCCACATAAGAAGTTGGAGGTGGTGGCTCATGCTTGGCATCTGGGCAGTGGGAGGAGGCAGCAGAAGGATCTTTGGCTCATCGGTCAGCTGTCTTTTGCTAATTGGCTGAGTCCAGGTTCAGTGAGAGATTCTGTTTCAAAAATGACGATGATGATACAGTGGAGAGTGATAGACTGAGGAAGACGCTTCTATCATTGTCGCATAAGGAAGGGTGAAGCACAAGAACAGTGAGTCTTCTGTGAAGAATCTGTGTGTGAACAGTGCGTTTGCTCGCCTGTGTAAATGCATGCACAGGCTAGAGCTGTATGCTGGGTGTTTCCCCCAACTGCTTCTCTGCCTTACTTTTTGAAAGAGTCTCTCCTTGAACCTGGAGTTCACTATTTTAGCTAGACTGGCTGGCCAATGAGCTGTGGGGAATTTTAGTTTTCTTTGTTTGTCTCTTGAAATTATAATGTAATCATATCATTTCCCCATTCCCTTTCCTCACTCCAAACCTTCCCATATATGCATCCTTGCTCTTTTTCAAATTCATAGCCTAGTTGTTTCATTAATGGTTTTTACACACAGGTGCACACACACACACACACACACACCCCTCCACCCCCCCCACACACCTAATTATGTCAGTACAGTTTGCTTAGTCTGTATAATGTTTTCAAGGCTGACTATTTGGTGTTGGATTACCAAAAAGTAATACAATTTCAGGCTGGGGAGATAGCTCAGTCAGTAAAGGGCAGAGCAGGCATATTCCTGGGATTTGCTGGACAGCCTGCCTAGCCTACTAGGTAAGTTCCAGCTCAATGAGGTCTATCTTAAAAAAAAAAAAAAAAGACAGCCCCTGAGGCCTGACATCTGAGGCTGTCTGTTCTCTGAACTCCTTGAGTGCCTGCATGCACACACATGCACACTTATACATACAGATATGCACACACACACACACACCATTAAAAACTGAGGATTATTATGAGCTAGAGGCCAGCCTGTGCTCCATGGTGAACAGAAAACCAGCCTGGGCTACAGAGCAGGAACAGTCACAAGAAAACAAAACTAAGCAAACAAATAAGTTAATAAACAAAATTTTAGAAATAACAGCAATAGAAGAATGGCAGAATGGTGGCATCTGAAAGGTGAGAACAGAGGGATTAGCTCCCAGGTCCTCGGTTACTCAGCAATTGTGCGAGGGCCTTGGTGTACATGTGGCTGGATCAGAGAGAAAGCTGGCGGACTTCTGGCAGGTCTTGGAATCAAAGGGGGAGACCACGAAGTCAGATCACCTTGAGCAGCACAGATGACTAGTGTTTCCGAGGCTGGCAATGGGGATGTAGAGAGGGGCAGCTGCTGGGGAATACAGGAGAGCCTGCAAGGGAACATTGGGGAAGATGCTGAAACACTGAAAAACGTGTATGAACCGTGCAGGGCACAGCAAGCCCAGCCATGTAGACACATGGTCAGAACACGGTGTGGGCAAGGATTGCTTTCCTTCCTGGGGAGGATGAGGAGGTGGAGTCTATGACCTCCTTTCAGAGGGTTAGGAGGTGTTGCTAAGAGCTGGGATCAGAGGTAAGAAAAGGCTTAGCACGTAGAAACAAAAGATAGAAACAAGCCTATCAACTTGAATTCAATCTCTGGGACCTACATAGTGAAAGGAGAAACCTGATTTTTACAAGTTGCCCTTGTAAAAATGCCACACAAATGCCATAGTTGTGCTGTCCTGCAACATAAAATAAATATAAGAGGAAAATATCTAAAAACAAAGTTCTATTATAGCGCCAAGTACAAATGCATACATCTAAGTGTTTGCTCTTAATATTACATGACAGTTACAGTATGCATAGAGAGAGCTCTTTCTGGGGGGATTTTTGATCTCTTTTCATCCTGTTTGCCTTCCCTCCTCCTCCTTCCTTGCTCGCAGGAAGCAGCTAGAATTCTATTCCAAGTGATGCAATCTATTTATCCTGCTTCATGGTCTGTTGCCATAAGCCCTGGCTTCCACTTCTCAACAGCCTGGCTCAGCTGCCTGGAAACCCCTTGTGGAAGGAGCTGCTCCCCAACAGCTTTCCTGGAGTTTCCTGTCCAGGCAGCCTGATGCTCATTCCACTACAGTGAGGTAAGATGAGCATCATGACAACTGCCAAGTTGGAGGGCTTTATTTAGATGCTCTCTCTCTCTCTCTCTCTCTCTCTCTCTCTCTCTCTCTCTCTCTCTCTCTCTCTCTCTCTCTCTCTCTCTCTCTCTCTCTCTCTCTCTCTCTCTCTCTCTCCACATGAATTGTCTTGTCTCAATGAGACAAAGTTCCAGGCTGACACACACTGCTTGGGCTATGGAACCAAAGCTACTGGCTGAGGTCACCTTTGTTTCCCTGAACTCATAACTGCAGTGACAAAACCCAGTACCCTGTCCTCCAGTGTGACTGCTCCTAAGGAGGCTGTTAACAGTACCTTGCAAGACCTGGACACCCATTGCTTGTTTGATTTCCACGAGCTCTGGGTTCATATTCTCCAGTATACCCTCATCCATGATGCCATCTTGACTGCGAATTGGGCATTGCTGTTGTTGACAGCCATAGAGTGAAGCCACTCTTTCTAGCATCTGGGATGTGAAAGAGTCAAAGTTGATAGAGAACTATTACATTCAATGGCAGGGACAGTTGGTCATCAAGTTTTTAATGTACATCAAAGCAAGGAGAAATAGTTGTAAATTGTGAGTTTCAGGTCAGATGCAATATAGAAGTATTTGACTCGTAGAGTTTTCAAACATGCAGCTAAATGCATCTTGAATGAATGAAACCAATATCCTAAAGGGCAAGTTTCAAGGAATTTTTTTCCTTCCTGATGTTTTTTATTATTATAAATTTTTTTATACTTTTATACTTTTCCACACAAATAGTGTATATATCATGAATTCAGAAAAAATACAATGAAGACAAGCAAAACTAAAGAGAATCTGAGACCTTTGCAGCCTGTTAAGTTATACTCTAAACATGTTGTATACTTAGGCCCAAGGCTCAGTTTCCCAGGGAATAGCTGGACTTGGGCAGCTGTGGAGGGAGAGAGGGTGTATTAATTAGTTTTCTCAACTCTGTGAAAACACTTGACTAAAGGGATCTAAGGAAGGAGGGGTCCATGTCAGCTCACGGTTCAAGGGTGAAGTTCATCGTGGTGGGCAAGGCAAGGGAGCACGGGCATGAGGCAACTGGTGGCTTTGCATCCTCAGGAAGCAGAGAGAGGTAAGTGCTTATGCTTAGCTAGCAAGCTTTCTCTGTCTTAAAAGGTTTGTTTTTATTTATGTATATGAATGGGTGTCTGTGTTAGTCTATGTCACATGTATGTGAGTGCCAGAAGGGGTCAGAAGAGGGCATCAAATCCCTTGGAGATGAATTACAAGTGTTTATGAATCACCTAACATGGGTTTTAAGAACAGAACTTAGTTCCTTTGCAAGAACAGTGAACATTCTTAGCTGCTGAGCCATCTCTCCAGCCCCTCTGTTTTCTAGTTTTAATGGGATGGTGTCTCTTTTTTCATTAACACAGTATAGACAATCCTTCACAGACATGCCCAGAGCTTTGTCTCCTTGGTGATTCTGGATTTGGTCAAGTTGGCAATCAACGCTAACCATCACAGAAAGTATGGAAGCCAACTGTGACATCGTACACACTTCTCACTTTTTGAGTTTCCAGGGACAGTTTGTGTCAGAAACGTGTGTTGGGCAAACCAAAACTAAGAGAATGATGGGAGAAGAAGGGTAGAGTCAGAGGAGATGCCAGCCAGCAGTCATGGGAGCAAGGCATGTAGAAAATGAGGTAGCAAGCCATGAGTCATGTGGCAAAGCTTAGATAAGAAATATGGGTTAATTTAAATGTAAGAGTTTGCTAGTAACAAACTTAAGCTATTGGCCACGGATTTATAATCTATATTAAATTTCTGAGTCAGTTATTTGGGAAACAGCTGCCAGTTATTTGGGAGCAGGCAGTCAGGACAGGAAAACTCTGTCTACAGCTGTGTGTTGGGAAAAGAAATTCTTATCTTCCAAAGTGTAGACCCAAAGAGACAAGTACAGTGGGGTCTTCCTGTCATATGTTTAAACTAAACTTAAGAGTGAATCTTCTTATGCATTTTAGACAAATGGTCAGAATAAAAATTAAAATATTAAATATTACAATAACATTTATTGAATGCTAGTTACTTTCCAGCCAGTGAGAATTTCCTTATTTAACTTTTTTTGTGAGTCTTTTGAGGATATTGTTCTGCCTATTTTTCAGATGAGGATGCTGACAGCTTGCAGAATTGTATAGTTTGTTCTATGTCCCATAGTTATTAAGACCCAAAGCCCAGACCCTGTCTGATGATGGTGGATTATACAGTCCATGCTTGTACACTCTTCATTACTTGCTGTGATATTCATCTCCTCAGGAATAAAGGAGGATTGACAGTCCCTTGTGATGGCTGCATTGTTTCCAAAATATTCCTATATATAGTTTTGAGTTAACTCCCTGCAAACACATGTGGACCATGCAGTATCAGGCCACTTAAATGAGTTAATAGAAAGCAATAATAAATCTTTAAACGATGAAAATTTCAAGTCAATCTTCTGTGACTTAATTAATTAGGGTTCATCATATTCTTTTTGTCCTGGACACTCACTAACCACATTGATTCAATAGTCAGGTTGTAAACAGAACTGGCCATCACCATGGCTAGTGAAAGAGTTACATATAAACTGTGTGTTCTGTGTTCTCAAAGAACTTATAAAGGACAGCCTCAGCCATTGCTTCTTTCATATGCCACCCACCTAATAAAAGACTATTTTTAATTTATTCATTGAGAATTTCATACATGCACACAGTGTATCTTAAACATATTGATTCCCACCTTCCCTTGGGGTCACCATCCTACATTTATGTTCTCTTCTGTTTTCAAGAGTTTTATAAACCTAAATCCTATTAATGATTAATGCACATGGTTCTAAGGTCATCCACTAGTGCATAGGTAATCAACCAGTAGGATATGCCTGTACATGTCTTTTTCTTCTTCAGAAGTCATCAATTGCCAATAACAGCTAAAGGTGGAGCTTTATAAGCTTTTCCCATATACACAGTAGAATGCTGACTGGCTTGTTCTTGTTCAAGTCTTGTGCATGTAACCATAGCTGCTAAGAGTTCCTGAGTATAATGGCCCCAGCTCTCCTCTCCACCTTCCAATTCTTACATTCCTTTGATATTTTCGCAGTCTTGTTTCCTGAACCTTGAAGGCTTCCATTTAGGGTTGTCTCATGGAAGGCTGAGCATTCAACAGTTGTTTCCCAATTTTCTGACTAGTTATGAGTTTGTGTATTGGCTGCTCCAACTGTGATAAGATGCTTCTCTGATCAAGAGTGAGAGCAGTATTAATATATGAGCATGAACATAAATATTTAGAAAACAGTTTAAAAAGTTCGTTTAGCAAAACAATAGTAGTGCATTTTCTTATAGGGCCCATACCCAGTAAGAATCCCCTCCTATGGCACAGGCCTGAAAGCCAATCAGAAAGGGATTATTTACTCCAATAACAATTTAAGGTGCTCTTGCACCAGTAGGTACATTTTCTTGTAGGTCAGTGTTATAACACAGGGCCCAACAGTAGCTAAGTCCCTTGATTACTTTTCTCCCTTTGCAGCCTGCATAGCACCTTTCAGCACTATGAAAGCTAGCCATCAGGGAGGAATTTCCTAGTGTAGTTTGGTTTGATTTTTCTGTTTTCTACATCCAAAGTATATTGTGTCTTCAGCAATAAGATCTTGCCATTTAGTTATTCTGGGAAGCCAAGAGCAATGGAAATAGCTTTTATTGTTTTGGGGTTCTCTGGGCATCTCTGACCAACAGCTCATGGAGAGGGGTAGCACACTCCTGTTACAGAGATTTTTCATTTAATTATCCGTGTCTTCCTGGAGAAGTATTGTCTAGTTATGCAGGTAACTCTGTTCAAACCACTGTTGCTATGTGTTTGTCTTCTTGCTTAGTTATTTTTTTATGTTAGCTCAAGAAATAGTAAGTTTTGGGCTGGAGAGATGGCTCAGAGGTGAAGAGCACTGGCTGCTCTTCCAGAGGTCTTGAGTTCAATTCCTAGCAACCATATGTTACTCACAAACATTTGTAATGAGATCTGGCTGCCCTCTTCTGGCCTGCAGGTAGACATACAGGCAGAACACTGTATACACAATAAATAAATATTTTTTTTTAAAAGAAGAGTAAGTTTCCATAGGCTTTTTCTTTTCATATATCCTTAGTTATTTAACCTAACCCTGCTTTCTCATCCATTTTTTTTTTTAAATAGTGTCTCTCACTGGCCTGTGACTTGCCAAGTAGGATGGGCTGACTGGCTAACAAGTCAAAGATTTGCTTATCTCTGCCTCCTTGAGACTTCAAGCTCATTTTTTTTTTAAGCTGTGGGTTCTGAGTATTCAAATTAGGTCATTACACTTTGCAAGGCAAGTCCATTGCTGATCTCCACAGCCCCAACCCTGTTTTTTCCCCCCACTAGTGTGTTGATCCTGCATGGGACAATCTGTCGGTTCCAGAGAATTAGAGCATAGGGATTTATTAACTAGGAGCCCAGCTTCCTAGCCTCCTGGGTGCCTGCTTTATTTGTATTGTATCTCAGAGTTGCCATGGAGATTAAGATGCAAGTGGCCCAGAGGTAACTTTTTCAACACACCCTGTACTGGCTTAGTTTACTCTGCTATTTATAAATAAATTATGGGTGCTGAAACTTTTAATAGGATTTGATTTTGGGGGAACCCAAGGCACATCACATGCCCCACAGTGTTTGGATGGTGCCAACTTCCCCAACTTCAGTGTGCACCACGCCCTTCTTGCCTGTTAGGCTCCAGTCCTCCAGTTCTTTGTGAGAGCTGTTTTTCTTCTGTACAGGATTAGCTCTTTCTGATCTTTCATGCTCATGCTTAAATGCCATTCCAAAGAGATTATCTTTCGCCACCCCACTGAGACTCAGCTTTCCATGTCATATCCTGGCTCTGCATTCTTGGCATATCTTATCATTTGTAAGTGTGCAACTCTCTCTGGGTTTAGTGGCAGGTGGACTACTGCCCACACAACTGTAAACTCTGTGAGATAAGGAACACAATAGTTCTTAATTTTTCATGTGATGTTTACTGTGGCATATAAAATATCGTGTGTAGTCACTAAATATAGAGTGAGTTAAATGAAGAAGATTGAAACATGAAACAGTTTGAGAACAGGCTCTGAGTCGGTTTTAGTAGAGCGAGTGAACGTGGGTAAAAACGAGAGAGGTTCGGGAAGGATTTGTCTTCAGCCATGAGGAATTCCCTGCAGTTATAGCAGCAACAAGGCATCGGTGGAGCTCTTGTTATTCACCTGGATTTGCTCCAGGTATTGTAAGGATGTGCACTGCACACTGCAATGTCTGCAGTCTTGCAAGCTTGCAAAAACCGGTTCTACTTTTTAAAAATTGGAAGCACTTGTAAACCCTAGATAGATTAAATACTGTTCCTGTAGCCACAAGGTTAATGATTGATGTAGGTGTTCTTCAAATGCAAGCCTTGCTTTTACTAAAATACATTCTCTTTTCAGAAGGACCTTAAGATGTGTGTGTTGCTCACAGAAATTGTCAGGCAATGAAGTCTGGATTAAATGCAGCAAGCTGTCTAACTTTTGGGAAACTCATCTTCTGACCCAGAAGCTACAATGGGCCGTGTATTTTCTATTACATCATACTTGATGAACTGAAAGATCCCTGGGGACACCGTGCTATTAAAATCCCCAGAGATGACATTTCTCCCTCCACGAACATAGTAATTATGACATTTGCCTTGCTTACTTTGTTAGTTTGCTTAAGGCTCAAATATGAAAACCTATCTGAAGATGCTTTATTAACTTCAAAATTCCTTAAAGACACAAATAGTTACCATTGTTTTCTCTCTGAGGGCAGCTCATAACATCACTCTGCATGCATATATATGAGGAAACAGTAGTGGAGAAGCTCCAGGCCTTGAGTAATCTTAGTAAAGCTAAGAGAACACTTTAATAAATTATATGAAAAAATGTCTTAAAATAATAAATGGTTTTACAATAAAAATAACCATAGAATTTCATAGATGACAAAGAATGATAAAGTTAAAGACTGGGAGTTAAAAACTTCCTGGGAGAAGTTTTTTTAGGAATCAGCTAAGTCCTGACTTCCATTTTTCTTAATTTTCTGATGAATAAATATCTAAAGTACAGTGTAGGGAAACAGCTTGCCTACGAGTGTATGAAAGGAAAAGGCAGTTCCCAGTTTTCTACATCCCTCAGCATCAGTACCAAAGGCCTCAGCTGACCACAGTACAACTGTGATGTCATGTTTTGTTCATCTCCTTGTCTATGAGCAGGTCTCATGGTTCTCTGTAGAGTTCCATGCTCTTATGCAGGCTTCAATGCAACATCCTTGCTTGGCCCTGTGCACAGCTGGAAGGGATGTTGGGGTGTGCTTATAGAATTTGCTCAGTGTGGGAACTCTATTTCCCAGCATTATCAACACCGTGTGGGAATTAGGCATGTGCAAAAGAACTTGCGTACAATGCAGGAGATTAAGGAAAGGCCATTACACTGAGAAAAACATCATAGTCAGAAATGTCTGCCAGGGAGAGGGAGGAGCCTCAGAATGTCAGCTGGCTCTTTCTTACCTCTGGTTGACCTGCATCCAGTTTTTCTTTAGACTGCTGGCTCTGTTTAACAGTGACAGCCTCCTGCAGTGGCTGGTGTGTTAGCTTCACCTAACTCCTTCACACGTCTCTTCTGTGGTTCTGCTTTCATCTGAATGTGCTTGTTTCCCAGAATTCCCTGCAAGCTTGGATCTCCTATGCTAGCATGATGACCTCTTGTGCCATCTTCCTCCTTTAATATCTCCCCCCCCCGACTTTTGATTCTTCAACTCCTCCTTCTGACCCTACAGGTTTTACATTTTAAAGTATTTTCTGCGGAGTTAGCTCATTCATGAAATTGAAACATTGTCCACATGATAATCACCATACTTGATGGACATGCCCTCTATCATTGGCATACTAAATCTGTGTTTTAGATCTTTGGAACCTGCTCATCTCATACAGAGAGTCTGGACCCTTTGATCATCTTCTCATGTACCCCAGTGCCCAGGTCCTTATGATACTATTCAAGTGACATCCCTGCTTTCCTCCATCTCTCCACCCTCTCTTTCTCTTTCCTTCCTTTACTTTTCCCCTTTTGCTCCATTTTCCATTTCTCTTTCACACCCCTGAGGATTGAGTTCAAGGTTTTCCATGTTCATGCTCAGCTACCCTCTCAGCTCAATTTTACTTGATGAATTCTTTTCTGAAGAGAATGTTTATTGTATTGGTATTTTGAGAATTTTATATGTGAGTACTGTATTTACATTATTTTCACTCTATCTCCTCCCCCTCCAACTCCTCCCGTGTCCCCATCAAAGTCATAGCCTCTTGTTTATTATTAATTTAGTGGTGTGTGTGTGTGTGTGTGTGTGTGTGTGTGTGTGTGTGTGTGCGCGCGCGCGCGCTTGTGAGCGTGCGTGTGTGTGTTTAGGGATTGCCTTTTGGGATTGGGTAGCCTATTAGAAGGTTTGTCTCTGAAGAAGAGTGATAGAAGAGTGATTGCCCCTCTCCTAGACACCATTTGCATGTAGTTCTTCATCAAGGTTAGATTGCGTGAGGGCCAGGTTAGTTCAAGACTTTTCCTAAGATCCTCATGTATGGAGAAGGAACTTAGTTCCTTGTCTAAAACCAGGCACATATTTGGCAAGATCAGTAATGAGTTGGGGGCAGGATCTTCGGAGAGCTGAGGTTTTCCTGATCTGAGAATTCCACTATTTTTTACTCTCTTGAAGAACTGAGGTTATCAGTCACAAGGCCATTGAGCACTTAGTCTGAGATGCACTTGAGACATCCTGTGCTCCCTTTGTGCTACACTGATTGATTAGCTTCCTGAAATTTCCTCCCATTGTATGATAGCTTTTTGTTGACTCTGTCCCATTTCTTCCTGAAAAGTGTATGTGAATCTTCTCTTTTTCTCTTCATTCTTTTCCTCCTTCTTCTTCCTTCAAGGGTTTCTCTGCATAACAGCTCTATCTGTCCTGGGGCTCATCCTGTAGACCCAGGCTGGCCTTGAACTCACAGAGATCTGCCTGTCTCTGCCTCCCTCTGAATGCTGGGATTAAAGGTGTGTTGTCACCATGCCCTGTTGATGCTGTACTTCTTAGTATACATGATTGCATGAGCCATTAACCTGTGTAAGACCTTCTGATCCCAAACTTTTCTATTTTCTTTATTTTTCATGCCCTGGATCTCTCTCTCTCTCTTTCTCTCTCTCTCTCTCTGTTTCTCTCTCCCCCACCTGTCACTCAATAACCTATTGTTTCATGTCAGTGGGCCCTTGTGAGATTTCCCTCATCCATTTTGTGATGTTAGCTGGTATTATTAGTGTGCAGATCTTGTTTAGGTGACCAAATTGTTAAGATTTTATGGGTATAACTTTGTGTCATATATTGAAGACATTATATTTCACAGCAGAGGTGCTGGTCCTCTGGCTTTTACATTTTTTCCTATCCTATTCCTCTTTCATGATGTTCCCTTAGGTTTAGGAATTGTGATGTAGACTTATCAGTTGTGGCTGGACATGCCACAGTCGGTTGTTCTTTGCATTTCGATCAAGTGTGGCTTTCTGTAATGATCTCCAGCTGTTGCTGCTACTGCAAAAAAAAAAAGAGCTCCCTTGATCAAAGTTAAGAGCTACACTTATTGTGGATTTAAGGATAAGTATTCAGAATTCAGTCAGCAAAGGTTCTTGTTTGGGAAAGTGGCAGAAGCAGAGAAGTAGGTTCATTTCTAGGGCCACCCCTTACAGGAAGTGAGCTAAGTTTACTGTATCAGGCACAAATTCTCTCCTATTGAAAATAACTTAGGCCCAGTTAGGCGGCTGTTGGTAACCATCAAGACAAAGGTGCCACCACCGCACCTTTAGGAATCCTGTTTAGTGTTAATGTTGTGGGTTTTGAACATTATTGAAAATAAACCAAGGCTACATAGAGAGTAGTCAGATCACAATGGGTTTGCTGAGTGGGTATTTAGATTTGAGATGCTAAACTGTGCTCATGTCAAGTGGCTCCAATGGCTTCCATAGTTTGCTTTGGTGGTTGGATTTCTACCCACAGCAGATGGGTCCTTAGAAATGATCATGCATCATCGTAAACTTAATTGGTGATAATACCACTCTCAACCCTCATTTCAGATGTGATTTATTTTATTATAGGAGCACATCACATCAGCCCATCACCTAGGGCCTGTTCAGTTATTGATTTAGCAAATGCTTTTCTTCCCTTTGCATGTTAGTGAAAACAACCAGAGGCACATGATGATCTGACAAGCCAACAATGAACCGAGTGCACATTATTCTATACTTTTTATGTTATTATTTTATGCTATGAAGAAAGGAGAGGGAGGAGGAGATGGTAACTATGACAGCGAAGAAGAAAGTGGAAGGGAAGGAAGAAAAGGAGGGAAAAGGAGGTTTAGTGATGGAGGAAGGTCATTGGTTAATTAAATAAAGAAGCTGCTTGCCCTGATAGGTTAAAACATAGGTGGGAGGAGTAAACAGAACAGAATGCTAGGAGGAAGAGGAAGTGAGCTCAGACTCGACAGCTCTGCTGTCTGGAGCAGAGACGCCATGCTCCCATCTCCAGGGCGGATGCGAGAGTTCTGCTCTCTGAGGCACACGTGATGAAGCTCCGACCCAGGATGGACGTAGGCTAGAATCTCCCTGGTAAGCCACCTTGTGCACTACAGCAGGTTATTAGAGATGGCTAGTCCAGGTGCGAGAGTTAGCGTAGAAGAGGCTAGATAGAAATGGGCCAAGCAGTGATTAAAAGAATACAGTGTCCATGTAATTATTTTGGGGCATAAGCTAGCAGGCGGCTGGGGTGCAGTCGGGGTGCTGGGGACGCAGCCCCGCTGCTCTTATTACAACAGTTTAGTGTAATGATCACAAAGAGGGGAACCAAGAGGCAGCCAAACACCTAGTGGAACACTGTATTTTTAGCTACAATCCTCATTGCTGTGATATGACACCACAACTAAAAACAACTTGAAGAAGAAAGGGTTCATTTTACCTACACTTCCATATTACAGTCCATCATCAAAGGGCAACAACCCAAGGCAGGAACCTGGAGGCAGGAACTGAAGCAGAGGCCTTGATGGAAGGCTGCTTACTGGGCTGTTTCTTATTATACTGCTCAGCCTGCCTTGTTACACAACCCAGGACCACCAACCCAGGGGTGGCACCACTTACAGTGAACCGGGTCTTCCCAAATCAGTCACCAAATAAAAAAAAAATGCCCCACAGGCCAATCTGCTGGGTACATTTTCTCAATTGAGCTTCTCTCTTCTCAAATTACGCTAGCTTGTGCCAAGTTGACATAAAACTAACCAGCACACAATATATGGAAAATACATCAATATATGAGAGATATCAATTTATGAGGATAATCTAAAAAAAAATCTAGTAAGATTGTAGGTAGAATCTTCTGTCCTTGTAGCAAGCTCCCAAATAACCTCACAGAGACTTATTATTAATTATAAATACTTGTCCAATAGTTTACACTTCTTACTGTTTCTTACAACTTAAATTAACCCACATTTCTCATCTACATTCTACCACGTGGCCCATACCTCAATATGGCTTGCTCATCTTACTTCTCCCCACATCTCCTGGCGATTCCACCCTTCTTTCCAGAGGTCTTTCTGTCTGGCTCTCCTGCCTATACCTGTTCTTGCCTAGCTATTGGTCATTTAGTTCTTTATTAGACCAAATGAGAGCAACACATCATCACAGTATACAAAGGATTTTTCTACAATATAATGTCTTTCATCTTTGAATGCTGTGTTGTTGTATTACGGGGAGCGGGGCTGAGTCCCCAGCACCCCGGCTGCCTGCCCGGCTAGCTTATGCCCGAAATAACAACACACAAACTGTATTCATTTAAACACTGCTTGGCTCTTTAGCTTTAGCCCTTTTCTTGGCTAACTTTCGCTCCTGGACTAACCCATTTCCAATCATGTGTGTCGCACCCCAAGGTGCGCTTACCAGGAAGATTCTAGCCTACGTCCATCCTGGGTCGGAGCTTCATCGCGTGTGCCTCAGAGAGCAGAGCTCTCGCCTCTGCCCGCAAGAGTGAAGCATCGTGTCTCTCTGAGGCGTCTGCCCCTGAGAGGAGAGCTGTCAGTCTCTGAGCTCACTTCCTCTTCCTCCCAGAGTTCTGTTCTGTTTACTCCTCCCATCTATGTTTTAACCTATCAGGGCAAGCAGCTTCTTTATTTAATTAACCAATGACCTTTCTCCATCACTGTGTCCTTCCCAAACGTCCAGGATCTTCCTGAGACTTGCAACTTCATAGTGTTTGTAGGGAAATTACTCACGGTTTATGCGTGAGGTTTCTATTTAGTACTAGGTGTAGGGAAGAAAGAGGTGAACTGAGAAGAGAGAGAGAGAGAGAGAGAGAGAGAGAGAGAGAGGGAGGAAGAGGGAGTGGGAGGGAAGATGCAAGAAAAGAAAAAAAGAAAGAAGATGGGAAGGAGGAAGTAAAGCAAAGAGGGCACTGACCTAATGGGAAGACCATGCGCCTCCCTCAGAGCTGCACTTGACTGTAACAGCATCTGATGTTTAGGGATGGCAGAAATATTCACACAAGAATGGAGTTTGCTGTGGTAAAAGCAGCTTACATAATATGATGACAGAAAATGATTCTCAACTGTACACTGAAAGACCGTGGCTACAAATCAGACACAGCATTTGCCATGGCACCAGTACTTGAACTAGGTGATCCTATGAGTCAGTATAAAAAGCTAGACCTGCATTTCTATCTATGCCCTCTCATTGTATACATGGGTTTTGTATACTTGGGATAGTGACTACCACTTTCAGGGCTGATGTTTTCTTCTGAGGGCTGTCACTGTTTTACACGACGTTTTGATTCATGCAATTCAAATGTTCATTGAGCTCACCAGTCAGTCCCTAAATATCTACCCAGCACTTGCTGCCTACTCTCCTTGGCTCTAATGGTAAAACAGTGTGTACAATGATCTGCCCTCGCCCAGGTGTAATGGGGCACACCTATGGCCAACACTCAGGAGGCAGGGAGTAAGAAGATTGCAAGTTTGAGGCTGGCCTAGGCTACACGGCAAGACCTGACCTCAACCCCTATTCTTGAAAAATATGAGTGAGCAAATAAATAGATAAATAAATAAATAACCTTTGTTATCAGAGACACATGGTAATGAGGGTAGTATGTATGCTTTAAATCCCTCTTAGTCTTAATAATGTAAATGTTGCAGAGACTGTGTAAGTTATATAAGACCTGTGCAATAGTCTCTCCTGTAGATCTGAGTTCCTGCCTTTCTTTTGTAGTCAGTGATGCATACAACCTGGGAATGTACTCCAAATCAGACATTGAATTCTGGAGAAAAGAAACCACCTCAAAAGTAAGCTGCCCCCCCCCCCCAAACTTTAATCTGTAGAATTTACTTGTGTGTGTGTGTGTTGAAAATGTTCCCAGCAGGGCTCATTTTGAACTGGCAGTGTGCCATCTCTGAACATGGACTTGGGAAGAAATGCATATGTTGGGCTCATGGAGCAGTTCAAGCCAGCTCAGACACATCACATTGTTGCCCCTATTGGTGTTCCTAGCTGTAACTGGGCTTCCAGGCCACGCCCGAGGAAGCATCAGTGAAGATCAGGATTTGGAAGCCACAAGAGGTTTAGTTTTGCGTATTCGGATGAGGATCTGTTTGGGAACACTTCACATTTGTGGGGCACAGGAAATCTTGGAGGATGGGGGAGCAGTGCTTTGTTTGGTCTGTGCACCCCATTCTCATCTGGAGTGTCTGGTCTGTTTTAGTCCCTTCTTGTAGTCACAACATATAAAGGAAGGCACACTTTCTCCCGAAAGAGTTTCCATGGCAACCTCACCCAGCAGGCAAAGAACAGCTCTCTCAGCTTCAGCTCAAAGGTTGAGAGATAAAAATATATTCTCATTAATCCAGGATCTGTGTATGGCTAAAACAGGAATCACCTCCAGCTAGTGCTTTCTTGCTTTTCTCAAGACACAAACCAGAGAAAGAGCAGGGGGTCTACTGTCAGCCCAGCTCCGTGGGAGGCAATGCTACTTCCACAAGGCTGGGGTTTGCTGTCAGCTTTTCTCTCTGAAGGTCTCACCCCTGGTCTTTAGATTGCAAAGCATCCTGTGGCTTGGGAGACACATGGGCGAACAGGAAAGCGTGGAGTGCAGTCGGTAGCTCAGAGCTGATTATCTTCCCATCACAACCTGTAATTCACCATTTATCCACAATCTTCACAACACCACATTTCTAGTTCTTTCCTTTTTTTTTTTTTTAATTTAAAAAATCCACCTTCCCGGATGTATAAGTCAACAGCGGGGCTTAAATGAGGACATAAATATGGAACATTTCTTGGGAGGCGGGGAAGCTTCTGTGCAAATGTGTGCTGTCACGATGGCTGGGATGAATGTGCCCTGAGCCTGTTGGGGGAGGATGTATGGGGGAACAGGCAGTGCAGCTTCCCTGGGTGGGAGGGGCCGCAGCTCTCCATCAGCCAAGGGATGGATGGATAGTTGCTCTCAAAGCAGCCATGCTCACAAGGCAAAACTTCCTCTCACAAGGCATGCTCTTTCTGCCTTCAGTCCAGAGTGCTTTTCCTCTTCACTTCATCCACCCACACAGACGCGGTCCCTACTTCCCTCTTGGCAGGCTCAGATCTGCCCTGGCCGGTCAGCTAGGCTTTATGCTAGGTCTGTGTTCCTGCAAGGGCATTACGTCCTCTCCAGCCCGAGGCGTTGTTAGTTTTCTCCAGCAGGCCCCAGGACTGTGGTCTACTCCTGTTTGTTGCTGCAGCTGCTGTCCCCTTGGAGCATGGATTCCTTGTTCCCACCCAACCTTAGTGCACTACAAAGGCCCTTGACAGCAACGAAGCCTCACTAAAAACTCTTTAAAACCTTGTGGAGATACCTTAGTTTAATTTTTTTTCTTGGTTTTTTTCAAGATAGGGTTTTTCTATAGCTTTGTAGTCTGTCCTGGAACTCCCTCTGTAGACCAGGCTGGCCTTGAACTCACAGAGATCCACCTGCTCTGCCTCCTGAGTGCTGGGACTAATGGCATGCACCACTACTGCCCGACTAGTTTAAAATTATTTTCATCTCAGATTGGCAAAATGGTTCAGCAGGCAAAAACTTGCTGAGGAAGGCTGACCACCTGAGTTTAGTTCTAGACACCCATGACAGAAGGAGGAAATGAACTCTTGAAAATCTTTCTCTGATTTCCACACACACACATACAGTGTACGCTCATGAGCATCAATTAACAGAGCAATAAACAATACACTTTAACATCTCTCCTAACTTGGCTTTTAGTTTCCTTAACCTTCTAAAAACAATCATAAGTTCAGATGACTTCCCAAGAATATCCAGTCTAGCCTTCACCTGACTCCCAGTGGGGACATCTTGCAGATTCAGAGGTTGCCCTTGATACCAGTGTGAACTACCCTGAGGATTTCACTCACTTTTTTTTGTTTCTTTTAGTGCTGAAAAGTGAACCTGGCTGCTCAGCCATGAAAGGCAAGCAGTCTACACTGAGATTTCTCTTCAGCGCGAGTTCAAGGCCAGCTGTGCCCATTATGCATTTTTGTATAGCTCTGTGCAGCTTTTGCACATGTGTGGATTTGTGTAACCACCCCAGATACTAAGACCCAGAACATCTGTCAGCACAACAGAACCTCCCCTTCTCGCATCCTGTAGATGGGCCTCACCCTCTCCATTCTACCCCATCTCCACCCTTGTTCGCTTGCAATTATCAAACCGTTCTCCTCCTCTATAGGTTTATTATTTCTAGGCTGGTCTTTTGATGTCATTATACAGCATAACCTTTTGATTTTTTTTTTGTTTTTGTTTTTGTTTTTCGAGACAGGGTTTCTCTGTGGTTTTGGAGCCTGTCCTGGAACTAGCTCTTGTAGACCAGGCTGGTCTCGAACTCACAGAGATCCACCTGCCTCTGCCTCCCGAGTGCTGGGATTAAAGGCGTGCGCCACCACTGCCCGGCTCAGCATAACCTTTTGAGATAGACATTTTCATCAAAAATAATGTCCTTAATGTCCCTTCAGGTTGTGGCATGCATCCATAGGTCATTCCCTTTTGATTGGTGAGTAGGGTTTTATTGTGTGGATATCCAGGAGCGTATTCAACCATTCATTCAAAGAAGTTGTTGCAGGAGGGTTTCCCAGTGCCTTGCGGTTATACAGAAAGATGCAACGACCATGTGAGTATGTGTTTTTGTTAGAATGTACAATGTTACTACTCTGTAATTAAAAACCCAAGCGTGAAACAGGTATATGATAACTGTCAAACTGTTTCCAGGATGGCTGCCTGGATTTTACATCTAGGAGACAGATCCAGTCTCCTTTTCTTTTCTCAGCTCTTGGTGCTGGCACCATCTTTAATTCTGGCTGCTCTAAACGACATGTAGTGACATCTTGCCATGGTTTCAACTGGCTGATGGCTAAAAGTGCTGAAACTCTTCTCATGTGTTTTTCCATCTGTATCATCTGTGTCTGATGGCCTCTTCTGCAGATTTCATAAGAGTTTTCTCTCTCCCTCTCCCTCTCCC
>NC_022012.1:33987716-34001912 GCF_000317375.1 Microtus ochrogaster | reverse complement strand
TCTCTCTCTCTCTCTCTCTCTCTTAGTGTGTGTATACATTTGCATACATGCACAGAGACTGAAGTTCAGGCTTGAGTGTCTTTCTTGATCACTTTACAACTTACTTTTTGAGGCAAATTCTCTCACCGTCCCTGGAGCTCACTGGTTTGGTTAAACCGGCTGGTTGGGCAAGCCTCTGGGATTCTCCTAGCTCAGCTTCCCCAGTGCTGTGATTACAGGCCTGTGTCTGGGTGTTTACATGGTTCTGGGGTTGTTAACTCCAGGTCCTCATGTTTGCAAAGCAAGCACTTTACCAACTGAGCCATCTCTCCAGCCCCTCCTTTACCTGTTCACCTAAGGTTTGTAATGAGTTCATTGGTACCTTTACTTACTGAGTCTTGCAATCCAGAGCATTTTATCCTTCTCTAAGTACTTGGATCTTGACTTCTCCATCAGCGGGCTTGTATGTTTGTGTGTACCGACCATATATGCTTTGTTAGATTTATACCCAGGCACTTCACTTTGGGAGTGCAATTGCAAGTGGCATCAAATACACCCCCATCTGTCGTTAGCATGTTGTATGCATTGATCTTTGTATGTTGGCATTGTGTCCTCCTACCTATTAATTTGTCCTGTGAACTTTTCTGTTGGACTTCCCTATGTAGATAATTCCACGAGTAAATGCAATTTGTCTCTTCCTTTCTTATGGTTTTCTTGCTTGCTTGCTCTCATTGTGACTTCCTTTACTCTGTGAAATAAGAGTTCTGAGAGTGAGCATCCTCACAAAGTCCCTAAACATAGGAGGGGAGCATTCAGCATCAGTTAACTATGATGTTAACTATAGCTATAGAGTTAAACGTTGAGTATAATATTTATTGTCATTATCATTTTTGCTTGTGAGTGGGCATGCGTGTGCTGCATATGGCAAGCATATGGAGGTCAGAAGACAACTTTTAGATTCTGAAGATTCTACAGGCCCAGGTATAGATTTTTACATATGTTTGTCATGAAGTTGAGAAAGTTGCACTGTATTTCTGAGTCTATGAAAGGGTTTTTGTTGTTGTTCTTGCTTTGTAATGACTGAATGTTGAAGTTGCTTAAATTGCTTTTCTGTGTTTGTTGATTCCTGTCAAATGCTCAATGGCCCCTTGGTTTGCTCTGGTGCTCCTGGATATGCTAGAAAATTCCTGCGGTCTCTCTGAATTTTGTTGTCTAGCATTCTCCCTTTCAGGACTTTAGCTTTTAACTTTATTAGAAATATGAGTTTTCATTTTGATTATGCTTGCCTAGTTTTGTACTAAGGTGCATGTGACTCATAAGACCCACAGGGAAGTGCGTTCTCCTCTTCTAGATGCAGTTTGGCCTGCTGTTCTTCTTGTCTGTCCTGTTTATCTTCATGAAGTTCCCACTTCATCACCAGTTTTCTAGGGAATATAGATAGGCCTACCTTTAATTCACTACATGTAACTCAAAGTCCCCAGTCTGATACTTAAAAGTTGCTGCCCATGTTCAAGACCAAACAGCTTCATTAGTGGAAAACCCTGTGTGGCTTCACCCTGCCCTGCTGTCGTGAAGGACCCGGTGATTCTCAGTCGTTCTGAAGCGCACTGGTGCCTTCTCTCCAATGCTGCTCGATAGTCAGAATCTCGGTGGACTTGCACAGAAAGTGACAGGTGCTTCTGATGTGTGGCCAGGAGTGCAGATCAATAGCGTGGCAGTGTCTTAGTCCATTTGCGCTGTAAGAGCAGGGTAATTTGTTTCTCACAGCTCTGGATGCTGGGAAATGCGAGGTCAAGGTGTTTTCTTGTTTGCTGAGAGCTGACATGTTTCTAAGACTGTACCTTGGTTTTTCAAGACAAGTTTTCTCTGTGTACCCCTGGCCATCCTGGAATTTCCTCTGTAGACCAGGCTGGCCTCAAACTCAGAACTCAGAGATCCACCTGCCTCTGCCTCCTGAGTGCTAGCCTTAAAGGAATGTGCCACCACCACCCAGCAAGCCCCTACTTCTTAAAATCAAGACAATGGTAACACCTGAAATTTGGAGATGACACATTCAAATCAGAGTAGGGTGTGTCTGTATGCTGGGGCAGCGGTATTTGAGCTCTGAGTAACTTTGAAGTCTGATGACTCTTACAATACACACATGCCCACGTAGACAGACAGACAGACAGACAGACAGACAGACACACACACACACACACACACACACACACACACACACTTATAATTGGTGTATATGTAAAACATCCATGCCTATATTCAGGCAAGGAAGTTCTGGAGACTTGTTATTTGCCCTGAGTTGTTTCATTTTTCTTATTTTTTTTTGTCTGTTTTAATCAGAATCACTATAGGCCTTAAAATCACCAAGAGATCACATACTCAGAACCCTGATTTCAGTTACCCGTGACCTAGAAATCTCAGTTCTGCTTTGTCTCTACTTGTCAGTTTGTGTTCAAAGAAGATCTCAGGGATTGGATGTGAGGACTAGAAGGCAAGTTGTCAGGGTGAAGGGAAATTCTTAATTTTATGATGTCTCAGACTGTTCAGACGTTAGGAATCACATCTTTACCAATCTTCGTATAGGCATTCAAATTAAGTTATGCATATAAAGATTATTGGAAAAGATTTTTTTGGGGTGCTAGAAGATGTTAAATAAAATCTTATAAGTAATTATTTATAGACTTGTGAGGTGAAAACTCAACATCTAAGCTAACGTACCTGGCACAGTCTTTATAAACAGTCTAAGGAAGAAAGTAATAATACTCAGTTTAATTCTACCTCGTGATCTTGCGATGGGATATACGCTGTCGTGATGACATGGGGGACCGGCATTCCTGAGTGCAGAAGACAGTTTCTCGTCTCAGGTTCGCACAACTCAAAAGCTATTGGTTCTGGGCAGTTTTCCTTCAAATCTGAAGGGTGAGTTTCACAGACACAGGAAGGACGAGTCTGAACAGGGGGTTTGACTGTAGAGAGCAAGCTTAAGGAAGGATTGAGGTCTTTTTTAGGAAGTCGGCAACCAGAACTCCCATTTGGTGTGATGGAAGGAGACAGGAGCTGCAGGCATTGGCTGGGGCTCCCCTTTTGGAAGAGCCTCAAGGTAGGGATGCCATTGAACAGCTAGTTTAGGGGCTTTTATAGGCCTTATGACAGAAAGTTAACAAAGATGATGTAATTTTATGAGTTGGCTAATTAGAGGGCCCATGCTCTGTGTGTTCTCGTAGGCCAACCAGGGAGATGGCTGTATGCTGTTCACAGGCTGTTTGTCCAGTTAGGACATAGTTGAACTCCTCTTTGTGTATTTCTCACTTCCTCTTTGCTGTTAACCTTGACTGTAGGCTGGCCATTACCCTAGACCGCCATTGCTAGGCCTGCAGTCCTCACAGGTGTTATTGGTCTTGAGACCTGGGCAGAGTCAACTAGTTGCTAATTAGACTTCTTCCTCTCTCTCTCTCTCTCTCTCTCTCTCTCTCTCTCTCTCTCTCTCTCTCCTCCCTCTCCCTCCTTCCTTCCCTCCCTCCCTCCCTCCCTCATTCCCTACCCTTCCTCTCTCCCTCTCTCTCTTCTTCTCTCCCCCTCCACAACCAGGTTGTAATTTTGTCATGGAACCCACCCTTATCAAAGCTACTGAGCTGCGGCTGTCGTCTCTGTTGGTTCCCTCACATTTAACTCCTGTGCTGTGTTGTTTCTTTCCTGAAATCACTGGAGGCCATTTAGACGCCATGATTGCTCATGGTTCAGTAGCAAGGATACGTGAAAGGACAGCAGGGCCTTTTCTCTGTTTGCCAGAGGGCCTGACAGGAGTGGGACCGAGAGGAGTTCAAACACTGGCCTTGCCCCCCAGCGTCCCTGCTTTCCTGATTACACGGTCAACTTGTCTAGCACATACCCAGCTCGAAGCTCTTTGATTTCTATATGCAACTTTCCTTTTAGCCACAACCTTTGCTTTTGCTATACCGATACAATGTTATTTCGTAAGATTTTGACATTTTCTGACTGTTCAAAGTATCATCTTGGTTGTTTTTATAGTTTCCCCAAATTCAGTGTATTATTAGTGGTCTGGATATGACATTGTGATATGGCGTGACTTTTAGACACAATCTCTGTTAAATCAATCGCCTTTAGGCCCAATAGTTCTTGTGTTTCCCTTGCATGGTGCATTAGTTTCTTTTCCGTTGCTGCGATGGAGCACCATGAAGAACACAACTTATAGAAGGATTGGTTTGGGCTTCCCAAGGAATCAGGGTCCATCACCATCCTGGTGGGGAGCATGTTGGCAGGAAGGCATGGTAGTGGGAGCAGCAGCCGAGACCTCACATCTCAAGCCACAAGCAGGAAGCAGAGAGAGCACTTACCCCCAGTGACACACTTCCTCCGCAAGGCCATACCTTCTAAGCCTACCCAAATAGCCACCAACTGGAGACCAAGTATTTACTTACCCCCAGATATGAGGACATCGCATTCAAACGACTGCATGCAAGAAGCTGGCTGCTTTGCTCTGACCAACTGTGTCAGATTGTGGGTGAGTATGTGTTCAGCAGCATTGTTTGTTCATTGAAAGGCAGCATCTGTGTGGAATAAAGCAATGGGCAAGACGACTGGGTTCTTTACTGAGCTATTCATCTCATTTAGATTTCATGACAACTCCTTTGCTGCTGTTGTTGTGAGGCAGGGTCTTCCGTAACCCAGGCTGGTTCAACACTCACCGTGTAGCCAAGCCTGACTACGAACTTCTGAAATGGCATCACAGGCATGTGTAATCTCACCTGGCTTCTCAGTGCTGTTGGAGGCTGAAGGCCAGGCCTTCTGTGTACCTCCCAGGCACTTCTGGAGCCATGTGCCCAGCCTCTGATCACACAGATGTTGCTGCCCTCTGTCCCACAAGTGAGGACAAAGCTGGGACAGTCTACCTGAAGCTCTTAGCAGCAGCGGCTGCTCAAGGTTGGACTGGGCAGTCGTGTTTCTTTCTTTCTAAATTGTGCTTAGGAAAATAGAATTTAGCCTTTTGACTAGTTCTAGTGTTAAGCGTGTTCGTGTGTTACACAATAGGTTTAACCTTTTAGACAGTTCCAGTGTTAAACGTGTTTGTGTGTTACACAATAGGTTGCAGAATTTTGCTCTTGTGGAACTGAAACTCCAGACCCACTGAACAATTCAGCTCAACTTTCCCCACTCCCCATCCCAATGCTGCCGGTCTACACCCCAATTTTTATAAATTTGGCTGTTTTTAGAGAGCTCACGTTAGCGGAGGTGCACATTGTCGTTGTGCCTGTGACTGCTTAGTTTACTAGCGTAACGTGTTTGAGGTTCATCTGTGTTGTAGCATGTGACAGGACTGCATTGTCTTTTCAACTGTAATTAATCAATCGATTAATTAATATTGCATGCATGTGACGCTTTGTGTGTGTGTGTCCGTCTGTCTGTCTGTGTGTAAGCACCCCATAGCACACACGTAGAGGGCAGAGAACAATTTTGGGACATGGTTCCTCTCTTCCACCTTTACATGGGTTTCTGCGAATCAAACTCAGGTCTTCAGGCTTGTGTGGGAAGTGCTTGTACAAACTGAGCCATCTCTCCGTCCCAGGATTTCCTTACAGTTTTTAAGGTCAAATACTATCTATCACACTGCATGTATGTGCCACATCTTCTTTACTCCTAAGTCAGTTCATGAGTATTTGGGTTGTCGCCACTGTGTGGTTGTTATGTAGAACATTACAAATAATTCAGCTGTGAGAACACTCCCTTGGGATTTGATTTCAGTCCTCTCAGATCTGTACCCAGAAATGCAATATTATCATAATTAGTTTTTCCATCTTGGAGGCAGAACCACACTCTGTAGCACAGGCTGGTCTGGAATTCATTATGTAGCTCAGGTTGCCTTGGACCCAGAATCCTCCTGGCTCAGACTCCAAAGTGCTAGAATTGCAGGCATGCATCACCATGCCTAGCAAATATCTTTTAAGGAATTACTGTAGTCTCTCCATTAGACCACCATCAGCCTGTCTTTCTATCTGCACCCTCATCTTCTTGGTCTTGGTCTTGGATCACGGTCATTCCAGCAGGCAGTAGTATTGGAATTCTGTGTCTTTTGACAGCAATGTTGGGGTGGATCACATCACAACACAGGTAACCATACTGTATTTTATCAGTCACTGTTCTGGCACAAAACACAGAGAAACTACCACAGAAGTATGTGGTCCTGAATTGAAGGGACCCATCTGTCCCTAACACAAGGAACGAGAGGCTCCATAGGATAGTGCCGCTGTGGCCTGGAGCATCTTCCCCACATCCGTCTGTTGAAGCTGTCACTCTCAATGTGATGTTCTAGCTGGGGATTTGAGAGATGAATAAGATGAGAGACTTGCAATGGGATTAGTAACTTTTTGAGAGAAGACACATAGATGTTTGCACTCTCTGTACACACACACACACACACACACACACACACACACACTCAGAGTGAGCACATCAAGAAGGTAGTCATCTGAAACCCTAAAAAGAAAGCTTTCACAGACGCCAGCCATATTGACACCTTCATCCTTAATTTCTAGCTTCAAAAGCAGTAAGAGAATACATTTCTGGCTTTTTACAGACTCTTCCGTTTGTGATTATTTTATGGCTGGCTAAGGCCAGTCATTTCACCGTGACTTTCTTCCTTGAACTTGTCCAGTGCCTGCCCTACCAGCGGTGACAAATGGCGCCTGCTACTTAGTCACAAACCTGCCAGGTTGCAAAGTCTGAGCAGCAGAGGACCAGGATAAAAGGCTGTCATCAATAATAAATGACTTCAGATGAATAAAAGTGGAGCTAAGTAGAGCAGCAGGCAGAGATCAGTCTTAGGACGGGGGTTCGGGAAGAAAGGGTTCTGAGAAGGCTGGAAGCTAAATGCAAGTGATTACCACACCACCCTCACTAGGAAGAGCGGGCTGGTGGTTTCACGTGTCCACACCACCCTCACTAGGAAGAGCGAGCTGGTGGTTTCACGTGTCTCTCTACCCAGTCAATTTCTGAGCTCTCCTCCCACTCCCCCAGAACGGATTCTGTAATTGTCTTTAAGATGTGAAGAGAGTTTGAAGGTGGCTTTACCATAGCATTAACGTCTTTAAATTTAGCCTTTGCCCACATTCTTAGAAGACAACAATCTCTCTGCTTGTATGTGCGGAGAGAGAAATGGCGCTGTGGAGCTGGCTGGTCTTCGCTCTCCTCCTGGAAACTTTCCCCATTTAGATAAGCAAAGGGATGGAGGAAATATCGTGTTTCACTGGCTTCTATTGATTTCCTGGTTGAGCCTCATGTGCCTGTGCACAGGCTTAATGGCTGCAGACACCGGCGGCTTAGCTGGCAGAAGAGGGGCTGGCTAAGAAAGAATTACCTGAAGATGTATTGTCTGTCTGAGCCCGAGACAAAAAAAAAAAAAAAAAAAAAAAAAGTGGCTTTTAGGGATGCCATTTATTGTGACCCAGCCAGGCTGGGCACTGGAGAGAACTTTAATTCTGGTCACTTTACTCCTGATTTGTGGATAAATGTCTTTAGTTGGTGTGTGGGGAGTGGCGGAAACAGGACGCTTCTCCTGCTGCCAGTTGGGGTTCACTGGAGGCTGCCTTAGACAAAGTCAATTTGTCTCCTTGGGGACCTCCCTTTAATACTGGTATATTGGATTTGACACAGATGATAAGCATAAACTGTTTGGATTATATACTGATTGTTATTCTTTGTTTTCTCATCAATGCCAAGCCTGACTTTTATTGTGTAATAAATGGTGCAGCTCGGCCATTGCCCCAAGTGTGCTTCCTTGTTATTCCCTTTCCTTATTCTTTCTGCCAATCAGACTATGATAGTTTTGTATTCATGAACCAGGTCTCGTGCTCTCTGCATAGCCCACGCTCTCCTCATTAATGCCATTTGTACTTTCAGGGCTAGGTGTGGGCTGCTTAAGAGCAGAAGAGGACGGGAAAAGTAGACAAGAGCATGGCGCCAGAATCCCCCTGGGACTGTGGAAGGGACCGTGGGACAGATTCACGGAAGTAGGAAGTGGTGTATGGTCAACATTCAGCACATTCTATGGACAACTGTGCACTAACTCATTTTCAGTGGGAGAGCTGAACAAGAATACCATCTAGGTCTTCCTTAGGCAGGTATCTCACAGCGACAGGGAAACTCCAGTTAGTCATATTCAGGACTGAGGCAGACAAAAAGCAGAATGGAACATGTCTGGACTCACAACAGGTACACTAAGGATGGGAGGATGGACTCTAGGTCAGGGATTTGGGTTTCAAAAGCCTAGGAAGAGGGAGTGGTTGTTAAATGTGGGGGCTCTGGAATGATATTGTTTAGATTTGTATCCCGTTATTACTCTGTGCTGCCCGTGAGCATTTACCAAACTTCCAGGTGCTTTAGCTTTTTCATCTGCTGGGTAGAGATGGTGACGATGGCACAACTCATAGGGGCATGGTTATTAAATGAAGTAATCAATGAATCCATGTAGCTAACACATAGAGGCACTCAGTGAATGTTAGGTAGTGTTCTTGCTTTTCACAAAAATCACTGTGATGTGGGATTCTCCTCTGTATGCTGTGAATATGTTTTATTGCCATTGGTCAATAAAGAAGCTGCTTTCAGCCAATGGCTTAACAGAATATAGCCAGATTGGAAAGGATATATAGAGAGAGTAGGTGGTTTCAGAGGGAGACACCATGTAGCACAGCAGGAGACAGATGGCAGACAGAACCTTACCGGTAGGCCACAGCCACATGGCGATGCACAGAAGAATAGAAATAGGTTAATTTAAGATGTAAGAGCTAGCTAGAAATATGCTTAAGCTAATAGGCCAAGCAGTGGCGTAATTAATATAGTTTTCTGCATGGTCATTTCAGGTCTGTGCGGCCGGGAACAAATGAGCAGCCTCACTCAACATTGCTGTTACTAAGGGCTGAACTGTTATAAATGCAATTGCTGATATTCAAACTTTTGATGAAGAAAAAAATGGATAATTTCTTGTGGTAACACTAATCACGACAAACCCAAAGCCATCAAGCAGAAGGGTGAGAGTAAGATCACTCTTTCTTCAATGGTGTTTACATTAATCCTTTCAGCAATGGCACCTGTGGTTAAACCCACTTGCGTGTGGAGAAGAGCGAGGCTCTGGGAGTTAACCTGGCCTGCTCTCTGCTGGGGAGGGGGGAGATTCTCCCTAAAGAAGCATTATAGGGCCAGCCCTGAGCTGTGGAAGAAGTGGGTGGCCTTGCACAGCAACCAGGCTGTCAGAACCACTCGGAATCAGCTGTGTAGCAAGAGAACACTCAGTTATTATTATACCACTAAGATAGACTCGTTATCTACCTATTCATTTAGCTTTACTAGAGATGGGGCCTAGGGATTCTTCCATACTAGGAAAGCACTGTACTACTCCGCAATAGCGTATGCTCTTCCTTTGTCTCTTTGATACAGGTTTGTCATTTAGACCAGGCTGGCCTTGACCTCAGGATCCTTCCACTTCTTGAGTAACAGGGCTACAAGCCTGTGCTATTCGCCCAGCTTGGTTGATTCTAATTCTCTGCATAAGGAAACGGATGCCAAGTAAGCGGCTCGTGAAGAATCTTGTTCTAGTTTAGGCATGAAGTGTCCCCTCTAAACGCCATATATTGAAGTCTTAGTCCTTAATATGGTGACCAAAAGTGGGGTTTGGGGGAGGTGATTAGTGAAGACTCTGACCCAATCCATGGATTGATTCATCATTGATGGATTCATAATTTGATGGCATTATTGGTACATGGTAGACTCAAGGAGGTGGAGTCTAATAGGTCACTAAGGACATGACCTTGAAGATTGTCTCTTGTCCCCACCCTGTTCTGTCGCTCTCTCAGGTTCCCTTCTGGGATGATGTAAGCAGCCTCTCTTGTCACATCCTCCTGTCACCAGTGGTCTGCCTCACCACAAGCCCATTAGCCGTGGAGCCAGCAGCTATGGATTGAAACCTTTGAAACCATGAACCAAAATAACTCTCTCTTCCTTTGAGGCGGTTTGCTCAGGCATTATGTCATAGCAAGGAAAAGCGACCAACGCAAATAGACAGAAATACTCATTTGAGATTCAAGTTGAAGTTTGTCCCTGAAATTCCATTTGCTTATTAATATTATGCTATTTTTGCATGTGGGTTTTGACTGGCCACAGAGCAAATACTGGTTTATTGGGAGGGTGATGAGGTGTCTAAACAAGAAGATGCTGTGTCTGAGCTTGTATTCTGTGAGGGCTCACGGAAGGTCAGCTGCCCCAGGTGCCTATCAAATACAGCGTTTCTGCTAAAAGCTTACAGAGAATCCCAATTTGTAGCACTTGCTTTCCATTTTAATGTCTAACATTTACATGGCAGGAAGGTTGCACCCCACCCCCACCACACACCCATGCACACACCACATACACTCGCTCATTGGCTCTGCTCTCTTAGTTTTCACTGCCTGGTGGCCACACTGCCCACGTCCCCGGAAGGCTGGTCTGAAAACTGAGATGGGGGTGGCTGCCGGCCTTGCCTCAGCAGCTCTAACATTGGGTTAGAGCAAGCGGAGGTGTTCCAGCTGAGGAGAAAGTACAGCTATATTTATTTGAGATTGCGGTTGGGAGCATAGAGAAAGGTTCCCTCTAAGAGCTTTTTCTTTGAAACCCTCACCACCCACCACCTGGAATCTGTCAATCACTCACTCATTCACGTATTCATTCAACAATATTTAGCGTGTTCCTGTTCTTAGTCAGGCACAGGCAATTAGAAGTCCAGTGCTTAACAAAAGGGCACTGTTCCTGCACTCAGGAAGTGAATATGATAGTGGGGAGAATTGCTTAGAAAATAAGCCATTTGACATATAATATATAGCTCAGTGTTGGGTATTAATGTCTTAAGAGAGTGACAGAAAGGCTATTTTAAGTCATGTGTCAAGAGGTCTTGCTGAGGAAGAGACAGTCATACTTTACCTACAGATACTTTATCTACAGACAGTTTGATGAGGTCAAAGGTTATCTGAGGAAACTTCTAGGGAAGTGAGTCCTGGAGAGAAAAGAGGAGGTGCCAGGTTGTGAGACAGGAGCATGGAACTGAGTGAGCAGTAGGAATCCTTTGGAGAACAGAGAACAATCACAGAAGGATAATGAAGGTACAGGAGCAGGCATCCATCACATTTTGTCTTAAATGTGATGGGAAACCATTGAATACTTGGGAAAGGAGAAGACCGAAGGAGATGATCTTCCCGGCCATATTAACTGTAAGGAGCCAGGGAAGTTGGTTAGAAACCTTGTAATAGCCTAAGAGGGAGCCTGACTTGGACCAGGCGGTAGAATGTGGGGATTTGCAAAGAAATGGCCAATGCCATTTTCTGGAAGACTTGTTGGGAGAAAGAAAGAAGTTAAGGAGGGTTGAGTCTGGGCTCTTATACCTGCTAGGTAAATATGTTTAGCTCTGAGTTCTACCATTGTGGGTTTGTTTAGTTCGAGGATATGAAAACTGACAGGTGGGTCAATGAACTCTCCAATGATTAAAGCCTGATCTCTAGAAATAGTGAACATTAGCATAAGAGGGGATTCTACTTTATATGGCAGTGTTCCTAAGCACCTCATCCAGATTACCTGGGATTATCTAGGTGGTCCTCAGTGCCATCAAGTGTCCCTGTGACGGAGGGAAAGGGACAGGACTCAGCAAACAGCAAAGACATGTGAAAGTGGAGGCTAAAGACAGTGATGTCACAAATCTAGCGTGTCAGGAAGGCAGCCCCTTGCTGCAGGAGACTAGGGATGGATCCTCTCCAGTTCCCCAGAGGAAGTGTGGCTTGATCATTACTGGACTTCCACTCAGTGAAACCAGTTTGGGCAACTGCGTCTCCAGAACTATGAGAAAGGAAATTCCAGATGTTTAAAGCCACCAGATTCCTAAAAGTTGTTCCAACTGATATAATAACTCATAGAAATGCAAGAGAAGACTGGATCAGGGTGGGTGTCGAGATAAAAACCATCAGCACATTAGACAACTGACGGATGGGATGGAAGATTGACAAGTGACCTAGGACTGCTCAGGTCACAGGAGAGCCGAGGAAGTATATCTACTGGGGAAGAAGGGGAGGCAGAGAGGGGGAGGCAGATGTCTCTGGACGGTGGCGCCTGGGCCAGATAAGCATCTTACCCCAGTGCTGAGACAGGCCTACCAATTCAATCCAAATTGGATTTTTCATGCTTTAATTGGACTTTGCTGAAACCATGCTTTTCTTTTTCCACGTCTAATTTCGAGCCTTGAAACGATCCCTTGGTTTAAATTAGGTGGTTTTCCAATGCTGTTTTCTTTCTGTTCAACCAAAGTTGACTTTGATTGACTCTCAATTCCCAATTAGCTACCCAATTTGTTCTTGTTTGTGCTGATTCAACGTGGCAAGTACATTAGCCCCCATCCTCCATCCCCACTGTCTCCCCCCCCCCCCCCCGCCACTTCACCTCGTCCATCCTCGGGGAGCCTGTAGCTCCCCCCCATCCTGCCCTGTGGTGTCTGCAGCACTCCATCCCCACCTGCTTACCTCATCCTGCCCTGTGGGGCCTGCATCCTGGGTCTGAGGGTGTAAGGGTGACGGTTACTGATTTTCTCTTAGTCTCTGTATAACCACTTATCCTGTTCGAACAGCAGTGTTCTCTGATCTTAAAATAAGTGTTCTTCCAGACTTTCTGTAATCTCTGTTTCTTTAAGAAAGAAGGATCCCAGCCTGGAGTGAGAGCACATACCTGTAATTCCCACACTCAGGTGGCTGAAGCACACCAAAGGATCTTGAGTTTGAGGCTAGCCTGGGCTACGGATTATGACTCTAATTTATTCACACAGTGTATTACTGATGGGTAGATGAGTGCTTTCGGTATTTTGCTATTATATGTAATTTTCCATGAGCATATATATGTGGGTTTTGGGAACCTATAAACATTTATTTCTACTGATAAGCACTCGGGAGAGAACATCTGGGTGATAGGTATCTGTAATTTGCTTTTAGCAACTACTATAAAGAAATTTTCCAAATGGTGCCATCAGTTGCCACTCCCTGGAGTGGACAAGAGTCCAGTTGCTCCCAGAGCGACCATCACTAGGACTAGAATATGTGGCTCTGGCAGGCATTGCCCTTCTCTCCCATCCCCGCTGCCTTGCTGAAAACCATTAGATTACATTCCTAAAGCTAGCCACCAAGGTCGATTCCCTTATCTGTCCACTTCCTCCTCCTCCTCCTCCTCCTCCTCCTCCTCCTCCTGAGGCTACCTGCCAATGCCCAGCATGAGAAACCCCACTTTGATTCATCTAATTAACATGTCCCGTTAAAATTAATTACCCCATCCTAACACGGGCTTTCCTCTTTTACCTTCATAAATTGCCATTTCCCTATGTGGCCATGACTGTCTCCTCTCTATCCAGAGGCCATCCTTCGCCCCTTTGGGACAAATACCCCTTCCCCCTTTCCCTTGTCCCTTTCTCCTTCTTTCTCATGCCCTGTCTCCTTTACCACAGCGTCCTAGCCCATTCGAACACAGACCTCCCCTTCTTCTTCTTGTAAAAGGACACCTGCAAGGTCATTTTCTGCTGGTTTTCTGCCTGAGTCAGAAAGCGGACACTTTAACTTTTCTTCCCCACTTAATAAAGAAAGGATCTCTCTGTGGAAATAGCTGTTTGGGTGTGGTTTGTGCCTAATCCAGGGTCTGGGAGGGAGCCCTCACTGTGTGGGAGTCCCCTTCATTAGGGTTTCTCTCCCTGGAGTTATTCTGCAGGGTATAGTAGCATCCACTGACCTGATCGTTTAAAGTTTCCTGCTAACTGACAGCAGTTCTTATTTCTTCCTGGGGCGTTGTGTCCTCACATGTGACACGTCTGTTTGGATCTTTGCTCCCAGAAGTTGTTACCCTTTCATGTCATTCCTGTACTTCTGAATTATCCCCATAACTCTCCAACCCCACAGACGGATCATAAGCTCCGTGTACCCAAGACCCATGCACGATTCTTTTATGATTTCTTGCTGTACAGCGTAAGCCTCCTAGTGTACATTTATTGAATAATAAAAAAAAAAAAATGAGACCGCTGGAACTCAGTCCATGATAAAATGTCGCCACCTGGTGTCTAGAGAGAATGAGGCAGGAGGATGCAAAGTGCTCTCTCTCTTTCTCTGCTCTCTCTCTCTCTCTCTCTCTCTCTCTCTCTCTCTCCCTCCCTCTCTCTCT
>NC_022012.1:33952892-33987616 GCF_000317375.1 Microtus ochrogaster | reverse complement strand
TCTCTCTCTCTCTCTCTCTCTCTCTCTCTCTCTCTCTCTCTCTCTCTCTCTCTCTCTCTCTGTTTGTGTTTTGACACAAGGTCTTACTCTGTAGCTCATGTTGCCCTAGGTTTTACTATGTAGCTTAACCTGATCTTGAACTCATAGCAATCCTCCTGTCTTTGTCTTCTAAATGTTGGAATAACAGGCATGAACCCCCACACCGTGCTTCGAGCTTTCTCTTCTAAATGATATTTTAAAAAAATTTACATCCCACACTTAATTCTTTTTTAAAAATTTTTATAGTTATTTTCGTATTTTTTTTTAAATCCATTTAAAGCTCAGGTTTGTGTGGCTTTCACTAGTTGAGCAGTTGTTTATGCTTTTTAGAAATCAAATGCCATGTTCTTAGGGAAGCAGCCAGTCACGGTTTGTTGTAGTCTAACTGTGTGGTAGGTGTTGGATACACCTCAAGTTATATTCAAAACCTTGGATGTTCTCAGAAGCTAAAACATAGGATTGTTCAAAAAACCAGAATGAAATATTATAATGAGAAGGTATCTACGAGTTCATTTAGCAAACCACGATTCAACATATTCTGTTGAGCGTTTGCTATGTGCCAGACTGTGTAACATTTTTTGTTTTGTTTTGTTTTTTGTTTTTCATGGCAGAGTTTCTCTGTAGCTTTGGAGCCTGTCCTGGAACTAGCTCTTGTAGACCAGACTGGCCTCAAACTCACAGAGATCCGCCTGCCTCTGCCTCCCCTCCTGAGTGCTGGAATTAAAGGCATGTGGTGTCACCACCCAGCTCATATAACAGGTTTTTTAAAACCCAAAGGTACGTGCTCCAAACCCTGACTGCTCTAAGGAAACCTACAGTAAAAATTGCTGCAATGTCTATTTTGTGAACCAGTGAGTTTTTATTGGTTTGCTAGCAGGACTATGGGGGTAAGGGTTACAGAAGAAGCAGGGAGGACTCAAAAGCAGGAGCTTCACCAGAAAGTCTCCACCCCCTAGCAACCATTTACTTGTTTTTTTTTTCTTTTATATTGCTGAGGGGCACCCAAGGTTCACATTTCCATTTTCTCCTCCTGTTTGCCTCCTGAGGCTCATGAGGCAATGTTTCCATTTGAAGGGAATGATGTAAGGAGAAGGAACATTCCATAGACCCTGGCCACGGGAGACCCAGATTCACGTCGGGGTTCATATAGAACAAGAAGGTCCTAGACAAAAAGTCTTTCCCAGGACCTGGAGGTGGAGGGGAGGTGACAAACTTCACGGGTCCTCTCAATATTTTCTTCTTATACTCCCTCATCAATAAAGCGCTAGGATGAAAGGCAGCTGTGGATCGATCAGGCTGAGAGACATCGTGTGTGAAGGGACATTAACCCTCTGGAAATGTGTGACCCTGGCAAGCCTTGCCCTTCTCCCCTTGCTAAAAACCTTTAGATTACATTCTTGGTGACTAAATTTAAGTCACCAAGGATAACCACACAGACTCCTGGAGATCTTTAGACATAAAATTACTATTTAATAAACATGAATGATTTTCTATTATGAACCAAATTCGGCTTCGCACTGGAAACAAATGAATGATAGTTTCTCCATGAGAAAAGGAAACATGGTTATGATATACAAAGGGCTGTAATGGAAGGAAATGAAGGGAACATAAAAGATTGTTCCTTGAGGAAGTGAAGGGTGAACTGAATCTTAGAAATAGAGGAAAATGGCAAGCAAGTGTGGGTCAGAGCAGGGGATGGACAAAGACACTGCCTAAGGGGCGATCCTGCAAGCAGGGGCAAGGAGCACTTATCCATCCAACAGAACCATTGAGCACTTTTATCCTGAGAAGGGAAAGGAAACAATTCAATATTTAACAAGCTCACTGGCAATTACCTAATGAGTGAGTTGTAATGTGGTACCCTGAAAGCAGTGGAACCTGATAGGATGTCTTTGTGGTGCTTCACATGATGACAGGGAGAAATGAGACAGGCGAAGATGTACTAATTCAAAATTAGTACCATGGCCAGATATTCAGAGAACTGGAGGAAAAAGCAGCTGTCACAAATCACAGCCTTTTCTTAGGAAGATGGTGGCCAGCCAGTCTCCGGAAGAATACGCTGGGGCTCAGGGAGGATGCAGCCCCTCTAATTTCTTGCTTCTTCTAAGCAAGTCTGAAGGGGTTTCCATGTTGGGTGTGGTGCTGTGCTCTCTGCTGAAGTCCTGCAGCGCTTTGGCTACTTTGACTTGCCTAGTTAGATAGTTGTCAGGCCTGAGTGCCACAAGGAAAGATGATACCTAATAGTTTAGTTGCTTATGAGGGATTTGGGTCCAGAGACCTAGTTGTCCATAAATAGACAGGCTTTGTATGCATGTCTCTTGCAAATCTGAGCTGGCAGTAGGATGTTTTCAGATATTTAGGACTTCCCTTATCCTAAAGCAGGATTTTGCTGTCCTGGAGTTCCTTATCACTGAGTAAACCTCCTGCGGTGGGAGCTGCCCTCTAGTGGTAATAGTTCAAATTGCAGGTAGGGACCACAAGTGAGCAGGTGAGAATTTCTTTGGTGGGATTTAACTTTATCTTCTATGAGAAGGGGTGCTCAGAGTTTAGGCCTTGATCAGGGCTCATCAAAACTTGCTGGATTTGTAGTGTGTTATTGACATCCATGTTGTATTTATTTGGGGGCAAATTAACTTATACACTGTAGTTCACACTTAGAAAATTTACAGAAGAAGGGATTCTAACTTAGTCCAAGGCCCATTTGTCTCTTAAGCACCCACCTTACCCATCTCTTTTGTCATCTGAATCTCTCCAAGAAAATATGACAATCCCTTTTCTGTCTAATACAGTCCACTGAGTCTGGACTAGTGTTGCCTGCATGCATATAATGACTTCCGGACTGGCCATTTGCCATTGGGTAACTAATGGGGGACATCTCTGGGGGAAGACTAAGTCTCCCTCTTTCAGCAGTCCTTCATTGCCTGGGGGTGGAGACCTGTGACATTTTTTCCTTGCATATTAGCATGTCTATTAATATTGTCATCGTCCAGGTCTTTGTGGTTGTCACGAGTGTAGCCTTTGCTGTCATTTCTAGGAGACACAAGCCCCATAGCCAAGTTCCTAGCGTTCTGACTCTTAGCAATCTTTCTGTCTCCTCTTCTGTGATGTTCCCTGAGCTGCTGGAGTTGTGTTGTAGATGTATCCAGTTGGGCTGGGCACCCCATGATCAGTTGTAGATGTCTGTGATGCTCTCTCTCTGCCTGCTGCAAGGGAAGCTTCTTTGGTGTGGGGTGGGAGCTATACTTTCCTGTGGGTATTAGGACCAGTGTTTACAATGCAGTTAGGAATCATGCTGGTCTAGCAAACTGATGTTAGTATATTTTCCTCTGAGATCATGAACTTCTAGCATCCCATATTTGGCTAGGTTTCCAGTAACAGGCATGTTTTCCTTTCTGTTGAGCTGACCTTGACTCCAAAAAGAGAGCTCTTGGTTCCACCAAGATATGACTATCACTACCACACTGTAGACCAGGCTGGCCTTAAACTCAGAGATTCACCTGCCTCTGTCTCCTGAGTGCTGGGATTAAATGTGTGGACCACCATACCTGGCTAGGAGAATCTTGCAGGGCTAGTCATTGTTGTGTTTCATAGGTACCACAGATGGGTGGACCTATTGTTTGCTTCCCTCTTTGGATGTTTATTAAACAGGGTACTATGAGTACTTCTGGGCTCTATTAAACCTAGTCTTTAGGGCAAAAGCTTTCAGGTCAGATCCAGGTCAAACCCGATTCCCGTACTGAAAGTACACAGTGTCTTCAGCAACAGGAATCTACCTTTAACCTCTGGAGGAATCTCTAAGGGCAGCAGAAATTGCCTGTATTATTTGGGGGTATCTCTTGAACTCTTTTGTTCAACAACTTGAAAAGAAGTTTTCTCATGCTTGATGCTGGGCTTTTTATTAGATGCTCTGAGTCTCTTAGAGAGAACATTGTCAGCCCAAGTAGCATAACTTAACTAAATTAAAGATATATATATATATATGCATATATTACATTTATATGTATTATATATAGTTTTAGGTAAATATAAAATATTTCCTTAAAGTCTTTTCAAACTCCCTTAGTGTTGTTTCCCCCTCCTCCTTCCCACTCTTCTGTGCTGACCTCCCTTCTCCCTTCCCAATTCAGATGCCTCTCTTCATTTTTTCCATTTACCCCTCATATCATTTGTATCTTGACATTTTCCTTTCTTGCCACGCCCACTTTATGGTCTTTTCACTTCCCTGCTTTTCGTGTTACCCTGGTTTTTATAGTCACACTTGAAGATCTGGAGCTGGGAATCAGAGAAGAGAGAGAACATGCAGGTTTGTCTTTCTGGGTCTGGGTTACCTCACTCAATAGAATCTTTTCTAGCACCACCCATTTACTCAAAATCTCATGATTTCATTTTCCCCCTTTTCCCCAGTTCTTTTAACTTTTATTGATTCTTTGTGGATTTCACATCATGCATCCTGTGTCCATCTATACCCCTGTCCCCTTGCATCTGCCCTCTGTCCTTGCAACCTCGCCCCTCCCCAACAAAACAAAATTTAAAAGAAAAAACGAAACTGAAACCTAACAAATAAACAAAACAAAACAAAACAAAAAACAAACAAAAAGGGGAAAGTTTTACCGTGGAAGCTGTAGTGTGGTCCTTGAGTCACACAATTCGCCCGTTAGTCCCTTCATCTTTACTTGTGAGTATTCGTTGCTATGAGAATTGGTCTGCCTCGAGGTCTCTGGTTTCTGCTACTCCGCCACCGATAGCGGGCTCTCACCGGGGCTCCTCTTGGCTACCCTGTTGTTTTCCTGTGTCGTAGAGATCTGCAGTTTTGAATTTGTGTGTTTGTTCCCCTCACAAGTTCCCACAGTTCATAGATGAGGAGGATGTTGGAGTAGGTGAACTGAAGTCCTGGGTCTGGGCCTGGGTGGTAGCTGGGTTGTCAGCACGCCAGCAGCTCTCCTTCGTCGGCAGTACCCGGGCAAGCACTCCAGCTCTGCCTTGGTAGCTCACGCAATGCAGCCTGCAGCAAGGATCAGGATTTCCTTTTTGCCTAGCAGCGTAGGAGTTTTTCATGTTAATGGAGTGTATATATCCCACATCTCCATTACCCACCTGCCAGCTGAAGGCCATAAGATTGTTTGCGTTTCCTGTGGTAGAGCTTAGCATTTAGCCTTTATTCCAGCAACTCAGACTTCCATCCAGGGGATTCTCTTGTTCATAACGCAGAGTTCTTGGATATTGTGCTTCTGCTCACTGAATTTTCTTTCTGCTGAGTTAATACGTTGGAAAGAGTGTAGCGTTTCTTCTTTGCAGTTCATCTGTAGTATTCTTTCACCCTGACATGTTGTTCAGTCTGTTGCTGCTGCTTCCCCTCCTGGCTAGGATGGGAGTCAGTGAAATTTTCCATTTCCAACATTATGTATTGAAAAATCTCAGCTTCCTTCCTGAATTATCCTATGTGTCATGCACTTCCATGGTATGTATTTTCTCATCTCTTTTGGTGACTTTTTTCTCTGTTGTTCACTTTCTCTATCCTCAATTGAACTAATTTATTTGTTTGTATCTTCTTTGAGGTCATTGATCATTTTACTAGGAAAGTTTTGCAATATTCATCTGGCTTTTTGCCTATTTCAGTTGTTTTTTTAATATGGTATTTGAGGAATTTTAATCTTTTGGAGTACAATATCACCCAGCCTTTCTTTTTTGCTGTTTCTTAGGTTTCTGTGTTACAGTGTGTCTGTTGGTCCAATGTTTCTGTGTCAGAGTGTAAATGTCTGTTGGTCTGCATGTCTCTTCTGGTTCTATTTGGGAAACCTCTTACTAAGCATCTTCTTTTAGTGGTCAATCCCCTGTATCACTCAGGAAAATACAACTACTAAAGTAGTAACAAAAGCATTCCTGTTGTACAAAGTACAGAATTATACTTAAAACTGATTGAAACCCACTAAGGTATCATCAATGATTATAAAATAGAAACATCAGAATGAAGGTAGAATGTTTTATGGAATAGAAAACTATTAGGATAAATGTGAAAATAGCAAGTGAATGTGGTAATGAATGGAGACAGGGGAAGGGAAATGTTACAGCAAAGTGGGTCAAAGAAGTGAAGAGGGAGCTGGGCAGTGGTGGTACTTGCTTTAATAAAACCCAGTACTCAGGAGGCGGAGGCAGGTATATCTCTGTGAGTTCGAGGCCAGCCTGGTCTACAAGAGTTAGTCCAAGGACAGGTTCCAAAGCTACAGAGAAACCCTGTCTCGAAAAACAAAATAAAATAAAATCCAAAAAGAAGTAAAGGGGAACAAGGAACAGCAAAGAAGAGTGCTGTCAAGGACATAAAAAAGAGCAAGGGCTAAAAAAAAAAAAAAAGCAAAAATCCAGAAAAATATTTCTCAACAGTTACAAAATTCAGAAACAAAATAGGCAAATGTAAAAAAAGAACAAAAGACAAAAATAATTTCAAAGTGCTACTGAAAGGAAAAAAGGGGGAAATACAAGGTGGAGGACTGAAAAAATTATAGGGAAATTGGACTCAGGACAAAGCTCAATAAAGTGCTTGCTAAACATGAGGGTCCGCATTTAGGTCCCACCCACATAGAGAGCCAGGGTCAGCCAAACATGCCTGTATGCTTCTCTTCAGAACGTTTATTCTCGTCAATGAAAGTGTGTCATGAGTTCACATCACTCAAGTCACAATGGCTCTCATTAAAAAACAAACAAGGGATGCGGGGTGAAGATGTGGAGCAAGATGAACAGTTGCACACTAATGGTGGGAATTAGTGCAGCTACTGGTGTTGTTCTTATTTTTGGCTTTCTTGTCTGCGGGGTTAGAGGGTAAAGACATTACACGGGGAAAGGAGACACAGACACGCGGCAGTCCCACGTGGGTGCACTTTAATGGGGGAGGGGTAACGGCAGGTAGGTACAGGTGTGCAGAGACAACAGGAGGGGGGGAAGGGACGGGAGGGGGAAGGGGGAGGGGGTCATGGCGACCCTCGCCTTTTAACGAGGAATGCAAAGGCTTCTGGGAAATGTGTCCTGCGCTTGCGTGCGCTGGCATCTGTAGTCCAGGGGAATGCTGGGAGCGTAGTTCCCAAAAGGAACAACAACTGGGAAAGCCAGGTGGATATTCCTTAAAGGTGTAAGAGTGTGGTTCCAATGCCCCACTTCTGAGTTCATACTCAGAAGGATATTCGTGAGTATGTCATGGAGATACTGGCATATCTATGTTTACCATGGCACTGTACACAATCCTCTAGACAGGGAATTAACCTAGATGCCCTTCAACAAATAAATGGATAAAGAAAGTACGGTGCATATACACCACGGAGTTTAAAACATATTTTTTGAAATTAAAATATATTGATATTATTTCCCCCTTTTTTAATCCTCCTTCCAGCCCCTTCCGTGTGCTCCCTGGCTCTCTCTCCAAGTTTTGAACTCATTCAGATATAAAAGGAATAGAATCATGTCATTTTCTGTAGCATGAATCCACGAGAGTCTGGTAAAGGTTCTCGAGAATGTATTTAGGTATAACACAGAATGGGTTAGACGCTACCGCTGACCCAGCTGCCTTCGTCCAGTCTTTCTATCCAGGGGTGAAGTGTCGGAGCCTGTGTGGGTCCAACACAGATTCCCTAACTCAGCTGGAACGTAGTCGCGAGGAACAAAACTGACACGGCTTACTCGGTCATCATGGAAAGGCCAGGTCTCTCTTTATTCTCCAAACATCTTATATATCCACATCAATTGAGCAGGAAAAACACATTAGGTTGTCTCCTAGGCAACCAGGTGCCTCATCTCTTCTCAGGTAATCTACATTCTAACAAAAGAAGCTAAGAGCAACACATCCTGGCTATTGTTAAGGCAGAGACAACTTGTCTACAGAGTTACGTGATCAGCTCAGACCGGGCTAATGGCTCTTGTGCCATACCAAAATATGGGTCTACAGTGAAGAGCACCAATAGCAGACTTTCTGCTCTGCTTCGAACACCCAAGAGTGAGAGATTTGAAGCAGTCAAGACCCCACCCGAGAGTTCATAATCCCCCAAAGCAACTGACTAAAGGGATCAAAATCTCACAACAATTTTCAAGAAAATGAATCTGGGGATCATGTGAAATAAAATAGACCAGGCTCAGAAAGACCAATAATCTATGCCTTCTCTCAATAGCATGACCTAGATTATGTGTGTAAATACGGCAGAAGGCAGGCTTATAAAGGGAGGGTGATGATGAGGGATCCAGATGGTAGTGGGGGCAAAGTTGAGGAGAGAAAGACAGTTAGTAAGTGTATTCGGTTACATGCAGAAACATGCTATGAAAGCACAGCATGAGCTATTTGGAGGCAGGATGTGACCATTGGAAGTGGTGGTGGGGAGTGTCAGAGGGTGATAGGGGTAAATATGGGGAAGTACAATGGGATACTTGAATGAAAATGCCATAACGCAAACCTGTATTTGGTGTATTAAAACATTTTAAAGTTAATTCTTTTTAAAATGTATTTTTATATATTCTTTGGGAATTTCATACTCACGTACAATGTATTTTGATCCAACCCATCCGCCACAGATCACCTTTAATTCCTCCCAATTGCTCCACCATGGTCTTTCAACTTCATGCCCTCTTTCTAACCCACGGAGAGAAATTTGTCCTTCCTGTATTTGCATGGCTGTAGGGTCACGCCCTGGAGTGTGGGTATTAGAGGAAACCTTTTTATCCCATATCCATTAACTGAAAGTTTTGCTGATTGGTATAATTGTATGAATTATTTTCCTGGTTTGTCTAAATACTGTGACACTCTTTACTCTTTCAGTTTCTGGATTTGCTTGTTCACTGAATCAGACAAGTTAGATTCTTTTCGAGTTCTTATGTCTCTGTCTCTGTCTCTGTCTCTCTCTCTCTCTCTCTCTCTCTCTCTCTTTCTTCTTCAGGAAATTTATGCTTTCCTGACCTCTCATATTTTTTTAATATTTATTTATTTATTATGTATACAACATTCTGCCTCGATGTATGCCCGTACGCCAGAACAGGGCACCAGATCTCAGTACAGATGGTTGTGAGCCACCATGTGGTTCCTGGGAATTGAACTCAGGACCTCTGGAAGAGCATCCAGTACTCTTAACCTCTGAGCCATCTCTCCAGCCCCCAACTTCTCATATTTTGTGACTCTCTTCTTTGCTTAGGATTTGTTCAACTATCAACTACAATGCTTATTTAGTACTCACAAATTGTTTAATTTGTACTTATTTTGAAAACGTTATTTCCCATAAACTTTAAAAGATAACTTTGCTGAATATACTAATTCTTTTTTAAAAAAGACTCCTCGCTAAGTTCACTTCCCAGTACCATATTTGATGACTTACTCTAGCTCCAAGGGATCCAGCATCTTCCTCTGACCTCCACAGGCAGCTGCACTTGTGAATACATATGCATACACACATACACACACATACACACATACTTTCTCTCTCACTCTCAAACACACACAATTAAAAATAAAATAAATCTTATAAAAATACATCACATACAAGATAGTGTATGCCAAAATGAAAATTAAAGGAATAAACAAGGCAAAGTTGTATATGTTAAAATGAGTCTCTCTCAAACCTGCATATCTTATAACTATATTTTAGATCTGCTAGCCACCTGTAAACTCTTTTATTTATGTGTTTATTTGTTTGTTGTTCCAATAAGAGACAATATTGGGTTTGAATGAGAGTTACCATTTCCGGTCAACATTTTCAGATATTTCTGAAGAACCAAATAATACTGATTTATAACAATCATTATTGAAAAAAAACTATCACTTTCTCCTGACTCAAAACAGCTTACTGGACACTGGTCCCAGTCAGTAGCCTTTCTTCATCACAATGATTCATTTTATCATTTTTCCTTATTACTCATCAAGGCAGCCATTTTCATATACAGCCATTTCAACATGAACCCTCAAGACCTTGTGGATTTAGTTCAGAGAACCTTATTTAATAATCTATAGAGGAAAGACCTGTCAAGAATAAACATTCACTGCTGTTTACCCAATTAATTCATGGTTACATTTGATAGAAATCAGGAAGTCTTGCCTAAGAACTGTTGCTTCTGGGTCCAATATGAAACTGACACTAGAAAATAAAAGAGGTCGGTGACTCAGTTAGAACCTGAGGGGGACTTGTCAGGGCCTGAGGACAACAGAGAGAGGACTCAACAGAGAGAGGACTCAACAGAGAGAGGACTCAACAGAGGGAGGACTCAGCCACCCGAGGAAACCTCAGTACCCATTCCCTCCCATCCACTAATCTCTCTAAATTTTACTTTTCAAAAAGTTTCATTGTTGTTGTTGTTAGCAGTGGTAGTGTGTGTGCATATGCGTGTGTGCACATGCATGCAAGTGCTTGCAGAAGCCAGAAGAGAACACCATGTTCTTTGGATCTAGAATTACAGGTGGTTGTGAGCCATCCAGTGTGGGTGCTGGGAACTCAGGTCCTTTGCAAGAGCAGTCATTGCTCTTTTTTTATTGTTTTTATCGAACTATACATTTTTCTTCGCCCCCCTTCTACCTCCTCCAGTGATCCCCAAATTGATGGAGGAAAGTCATTTGTTAATAAAGAAACTGCCTAGACCCTTGATAGGACAGAAAACTAGGTAGGCCGGATAAACAGAACAGAATGCTGGGAGGAAGTGAGGCAATTGCTATGCCTCTCCTCTCTCTAAGGCGGACACGATGAAGCTCCAGCCCAAGATGGACGTACACTAGAATCTTTCTGGAGGGTCACCACCTCGTGGTGCTACACACATTAATGGAGGTGGGTTGATAAGGATGTGAGAGTTGGCCAGTAGGAGGCTGGAACTAATGGGCCAAGCAGTGTTTATATGAATACAGTTTGTGTGTTGTTATTTCGGGTATAAAGCTAGCCAGTGTCCAGAAGCTGGGAGGCGGGAAGCGGCCCATAGCTCCTTCTACACCAAATGCTCCCAATTTCCTCAGGAGATCTTGTCTTTTTCTCCTTTCTATGTAGATCTATGTATGTCTTTCTTAGGGACCTCTTTGTTGTCTAGGTTCCCTGAGGTTGTGAACTGTAGGCTGGTTTTTCTTTGCTTTATGTCTAAAAGTCACTTATGAGTAAAATACATATTATATTTGTCTTTCTGGATCTGGATTATCCCACTCAATATGTTTTTTTTCTGGATCCATCCATTTGCCTACAAATTTCAAGATGTCATTTTTTTTTTACTGCTGTGTAGTACTGTATTGTGCAAATGTACCACATTTTCTTTACCCATTCTTCAGTTGAGGGGCACCTAGGCTGTTTTGGGGATCTAGCCTGTTACAAATAACGCTGCTATGAACATAGGTGAGTACATGTCTTTATAGTATGATTGAGCATCCTTTGGAAATATACCCAACAGCGATATTGCTGGGTCTTGAGGCAGATTGTTTCCTATTTTTCTGAGAAATCGCCATACTGATGTCCAAAGCAGCTGTACCAGTTTGCACTCCCACCAGCAATGGAGGAATGTTCCCCTTACCCCACATTCTCTCCAGCATAAGCTGTCATCATTGTTTTTGATCTTGATCATTCTGATACTATAAGATGCAATCTCAGAACTGTCATAGTTGGTTCTTTGAAAGGATTATTAAACCATCAGTCAATACTGAGCGCAATGTGAAACACAGTGAGAGTGGAGCCACAGAACAGGTAAATATTTTGATAATTACCTCAGGGTTGATTATATGAAGCAAGAATAATGTCTCATGAAAATCCATGATAGCAATAATGATTGAGATGGAGAGAATAGATCAAGTATAAAGGCTTATAGCATAGGTATCACTGAAGAAGAGGTGAAGGACTGTTCCTATTTTTAAGAATAGGAATCAGGGGAATGTACTGTGATGTCTAGGCTAACCACTAAAACAGTGTTTTAAAACTACAACTGACAAGCTAATAAAGGGAAAATGATGAAATAGTGAAACTTTTAACACAGGCATGAGCAGCATATGGCTTGGCCTCCAGGGCTGTCTCCCTGGTACATGTCGTCTTCTTTCTGCAGGACTAGGGACTCTGATCCTGGGTCCAGAGCACTCTCAGTTTTAAGAATCTTCTCATTCTTTAAGGATTGCTCCATGCTAGTTGACATCTGAAAACACCAAGTGTGCCAGGCAGGCAGTGGTTTGGGTTCCTTCATTTCTTTGTCAACTTTTGAAACTTTTACCCATTTTTCCTCCCTTCTTACTATATTTCTAGCATTGTTTAACTTATTTGTATTATTTTCTTATCTTTACCAGATTTACTTAGATAGTTTTATTTATTGTAGAATCACATTTTAATCTCTTGCTTCTTTCTCTTTCTCACATTTTTCTTTCTTTGTATTTTTATTTAATTCCTTTCCTCTTTCCCTGCACCATTCCTTTATTTACTTCATATATTATTACTACTCTTATGATAGGGAGTTTTAAACTGCAGAGCTTATACTACACTCTTGCATTTTCTTCTGTGGATTCTGAATTGACTTTGACTGCTTAATTATATGTCTATCTGGCTTGACTTAGTATTGTTGCTTTTACTGTAGTTTGTTTGGGTGACTAAGTTCAGAGGACAACTCACAGAAGTCAGTTCTCTGCTTTTCTCATGTGGGCCTTGGGAATTGAACTCAGGTCATCAGGCTTGGTGGTAGGTGCCACTGAACCATCTTCATGCCCCACCTCATTACCCTTCATTTTGACTTTTCCATCTTCCGAAGAATAGAGGTATATAGAAGGAGCTAGGAACAATCATTCTGGTTGAGAAAACACAAAAAGACAATGTATTTTCTCTCATTTGTTAATGTTAGCTTTGAATCTTTAGAGATGTATATCTCATTTTGTGTATTCACAGAAGTCAGGAAATTAGTAAGGCTCTAATGAGGCATGTAGATAGAAGTTTCTGTCCTGCCCAGTCCCAGTCCTTCAGTCATTCAGCCCCAAATAAATACACAGAGGCTTATATTAATTATAAACTATTTGGCCTGTTGCTCAGGCTTATTGCTAACTAGCTCTTATGACTTAAATTCACCCATAATTCTTGTCTATGTTTAGCAATATGACTTGATACCTTTTTTTTCACCCTGTGGGGCCCTGGTGTGAAAGCATTTACTCAACCAAACCTTTGTTCTCATAGTCAAATCTACATAAATCTACATAATCTCTTCCCCCACAATTATCATTTTTTTTGAGAAAAATCTCTTTATTTATTTGAGCTACCTAGGTAGGATAAAACACCCTGTACCCACTATAATTTACTAGGGTTCCATTAGGGGGACTACAGCATCATTTCTGTCTTTTTTTTTTTTTAAATTTATCTACGTATTGACGAGAAAGGAGCCCTAAGTAGAAGGCACTGAACAGAGACAGCATGTCTGCTCTTACTAATAAACAGGTCTGGGCGGCCCTGAATTCTCTAACAGTCAACTCAGGAGGGTGGAATCTACTGGCCTTTGCTCTACCCTAACAAGCTATTAATATTCTGTACTTACCTTCACCTTTCATTTGGCACAAGGCCTTAGTCTAGGAAATTAACTGTTTGTACCTTTATCCCTAAAATATACAGGAAAAAAGCTTGGGCCACTAAACCAGTCCCAGAGAAGGAAATTCCTTCCTACCTGGCTGCCAGTGGATACAGCACCCCGATGGTTAGCCCGGGGGCCAAGCTCCATCCTAATCCTCCCAATATCTGCCAGGGAGCTTCTCAGTCCTGCTACATCTGAGACATAAGGCACCTACCTTGTCAGTCTTTTATCCATCCTGTTAACCATAAGAAATACATGCTTGGTATCATTGTTATTTACCAGAAAATTGTTACCTATGTCTGTGTGGGTATATAACCTGGAAACCTTGTGGCATGGGCAGAACGGTGAGGAACATTAAGGAAGGAAACATCCAGAGAGCATTGGGGAGAGCATAGGAAGAATAAACGGAAACATGATAAAAAGACTTATGTGAGCTAATTTATTTCATTTACCCCGAGAGATTTTTTTTCACCTGCTACAGTGATCCTTCTGGATCCTGAGGGGTTTAGTGGGGCTTGAGCTCAACATCAACCTCAATGGTATACAATAATCACTGGATAGGATGAGCCCACTGATGCAGTAGTGTCAAATCTGTTATAGGAACAACCGTCCCCTTTCTGATTGGACTCGATGTCTGTTCCACAGGAAGGAATTCAAGTCTGGTACTGTAAACAGAACAAAAACTTGTGTCTGATGAAGTCATAGGCCATACTGGGGAAGCTTCTGTTTTCTTTCTTTTTCTAAATGTATATGATGTGCCTGTCAAATTGCTTCCTAAAGAAATTTATGTTCATATTTAATATTTTTGTCAGTTTTGATCAGAGAAGCTTCTTTTTGCAGTGGCCAGAAGTTATTACAAACTCGTATCTGATCAAGTATGGAGAATTAAATGACTGTTGAATGCCATTTATAAATGTTACGTTACTTCCATGGCTCAGTACATCACACAAGGGGCATATTAAATAAATCTATATACTAAAGACTGGTGGTAATGGTTTGGAAAACTGACCCCCTGGCACAAATGCCCGTTGCGCTCTTAAATGCACAGCATGTTATCACTTTCCCAAGCTTGTTATCAATACTTTGTTATACAATGGGGAGGGAATCGTGGGCTCCCACCCTTTCCTACCTATTTACCTATAGTTAATGGTTGATGGGGCAGAGACACTTCCTTCAGTGGTATAGCCACTGGTAAGGCAGTCATGTTCCTATAAAACACACTGATTAAACTCATTGACATGAACGTAAGATGGGGGCTGAGAAGATATGGGGATTAGCAGGAGTGGGAGGGAACGAGAAAAAGTACCACACACCAATATGATCAAAATCTACCATGTTCATGAATGACAAGGTCATATTAAAGTTGTTTAATATGTTTATATGCTAATAAAATATAAAAGTTTGGTACGGAAGGCTGCAGGATTATTAACCTGCAAAGCAGGCCATCAATTGCTATTTCCGCCTTGCTTTTGTTCAACAAAGCCATCATGGGGCTCTATTAGCTCTCATTTGGATTGTCATTTCTGGAAGCCTGGTTAATGAAAATGCCCTCTAACTGCACCTAATGCATATCCTGCTTTCACGTGCAGCGGGGCAATCTAGGGGCTGCTCTCTCCCAGCTCATCTGCAGCAGATGGCCTCTGCTAGATTCAGAAGAATCAGAGGCATATTTTTTTAAGATAGTGAAAATAATACACATTTTCTTAAATCTATCATCTGAGTTGGAGGCTAGAGGCAGCAAGACTTTGTGAAGGTTTTGGCTCTAATGACTTGATGCTAATACAATTTTTGAGAATTTCCATGGAGTTCTCGCGAATCCATCAGCTTCTAATTTGGAGCAGATTTCCTTTGCTCTCTTGGTACTTTGTGGTGGTTATGATGAGTGATTCTTGGTTATTCCTAAGCTGGTCATTCTTTACATCATTCCCCGGCTTCAACAACATGGGCATTCTGTTTATTTGACTATAACCTTTTCTATATAATGTTGAAAGCCTTACAAGCTTTCCTTTAAGCTTTACAAAAGACAGTAGGACTTCACTAATTCTAGAAGTGGGCCTTTGGGAAGGAGCATCCTGTGCTTGGCCCTAGGGTCAGTGGAAATGCTGTTTCCCCACCTGAGGTCCCATCACTGGTCCTGATGCTCCTCCACTGTGACTGTGTTCAGACTCGGGAGCTTGAGCGTCTCTCCAATTAGAATTAGGAGTCTTAGAAAACACAGTGGTTTATAAATGGGACAGAGAGCCACTGTCAGCATAAGAAACTGCAGAGACAACAACAATAGAAATGCTGTTTCCCCTCACTACATCAATTTCACATTTTCCTTCTGGAGAATTGTCTTGACAGATTTTTTACTTAACAAAATCAAGCAGACAAATTAGAGAAAACCCAGTTTCTTTTCCAGTGTATTCCATGTCCCTTAAGAGATTAGTTTGAAAGCACTGGTATAAAAGTACTAGACTATCTTTTGAGTGGCATTTCTCGTAGGACAAATTCTGCTTACACTTTAGATGTATGTCTGACAAACGCCAGAATATTAGTCTCTTGTGCAAGCTGCAGGCTTGACCCTCTGTGTACACATTGTACCCAGAGCTATGCTAACCACTCCAAGCCCTCACTATTGGGGAAAGCATCTCTGTCCTTTAAATCTAGTTAAAGCAGAAACAGCCTTCAGAGGCATCAGACAGCTGCAGCTCCAGGAGGTGATCAGGCAAAATATAAACGGGGGCGCTTGGCTCCAAGTATCACTTTGTTTGACATCAATTGACTGACACTAAAACTCAACTAGGCCATCACAAGAGAATTTCCTTACTGGGATGTTAGGGCTGGGAAGCTCTGTTGCGAACCTACCAGATTCCTTATCATGAAATGAGCAGAAGAAAACAGGCACACACACCCATCTACCTTCTCATGCTTTAATTCCACACCCGATACTCCATTTCTGGAGCAACTCTCCCCGGTCCTTTCCAGATAGCCAGACACACGAGGGAACCTCAAACAGGCAAAAGACCCTTGGGCTACCAGGAGATACCACTTTTTAGTTCACAGTTACATGAAAATGAAAATATATGTATAAAAAACCCAAATAACACAGACACAAAAAATCCATTTACGTCTGGTGAATTCTCAGGGTTCAAAATATTAGGGTTCATTATCTTCCCTGCATGATAGAACTGAGGCATGAACACTAAGGACAAGGTGGCAGAATCGTCCTAATAGTCTTGGCCAGTGGCAACAGCTGTTTCCTATCTTCTGAAGTGGTTTCAGATCTTTTCTAGTTTCCTTACGTAAATGCAGTGAGCCAGTCAGTTGTGACTGTGCACTGATAACGTTATGGCGCCTTTCCAGGCCGACAGGGCTTCAGATTCCCTCTCACAACCCAGATGAAGGGTGCGCTGAAACATTACGTGGGGAAGTGATGGGTTTCGCCAGGCCTTAATCACGCTTTACTGAATTCTCCAGCACTCCAGCCTACATTGTTCCTGCAGTAGGCATGGAAGGTACAAAGTTGACAGTAGCCAGATCACAGGAAAGCTAAAGACAAGCATATCCAGACGGGGTGGTGGGGGTGGTGGTGCACCCCAGGAGGCTTTCGATCAGGCCCGCTTTTGTAGCAGTGTATGGCACTTGGTGTCATTCTGAGAACAGGGAAGGGAGCAGCTTGCCAAAATCCTTGTGCAGTAGCCTCAAGGACTTGTCCTTTATCACTCTCCCCCTTGTCTCCAGCATCTAAGTGAAGAGGTGACTTAGTGGGAACCTGAAGTTGGCCAATCAGTGTGCAGCAAATCTCTCAGGACACAAAATTCCTGTCTTAAGATTAGGGCTGTGTGCTTTACGGTTGGAGCCCAGGGAGGACAGACCCCTTTAGGTCGGTCCCTTATCAGACCCAAGAACTTACTTATCCTTGGTCACAAAGAAGTTGAGGCTGGTAAGTAGTCTTCAGATATAGAACAGCCTAGGTTTCCCAAAACATAATAGCAAAAATTTCTTAGAGTCCCAAATCTCCTACTTCACACCATGATGTAGAGGTAGGAGCATGCTTGTGAAAGAGAAGCCTCGACTGAGGAGAGCTGACGAGTTCTGGAAGAGGTGACATATGGTATGGGCAGGTCAAAGAGATGCCTCAGAACAGGTCTCCTAGGGTTAACCACAGAGTCCATCCCATCCCAGTTGAGGGCTGAACAACGTTCTCCACACGCGGCACATAGCTAGGTCTTTCTCGTATGGGTTCTCTGGTGCCTGATTAGGTGATACCCTCTACTGAAGCTCTTCCCACAGGTAGTACAAGTGAAAGGCTTTTCTCCAGTGTGTGTTCGTTGATGCCTGACGAGATGATCCCTCCTGCTAAAGCTTTTACCACATTCATCACACCGGCAGTTCCTCACAGAGGCATGGCCTTTCTGGTGCTTGGCAAATGCTGCACTATTGTTGAAGGAGCGCCCACATTGACTGCAGAGAAAGAGCTCCTCGGTCACGTGTGTCTTCCGATGTGTCAGAAACTGTCTCTGGTCACTGAAGTCCTCTCCACAGTCCGTGCACGAGTAGGGCTTGCCTGGAGCATGGATTCTTTGGTGTGTGGTTAACACAGATTTCTGACTGAAGCTTTTGCCACAAGTAGTACAGAAGAAAGGTTTTTCCCCTGTGTGTGTCCTCTGGTGCCTGACCAGGTCTGAAGTCCAACGGAAATGTTTTCCACAGTCATCACAGCTATACGGTTTTTCTACGCGGGCATTTCCCCCCGACTGGGTCAGAGGGGCATCCACAGTCTTCCGGTTTGGAGGATGTTTATGAGGAGGGTTCGTCTTATGGACTTTCTGGTGCCTGGCAAGATGTGAGCTCCGTGTATAACTTTTCCCACACTCCATACACTTATAGGGCTTTTCTCCTGTGTGAGTTCTCAAGTGCCTAATAAGATGAGAATTGCATGTGAAACTTTTTCCACATAGAGGGCAGTGGTGTTGCCTCGCTACCTGGGGGTGTCCAGGAGTAGTTTCCCTAGTTTTTGTGGAATTATTAACTTGAGAAATATTTGTGCCAAATCTCCTTTCATTAAGTCTACTTGTATTACCCTCAAAGACTATCTCCCAATCTGGAGTCTGGTGAGTTTCTGGGTCTACCAAAATAGACCTGTGCGTATCTTCTTGCTCAACACTTCCTTCCCCATCTTCACTCAGGTCTCCTAGAGAAGGGGCAAGAACAGAAAGGAAAAGCTATGATAACAAAACCTTTTATACCATGAGAGAATTTTGAATGGTTTTTCTAATAAATAACAGGGAGAGGGAGGGTGTAGAAGAGACTAATGACAGACGGGTCTGTCTTTCAGAGAAAGGCACTAGTGTGGATGCTGCATTAGAAGTACCAGTGAGTGGGTATGGGGTACGGCCATTGCGGTGGATGAGGCAGGATTGAGAGTTCAGTCCCTGGGCTAAAAAGTGAGACTATCACAAAGAGTGGAGGATAAAATAATGAAAGGGAACCAACGAGAAAGAGGCACACTGACTAGAGGGGGCTGTCCAATGTGGTGTCAGAGCTGTCTGCTGCTCCTTACCTGTATAGGTAAAACTCAGGATTTCTGTTTCTGCAGGCTCCTGAGATTCGTGGACATCTGGCACCTGAGGCTCTTCTTCTCTAATCTGGGAGGTATCATCCAGTCTGGGAATTGGAAATGCTGCTCAAGAGATAAGAAAAAAGGACATCATGATTGGTTCAATACTTCCCCAAGTTAAAAGCAGATTTTTATGGACTGGTAGGTAGGTGGTAGAGCAAAAAGGTAAATTAACTGGTCAGCTATTACTAGTCTTTAGCTTGGCACCTCTACGTGCTGCCTACCTTCTACATTTCTTGTGCCTTAGTAACTATTTACTGTGAGCCTTGCTCCTTCCCTCTTGTTGAGGAACGCAGATTATCTTTGCTGTCACTGCTTCAAAACTCATGTTTACTTCAAAAGTTAAATATTAAAGCTCAAAAAACTAACAGTATTCTCCCATTAATTTTCCCAAGCATCTTTACTTCTTCCTTTCAGTTGGAAGGATATCATCTAGAGCTAACTGATCTTTAATCTCATTGTGTGGTAGGCATGCATAAGTGAAAGTTTAGTTCATGTGGTCCAAGGTCTTTGCCTCCCCATACTCCAACATAAAGAAAGACGTTTGTGGCTAGAATGCCCTGAAATACATGCAACTCCTTACACAGAGAAACTACAATTCCACAATCTTCTTCCAAGACATATTCTCCATAGAATTCTTTTTGTGTTGGATCCAGATCACTCCACTGATCCTGTGAGAAGCAGAGCGCCACATCTTTGAATGTGACCAGTCCCTGAAATGACACAAGGATCCAATCAGGATGTGATGCTTCAGGTAGCCTACTGTGTTTTGGGGTAGAGTCATCCAAAGATAAAGGGAATGCTAGCAGGCAGAAGGGTTTCCTTTGGGGAGCCTGCTTCCCACTGCTGCTGCTTTCGAACCTTCAGCACTTGAGGAAAGAAAGCATAGACCCTGTTTCTGCTCTCCAACCTCAGGCCAGACTTCATTCTTCCTCAAGGTATTGTTTAAAATCCAAGACAGATCTTAAATCATTCAACTCCCTATCTGGTATTTCAGTGGGGGGTCTCTATGAAAATTCATCGTTTCTAGGAATCTTTCCCAAACTACCCCATCTATTTTCATCTACAGTCAGAACAAGGGAGACATGAAAGAATTCTATCTCCTTTTCTCAGCCACATAATTTCAGATCAAGAAAGGATCCGAAGCTATCAAGGAGGATAGCTCCTGAATATCACAACAGTCATGTTAGCCATTCTCACAAATGATAAACAAAACCCACTTGACTTCAAAATTGTACTGAATACTGCAAAATAATCCCACTTAGCACCTTTCAGTAGTACCTTTGGCACATAAAGAGACTATGAAGACTGGAGTTGAAAACAACTCTTTAATTTGACACAGTTTCTTTTCCTATCCCGCGTACCCACAGAAATGAAGACTTAGTACACTCTAAGTGTGCACGTTTGTATCCCCAATTTGTTCAGCATATGGCTAACACCCACCAAATCTTCAAATATGTATTTTGAACTGGGGTTTACCTGAGAGAGGGCAGTGAGAAGAGCAACCATCCCTGGGTCTCCAGACCCTTGTTCTGTAGGAAGGTCTGGATCCTGGGACACTGGAACCTCTAAGGGGAAAAAAGGAGACAGAGGTCAGCAGCATCCTACAGTGAACTTATAAAGTGGCCTTAACTTCTCTGTTAAGAGAATCAAGAAACTGGTCTAAGGTCAATTATCCTATCCATCATCACCTATAACCTCATCGGATAGCTAGGAGCACTCACCAATATCACTATTTAAATGTGGCCCCATATTGAGGCAGGGTCTAGCTGGTTCTTTCTGTTCTCAGCATCAAGATTCTGGGCTTTCTTTCCATTAGAGTTTTCCAGCTTGTGTGATACAGGAGAACCCCCGTCCCTCCATTTCTACTTCACTTTGCCCAAATCTGTTTCTTGCTGAGGTCTCTTCCTACCACTTTCCTGCAGAGGCTGGCGCTCCCCATCATGCTGCAAGCTCTCTTGTTCCGATGTCCCCAGATCTGTGTTTCTGAGGGCTTCCTCATGGGGCTGCTCAGGGGTCAAGGTCTGTGTTGGATCTTGTTGCTCACTGGAGGACTCTGGCTCCACTTCTAGGGGTGGTGTCTCTTCTGACAGGACTTCCTGGCCCTGAACATGGACGGTTACCTGGGAAAAATTTTAACTTCCAGTCAACATAGAGTCAGGAGTAAATTGTCATCAGGGGTTATTTTAGGAGGAACACTCCCAGAGGGAATCAGATGAGGAAGGGAAATTCAATAGGCATGTGAACAACTGGTTATCTTCGCAAAGACAAGACAGGACACACTGGAACTATTTTATTTTTCTACTCTTTAACTTTATTTCAGCCATCTGGGGTCCCGAGGTTTCCATCTTTCCTTATTTCAGGTCTTCTTTTATTGTTTGTTTCCCCAGATTACCATCCTAGCAAAGGGATTTTGGGATTAAGAGTCTAGGTGAACTTCAAGGAAGTCTAATAGTTGCTTTCTGAGGACCCCACGGTTCTACATACAAAGAAATTAAAAAATCCAACGTCAGTGGCACAGGCAGGTGATCCAAACCCTAGAAACCACACTCACACACACATATATCCCTGCCCTGATGGGGCTCATGCATCTATACACAACCCAGACAGAACCAGGAAAATTTAAAAGATAATTTACGGGGTCCTCATACTCTCCCTGCATCTAGTCTTTCAGGAAACAGCCCCCTCCACATCACACAGATCAGGACTCCCCCTCCTCACCCACCGCCTTGGTCTCCTGGGTCGTTTCTGCAAACCCTCCACCAGCGTCACGGCCTCCTCGCCACTCTCTGGCCGCTGGCCGCGCACCCAGCTCTGCAGTTCTCCAGGCAGGACGGTGAGGAACTGCTCCAGCACGAGCAGCTCGAGGATCTGCTCCTTTGTCCTCCTCTCTGGCCTCAGCCATTGATGACAAAGCTCTCGAAGTCTGATGAGGGCTTCTCTAGGGCTAGATGCTTCCTGGTAGCGAAAGCGTCGGAAGTTCTGGTGAGAGGTCTCCAGCACAGGGTCATCCCCCTGCAAGGCAGACTCTGGACCGCAGGTGAAATCATCCTCCAGCTTTACCATCATGACTCCTTCTTCTTCCCAAAGGTCTTGGTCCTCTGGTTCCAAGGCAGTAGCCATCTCCTGGCTCTTGAGTGTTATCACACCATTTAGGCCTCACATTGGCATTAATGCATTTCAGTCTGGGTACCTCAAGGGGTTCCTCCCAAGGGATCTACAATAGAGAAGTAAAGATGAAAGAGGATGATGCCTGCAGTTATGTAGAGACAACACTTCGGACTTTGTGATTCTCTGCACACTTCTTAAATAATTCCCCTCTCCAGTCTCCATAACTGTATTTTGCAATGAAATCCACGTAGCCTAGGAAGATCACCCTCTTAGGCAAGGCTTCTAGGCCTGAGGATAGAGGGTACATTGCTATTCCTTTAACACTGTAGTTCTACCTCCTAATGTCTTTCTTCCACTTCCTTCCTGCTGAATTCTTTAGTCTGACTCCATCACTTCCTGTCAGACTATACCCAGCACATTCTGAGATCCCCATTGTTGTGGACTATTATTTTAACTAGGCAAAGATGTATTACATTTGTTTATGCTGCAAAAATGTTACTTTAACTGTGTAAAAGTGGCTTACTTTTGTTTATGCTGCATTTGCTTAACGATGTAAGGATGTGTGTTTAATTATGTAGAGATGGGTTGCATCTGCTTCACCTTGCCTACCTAAGGTATCTGATTGTCTGATAAAAAGCAGAACAGCCAATAGCTATGCAGGAAAAAAGATAGGCATGGCTGGCAGGGAGAGAGAATAAATAGGAGGAGAAATCTACACTGGATTTCTCCAGAGGGAAGAAGAGAAGAGAGACAAGAAAGAGAGAGACATGCCCAGTGCAAGAAGCCAGGCAGCCATCAGCCAGAAGCAGTGAAAGTAAGATATACAGAAACAGGGTAAAAGGGTAAGATAAAGGGCAAAAGGTAGATAAAGAGAAACAGGTTAATTTAGTTAAAAGAGCTAGCCAGAAATGAGTGATGGAGGAAGGTCATTGGTTAAAAAATAAGAAACTGCCTTGGCCCATTTTATTGGTTAGAACATAGGTGGGTGGAGTAAACAGGAGAGAATGCTGGAAGAGGAAGTGAGCTCAGAGACGCCATGCTCCTCTCTCCCGGGCAGAGGCGATAGCTCTGCTCTCTGAGGCAGACGCATGAAGCTCAGACCCAGGATGGACGTAGGCTAGAATCTTTCCCGGTAAGACTGATGCTTCACAGATTATTAGAGATGGGTTGATTGGGATATGAGAATTAGCCTGTAAGGGCTAGAGTTAATGGGTCAAGCAGTGTTTAAAAGAATACAGTGTCTGTGTAATTATTTTGAGGCATAAGCTAGCAGGCGGCCGGGGTGCTGGGGACGCAGCCCCGCCGCTCTTATTACAACAAATGAGCCTAAGCTAGGTCAGCCAAAACAAACAAATAAACCAAAAGCCCCAAAAAACTAACAGTAAGTCTCTGCGTCCTGATTTGGAGCTGGTTGGTTGGTTGGTAACCTAAAAGAAAAAGGCTGGTGCACCTCATAGTTCTTAAATGGCTGGGAGAAAAATGCTCATAATGCCTACTAACCAATGCCCCAGTGGCCATGGTTTGTTTCACAGCACATTAACATGTATATCAGGAGACACGAGCAGGGTAGGTGCAGCTTATGCAAGACTGCATCACACATAATATTAACCTCTGTAAAATGGGAATTCTTGGAGTTTTAAGAGCAGTGAGGAAAGACACTAACATGAGCAGCACTCCAAACCCCTGCCTTTATATTGCTAAAACATCTTTAATCGATTAACTTATTGATCCTCAAAAAAGGACACTCATTTACTCTAGTCTTGCTTGCAAACTTACCTTCTGAGTGCCTTGGCAGGGACCAATTGTTAAGAAAATACTCAACTTAGTAATCCTTGGATTCAACTTTGATTCTTTCTCATTGTTTAAAATTTGTTAAACCAACCCTACCTTTTAAACTTCTAAATGCTTACTCCTCTTCTTCTTGCTGCTTCTGTGTGGTCCTTACCACCTTGCCTGAACTACAGCCATGATTTCCTATGTGTGTTCCCTGCAGTACTCAGTCATGAGTAAAATACAGCAAGATAAAATAAAATACAGTAAAATACAGAAAATGTCTATTTTTCAAAAGACATTCTGATTCAATGTATCTAGATAGTTATGCCTTTAGAAATGCTACTTGCCATCCTATTGCAATCCCTGGTTCGGTAAAATCAAGGGAAGTTAAGAGTGCCTAAATTTGCCTGCTATCATTTAGCAGGTACGGGACAGGAGTGTGTACCAGTGGGAAGTTTTCTCTGCCAAATGACTTTTCTCATCAATAGAATGGAAATGATAGTATTTTCTATTAGTGTAAATTTGAGATTAAATGTCTTACTGTTAAGTTCTTTACAGTGTATCTTACCCATTCTCTGCACTACCTGCTATAGTGACTGCACTGATGGCCAACAGCATGAGCTTGTAGGCCTCCCTGCATTTTGAAGACTGTACCTATTGCACACACTCCCCACTCTCTCCTCTTTACTGCTACAATGTGTGTGACTATTTCTTACAGGTTTTTCCTTTTCATTTCCTTGCTTTGATGATATTCTAACTGGTCCTCATCTTGATAATCTAAACTGTCTCTGGAGTTGCTATCTTCACGTCACCATTATTTAGCAGGTATGTCTATTTGCAGCCTAGGGCCACATGTTTCCCAGGATAGCTGTGAATACAGTCAATACATTTGTAGATGACATTATTTTGCAACATCAAAAGTTTGGAACCTTGATCTACACTGTTACCAATATTAGCTGTCACAGTGAATCTGGTCACGTTCTTCCCCTAGTAAAGATCCTCAATCATTCCTGTTTTTTTCCTTATGTGAACAAGCTTCTTTAAGCACATCACACTGTATCTGGTCTTAATCTTGTTATTCCCTTGCTATCCTGTACAGCCATTCCCACCATTCCTCAAGTGGGTGCACACAATATTTACAAGTGTTCACCAACCTTCACTCTGGGGAATGAGTGTTTATTATGGAGAACAGGTGAGGGGTTACCTACAGAGGTGTAGTCATCACTGCGCCAGAGACACACGTAGAGAACTTGACCTAGCAGGGATGTAAGGCTTCCCCAATAGCTGCACAGATGGAGGCCCTGCTCTAGGCTTCTCAAGTGTTTGTATTCTGACCCCTCCCCCAAGAAATGTGCAGAGTTGCCAGCTGGTAAGTGTAGTAATAGGAGCGGCGGGCTGCTTCCCGCCACCCGGCTAGCTTTACCCAAAATAATTACACGGACACTGTATTCTTTTAATCACTGCTTGGCCCATTTCTATCTAGCCTCTTCTACGCTAACTCTTGCACCTGGACTAGCCCATCTCTAATAATCTGCTGTAGCCCACAAGGTGGCTTACCAGGGAGATTCTAGCCTACGTCCATCCTGGGTCGGAGCTTCATCGCGTGTGCCTCAGAGAGCAGAGCTCTAGCGTCCACCCTGGAGATGGGAGCATGGCGTCTCTGAGGCGTCTGCCCCAGAGAGGAGTGCTGTTGAGTCTGCGCTCACTTCCTCTTCCTCCCAGCATTCTGTTCTGTTTACTCCTCCCACCTATGTTTTAACCTATGAGAGCCAGCCAAGCAGTTTCTTTATTACTTAACCAATGAAATCAACAGATTGATATATGACACTCCCACATCAGGTAAGGAGTAGTTGGATTGGTGGGGGGAGAACTATAAACAAGCTGGAATCATTTGTAAGCAGGCACAGCTGAATGCTCCAAGATGGCAGTTGGTTGGCTTGGAGGAAAATCACACACTATTCTTCCTACCTGTGACATTTAGTTAGGATAAACTTTACTTATCTTTTAAGACAGCTTAGGTCTTGGTGTCTTCTGAGATGTTTCCTTGGGTCCTTTTCTCTCTACCCTTACACATGGTTAGAAATCGCCTAAGTGGGTCAAAAGCAATCTGCTCCATCACTGTCATTATTACATAACAACTGTTTATTTTCTTTGTTAGGCACTGTGAATTTTACTCTCTGAAGCCTCTTAAAAGGAACACTACAAATGCACTTACAATGAATCTCCACTCTCATGTCTTCCTCTTACTATAGCAGCCAACATCAACCTTTCTGTATCTGTACTCATATTTTCCTAATTCACTGAGTCTTGTTAATTCTAACAAAATGTACTTCAAACTCACCATGTCTTCACCTGCATTAAGTTCTCTAGTTGAGCATGACAACCTACCATATTTGAATGGCTACAGTCTCAACCCCGGAAAAGCACTGGCCTATGTCAAGTACTGTGTGCTGAGTGAATCACTTGAGTTCAAGCTTTACAACTGTTTTTGGCTCTGTCCTTCTCCAGACAAGAATGTTATCCATCCAAGAGACTCTTTATTTGTCAATCATTTTGTTCTGCACTGCAGTTACCTGCAACCAACCCTCAAAGCTATCACCTGATTCTCATCAATTGCTCCTGGACTGCTGCTGTATTTAAAAAATCTATGGCCAGAGATTACATGGTTCCCATATTTCTTTTAATCCAAGTTACTTCATTAAATTGTCCTCGATCATTTGCAATATCGTTTCTATGTTTTTGATAGTTCTATAATGTTGGGGAGTATTACTTTAAGGTGTGTTACTTTTTAATGCTGTGGAACATCTGCTTAATGGTGTGAAGATGTACTGCTCTTGTTTAAGCTGCACGTTTAGCTCTGTGAAGCTGTGTTTTTTTTTTTTTTGCCTGTCTAAAACACCTGATGGTCCTCATAAAGAGCTGGATGGCCAATAGTGAGATAGGAGCAAGGATAAGCAGGGCTGATAGGCAGAGAGTATAAACAGAAGGATAACCAGGGAGGAGGAACAAGAGAACAGGGAGAGAAAGACATCTGGGGTCAGCCACCCACGGAGTAAGAGTGAAGTAAGACACAGAAATAAGAAAAGGAAAAAGCCCAGAGGCCAAGGATAGATGGGATAATTTAAATTAAGAAAAGCTGGCAAGAACAAGCCAAGGCTCAGCATTCATAACTAAGAATAAATCTCCGTGTGTGATTTATCTGGGAGCTGGGGGTGGGCCCCCAAAAGAGGGTAAAGAGTAAAAAACAACACTATAATCCCTTTTAAATCTGTGTGCGAATGTGGCCATGCCACAGTGTACATGTGGAGGTCAGAGGACAACTTGCAGAAGTTGGTTCTGTGTCTACCAAGTGGCTTCTATGGATCAGGTCACTAAGCTTGGCAGCAAGCCTCTTTACCTGTTAAACCATCTTGCCCAGTTCTATCATTCCTATGCCATCTTGTGCTAAGTTTCTCTACTTCTTGGTAGTTTGCATTTTTGTTTTTAATTTTATGCTCATCTTTAGTAAAGTTTTTTTTTTGGTAGAATTAAAAATAGGCAGAATTTCATTTGTTTCTAGCTCACCACTAATGGTTTTAGAAATTTTGAATTGGTTTTAACATTAACTTTTCATGGTATTCCTGAAAAGTAGTTTTAGGAATGTCATCTGAAACTCAAGTGGTTTATTTAAAAAAAAAATAAAGATTTTGAGCTGGGAGATGGTGGTGCATGTCTTTAATCCCAGCACTTGGGAGGCAGAGGCAGGCAGATCTCTGCAAGTTCAAGGCCAGCCTGGTCTACAAGATCTAGTTCCAGGACAGGCTTCAAAGCAACACAGAAACCCTGTCTCAAAAAAAAAAAAAAAAAGATTTTGATTTAATATGTGTTTAGGTACCCAAAGAGGCAATAAGATGTTGGATTCCCTGGAGCTGGAGTTACAGGTGATTGGGAGCTGCCTGACATGGGTACTGGAAACAGAACTTCAGTCTGTGAGAACAGCATGTGCCCTAAACAAACCCTGAGCCCCCTCTCCAGTTCTCCAAGTGATCTTTTTTTTTTTTTCAGTAATCACACATTTATTAGAAATTATGGCCATCATGGGTATGCCTGAACAAATAAAGACAGATAATGGTCCAGCATATGTGTCTAAGAAAATGAAACAGCTTTTTTGCTCATGATAATATTAAGCATATTACAGGTATACCACATAATCCTGCAGGTTGGGTAGTTATAGAAAGATCAAAATGAACTATAAAGGTTATGTTAAACAAACAGGAGTGGAAAATAACCCCAGAAATAGATTACATAATGCTTTATTAATGTTGAAATGCTAATGAGAAAGGAACAACAGCGGAGACACACTAAATAATAAAAAATCTTCTGAATTAAATCAGCTGGTTTATTTCAAGGATGTGTTGACCTCACAAGGGAAACCAGGAAATATGCTACATTGGGGAAGGGGTTTTGCTCTTGTTTCAACAGAAGAAAGGTTAAGGATACCATCAAAATTAATAAAGTTTTGGTCTAAAAAAGTGTAATCTCTTGAGAAGGAGAAAGAACGGCTCAGCCACAGAGGTGACAAACAATTAGGTGGTAAGGAAACCACAAGAAGATGGGGCCCCAAAACAACTCCACCTGGTTGGTGTGACCTCATGATGGTAATAGCGCTACTATAAGACCTGTTTTGGGTACCAGCTGTTCAAGATGGTTCCAACTTGGTTAGCTGAAATGATGCAGCTTTTTTTTTTTTTTTACAATGTTCTGGCCAGATCTCCAAGTAGGAACCTCAGAAAAATCCTACCAAATACTCAGAGACTATTTGCAATCATATCAGACAGTAATCTTGAAACTTAACCATCATTTTACTTTCACAGGATACCATAGAAAGAACATCGCCTCCAAGACAGCTGGAAGACAACGTCCACTCTCCCAACAAAGTTTGTCCTCAGTGTTAGGGACATCATTTAGGAGTTGATTATAACTGGTATAAGGTTAGGGTTTGGGGGTAAATTATGTAGGTTCAGGGATCTCTGGAAAAAAGGGAAATAGGATGGGATAATAGATTAGTGTGAGCTTACTTACACTAATAATAGTGAGTAATAGAGTGAATACTTGTAAGTTATTATTTATAGGCAATTTACATTGGTATAGATTCTTGTATATTGTAAATTGTATTGAATATGCACCTATTTTCATCTACAGTATTTGTATACCTAGGCAAAGTTATTTTGCCATATTATATGCATGCATGCTTCTAACTCTGCTTAAGACATTTTGTATATTGATACAATTTTAGGATATATTTATCATATTGCAACATACATTTCTACCTCTGATCAATATATACATTGTTTACATTTTGAGATCATTGTCCTCATTTGTTGCACAGTTGCTTAAAGATTGTTTGGGATTCTAATATAAAGTCTTAGTCTTTAAGTTATATAGGTATTAGGAATTATAGATCAATAGCCATCCATGTTTGTCATACTTATAGTTAAACTAATCAGGTTCTTTAGATATACAGAGATTGTATTCTGCATAGACAGACAATCTTCAACCACTTCAAAGAGCTATAGAATATGACATTTAAATAACTTGGGGTTCTGTTGAAGTGAGATACCATTGATCCTGGCAGCACTGATCTATTCCCGAGAGAATGTTGAGCACCGAAGACACTCCACTTGGAGCTTGTTTTCTTCTAGGCAACACTGGCCGTTGGGCAAGGAACTGCCCATGCATCAACCACTGAAAAAATGCATGATGTCCAGATAGGACAAACAGGATACAGGAAAAAAGACTGTCAAATCTGACCAAGACAAGGTAAGATAGTTCTGAAAGTTTTCTTGCCTTTGAAAATGGTCTGTCAGTTACTCTAGGCCTTAGCCAGAGTTGTTGCTCCAACGTTGCAAATGAGACTTTGGGTGATTGTCCAGGTAGTTAGTTGTCTCTGTCATTTGTTGCACATTTTGGAAGTTGCTTGATTGCACTTCCTGCTTACTCAGGTAATATTATTTCCCTTCTTGGGTATTCAATGGGGTTGCAGACTAGATAGTTGTACTTTCCTCTCATGACTCTCCAAGTGATCTTTGTGTCACCAGAGGATCTCTCTGGAAGGTAAGGTTCTTCAAGACTTGGCTAGCCTCTGTGGGCCTCTCTTTTCCACTATGAGTGGCACTTCCAAGACAGCCATTGCTCAAATTACTATTTTGTATCTCCTACTTCCTTTTAACAGGAATTTCTTTTTTTTAAAAAAAAATATTTATTTATTTATTTATTTATTTATTTATTTATTTATTTATTATGTATACAATGTTCTGTCTGTGTGCCTGCCGCCAGGCCCGAAGAGGCCACTAGACCTCATTACAGATGGCTGTGAGCCACCATGTGGTTGCCGGGAATTAACAGGAATTTCTAAGCTTCTCTCTGAAATACCTTACTAAGCCTTCACTTGCCTAACTCCACTCTTCCTTCCAATCTGTTTTCTGAGTTCCCCTTAACTGACCCCTCCCAGGTAATGAATAATAAAACCTGTGTCTCTCCATTTCACAGTACCCACTGTGTTGTAAGAACTGTTTCGCTGGTGGCAAAATAACTCATGGAACTATATAGGGTTTGAAGCGGGGGCATGTTGTACCCTGCTCAAAGTCTGGCAAACAGTAATTAATGAGGGCATATAACATTTCCTGAGTTTCTCTCACTGGGAAGGATAGTTACCGGGTCATATTAATTATTATTTACTCAAATGTCCAGCAAAATTTGAATAAAGACAAATTTACTGTTTATTGTAAGTAAATAGGGCATTCTCAGTGGTTTTCAGTGTGACGGAGTAATCTTCAGGTCACTTTGGGGAATAATTCAAATACACATTACATAAAACTGGGCATTCGGAAAAAGCATTTTTCTTTGATATTTCAATCAGCCTTAGTAAGCACCATCCAGACATTAAATAATTTAATGTAATGTCAATATTATTTACCCAGATAAAGCTTTCCAATATTTATCCATAACATTCATTCCTGTAAAGCAGATAAACAGAGCTGCTACACAAGGTAGCCTAACTTAATAAAAACAGCTCCATTACTTAAAAATCTGAGAACCAACGTTCAGTGAGATAAACCAGGAATTCCCATGGTCTTCAGGGAGCATCAGGAATAAGATTCCATACAATGTATGTCCTGCCTGAAGGGATCCTGCTTTGAGTGGCTTTACTCCCCAAGGAATAAAGAATCTAGCCATGCAGCCATGCCACATAAATCCTGCTGGGGTTTTTTAAATGATCCACAGTTGATAATTCTGCTGCTTGTTTTGCATTTATTTTAGCAGGCTTAAAAGCAAGATGGAGGGAAAGTGGTCAGCAATACTGGGAATGAAGAGGGGAAGGAGATGTGAATGGAATAGGCATGGCAGTTGAGTAAAGCTATAGATCAGGTACCTTGCAGTTTGTTGGCCTTCCAATTCCATTACCTTACTTGGGTGTCTTTGGAAGAATTCCACAGCAAGATCAAACCTTGGCATCAAACCTGGTGGCGCAATAGCAAATCCCTGGAGCCTGGGCAACTTGCCTCTCTACCCAATGCTCACTCCCTATTACCAGTGTCCCCATAGTAACCATCCTGAAGTGGGCAATTTCTCTTGGGCACCTCAGGATAGAGTTTATAACTAGGTTGGGAGTAGTAAATAATTTGGTTAGAAGAATCACTAAGACAAACATCTGCAAAGATACTTCATAAGAAGGGACAAGTCACACGCCCCCCCCCCCCCAGCTCCTGCTGCAAGGGTTTCTTTGTTACACATGACCCTGCCTTCCTCAAGCCTGCCCTATTGTCTGCTAGGTCCTTGGCCCAGGAACAGTTTCCTGGTCCTGCACTAAGGCTATCCACCCAGACGGGTGAGTGTCTGCCTGTCAGGCCCCGCAAGGGAGTGCGGGCACCTTTAGCCTGTGACGAAGGGTCTTCTGTGTTCTACTCAACCCTGCCCTGTCCCCACGTTCACCCTTTTGTCTGTGGTGTCCTTGGGCTACCAGGCATCCGTGCTTCAGTGCTGAGGAGTTCCATCCAGACGGGTCCTTGGCCCAGAAACAGCATCCTGTTCCTGCACCCAGGCTATCCACCCAGAGGGGACTATTAGGCATCCCTGTTTCATTCAGACAGGAACAGTTCTTGTCCTGCACTGAGGAGATCCACACAAAGAGTCAGTCACAGCAAAGACTAGACCAAGACACCAAGACTCTCCTGGCTCCATTTGAAGGAAGAGATGGGAAGGCGCCAATGCAAGAATGCCTCCAACAACCTGAAAGGCAACAATGACACCACCAGAATCCAGGGATCCCAAAACAAGAATTGTACACGCTTCTCCAGAAGAAATAGAAGAAATCAACTTTAAGTGGAACTTTATGAAAATAATAGAGGACCTTAAACAGGAGGTGACAAACTGCCATAAAGAAATGGAGATGACAAACAAAAAGGTAGAGGAAATGAATAAATCTCTCAAAGATACCCAAGGGGGAAAAAAAACAAGAAAAAGCAATCAAACAGGTAAGGGAAACATTTCAAGACTTGAAAAATGAAATGGAGGAAATGAAGAAAACACAAACGAAGGGAAGGCTGGATATGGAAATTCTGGGTAAACGAACAGGAACTACAGAGACAAGTATTACCAACAGAATACAAGAGATAGAAGAAAGAATCTCAGACACTGTAGATACTTTAGAGGAAATAAACTCACTGATTAAAGAACAAAACAAACCCAACAAATTCTTTTTTTAATATTTATTTATTATGTATACAATATTCTGTCTGTGTGTATGCCTGAAGGTCAGAAGAGGGCACCAGACCCCATTACAGATGGTTGTGAGCCACCATGTGGTTGCTGAGAATTGAACTCAGGACCTTTGGAAGAGCAGGCAATGCTTGTAACCTCTGAGCCATCTCTCCAGCCCCACCCAACAAATTCTTAACACAAACATCCAGGAAATCTGGGACACCGTGAAAAGATCAAACCCAAGAATAATAGGGGTAGAAGAAGGAGAAGAATTACAGCTCAAAGGCCCAGAAAATATATTCAACAATACTACAGAAGAAAACTTTACCAAACTAAAGAAGGATATTCCTATGAAGGTGCAAGAAGCATACAGAACACCAAATAGACTGGATCAAAAGAAAGAATCCCCGCGCCATGTAATAATCAAAACAAAAACATACTGAACAAAGAACAGATATTAAGAGCTGCAAAGGAAAAAGGTCAAGTAACATATAAAGGGAAACCTATCAGAATTACACCTGACTTCTCAATGGAAACCACGAAAGCCAGAAGGTTTTAGATAGATGTGCTGTAGACACCAAGAGAACAGGGATGCAAGCCCAGACTACTATACCCAGCAAAGCTTGCATTCACCATCGATGGAGAAAACAAGATATGCCAGGACAAAAACAGATTTAAATAATACGTTGCCACAAACCCAGCCTTACAGAAAATACAAACCAAGGAAGTCAACAACACCCATAATAACACAAGAATCTGACAACCCTCCACCAGCACAACTCAAAGAAGGGAAACACACAAACATTACCACTAAAAAAAATAACCGGCGTTAACAACCACTGGTCATTAATATCACTGGACTCAATTCACCTATAAAAAGGCACAGGTTAAGAGAATGGATAGGAAATCAAGATCCAACATTCTGCTGTTTACAAGAAACACACCTCAAACTCAAAGACAGACACTACCTCAGAGTAAAGGGATGGGAAAAGGTTTTCCAATCAAATGGACCAAAGAAACAAGTGGGGGTGGCTATACTAATATCTAACAAGATGGATTTCAAACTAAAATCAATCAGAAGAGATGGAGATGGACACTTTATACTCATAACAGGAACAACTCATCAGGAGGAAGTCTCTATCCTGAATATCTATACACCTAATATAAAAGCACCCACATATGTAAAAGAAACATTACTAGAACTCAAAGCATACATCAAACCCCACACTCTAATAGTAGGAGATTTCAACACTCTACCCTCACCAATGGACAGATCAACCAGACAGAAACTTAACAGAGAAATAAGAGACCTATCAGATGTAATGAACCAAATGGACTTAACAGACATCTATAGAATATTCCACCCAAACAGAAAAGAATATACCTTCTTCTCAGCATCACATGGAACCTTCTCAAAAATTGATCACATAATTGGTAACAAAGCAAACATTCATAGATACAAAGAAATTGTAGTAACCACCTGTGTACTATCGGATCACCATGGAATAAAGTTAGAATTAAACAACAATTCTAACTCCAGAAAGCCTACAAATTCATGAAAATTGAACAGTCAATTACTGAACCACACCTGGGTCAAGTAAGAAATAAAGAAAGAAATTAAAATCTTCCTTGAATTCAGTGAAAATAAAGAAACATCATACCCAAACCTATGGGACACTATGAAGGCAGTGCTAAGAGGAAAGTTCATAGAACTAAGTGCCCACATAAAGAAAATGGAGAAAGCACACATTAGAGACTTAACAGCACAGCTGAAAGCTCTAGAAAAAAAAAAGCAACAGACTCACCTAGGACTGGAAATAATCAAACTGTGGGCTGAAATCAACAAAATAGAAATACAGAAAACAATCCAAAGAATCCATGAAACAAAAAGCTGGTTCCTGGAGAAAATCAACAAGATTGACAAACCCCTATCCAAACTAAT
>NC_022012.1:33949644-33952597 GCF_000317375.1 Microtus ochrogaster | reverse complement strand
AAAAAAAGCCCAGGACCAGATGGTTTCAATGCAGAATTCTACCAGAACTTACAAGAAGAGCTAATACCTATTCTCCTTAATGTGTTTCACAAAATAGAAACAGAAGAGTCATTGCCAAACTCCTGTTATGAAGCTACAGTCACCCTGATACCCAAACCATACAAAGACGTAACCACGAAAGAGGATTACAGACCAATCTCACTCATGAACATTGATGCAAAAATTCTCAATAAAATACTAGCAAACCGAATCTAAGAACACATCCAAAAAATTATATACTATGATCAAGTAGGCTTCATCCCAGAGAGGCAGGGTTGGTTCAACATACGAAAATCTATCAATGTAATCCATCATATAAATAAACTGAAGGAAAAAAAAGTATATGATCATTTCATTAGATGCTGAAAAAGCATTTGACAAAATTCAACACCCCTTTATGATAAAGGTCTTGGAGAGACTAGGGATACAAGGTACATTCCTAAATGTAATAAAAGCAATATACAGCAAGCCGGCAGCTAACATTACATTAAACGGAGAGAAACTCAAAGCCATTCCACTAAAATTAGGAACACGACAAGTCTGTCCACTCTCTCCATACCTCTTCAATATAGTGCTTGAAGTTCTAGCAATAGCAATAAGACAGCATAAGGAGATCAAGGGGATTCAAATAGGAAAGGAAGAAGTTAAACTTTCATTATTTGCAGATGATATGATAGTGTACATATGCGACCCCAAAAACTCTACCAAAGAACTCCTACAGCTGATAAACACCTTTAGTAATGTGGCAGGATACAAGATCAACTCCAAAAAATCAGTTGCCCTCCTATACACAAAGGATAAGGAAGCAGAGAGGGAAATCAGAGAAGCATCACCTTTCACGATAGCCACAAATAGCATAAAATATCTTGGGGTAACTCTAACCAAGGAAGTGAAAGATCTATTTGACAAGAACTTTAAGGCATTGAAGAAAGAAATTGAAGAGGATACCAGAAAATGGAAGGATCTCCCTTGCTCTTGGATTGGGAGGATCAACATAGTAAAAATGGCAATTCTACCAAAAGCAATTTATAGATTCAATGCAATCCCCATCAAAATCCTAACGAAATTCTTCACAGACCTTGAGAGAACAATAATCAACTTTATATGGAAAAACAAAAAACCCAGGATAGCCAAAACAATCTTATACAATAAAGGAACTTCTGGAGGCATTACCATCCCTGACTTCAAACTCTATTACAGAGCTACAGTAATGAAAACAGTGTTGTATTGGCATAAAAAGAGATATGTTGACCAATGGAATCGAATAAAAGACCCGGATTTTAACCTACAAACCTATGAACACCTGATTTTCGACAAAGGAGCTAAAAGTATACAATGGAAGAAAGAAAGCATCTTCAACAAATGGTGCTGGCAGAATTGGATGTCAACCTGTAGAAGAATGAAAATAGACCATATCTATCACCATGCACAAAATTCATGTCCAAATGGATTAAAGACCTCAACATCAGTCTGAACACACTGAACCTGATAGAAGAGAAAGTGGGAAGTACTCTACAACACATGGGCACAGGAGACCACTTCCTACATATAACCCCAGTAGCACAGACAATAAGGACAACATTGAATAAATGGGACCTACTAAGACTGAGAAGTTTCTGTAAAGTTAAGGACACTGTCATTAAGACAAAAAGGCAACCTACTGACTGGGAGAAGATCTTCACCAACCCCATAACAGACAAAGGTCTGATTTCCAAAATAAATAAAGAACTCAAGAAACTAGACTTTAAAATGCTAATTAACCCAATTAAAAAATGGGGCACTGAAGTGAACAGAGAATTCTCAACAGAACAAGTTCAAATGGCCAAAAGACACTAAGGTCATGTTCAACCTCCTTAGCAATCAGGGAAATGCAAATCAAAACAACTTTGAGATATCATCTTACACTTGTCAGAATGGCTAAAATCAAAAACACCAATGAGAGCCTTTGCTGGAGAGGATGTACAATAAGGGGTACACTCATCCATTGCTGGTGGGAATGCAAACTTGTGCAACCACTATTGTAAATCAATTTCTTAGGAAATTCGGGATCAACCTACCCCAGGATCCAACAATACCACTCTTGGGAATATACCCAAGAGATGCCCTATCATATGACAAAAACATTTGTTCAACTATGTTCGTAACAGCTTTATTTGTAATAGCCAGAACCTGTAAACAACCTAGATGCCGCTCAATGGAAGAATGGATTAAGAAAGTGTGGAATTTGTATGCATTAGAGTACTACTCAGTGGTAAAAAACAAGGACATCTTGACTTTTGCATGCAAATGGATGGAAATAGCAAACACTATGCTGAGTGAGGTAACCCAGACCCAAAAAGATTAATATGGTATGTACTCACTCATAAGTGGATTCTAGCTATAAATAAAGGACATTGAGCCTATAATTTGTGATTCTAGAGAAGCTAAATTAAAAAGGTGAACCCCCCAAAAAACATATAGCTATCCTCCTGATATTGGAAGAAGACAAGGTTGCCAGGCAAAAATTGGGAACTTGGGGGTGGGGTAAGGGTAAGCGGAGATGGGGTGGAAAAAGTGAGAAGGGGAGGATGGAGAGAGCTTGGGGGAATGTGAGGGTTGGGAGGGGGGAAGGGTGGATATGGGAACAGGGAAGTATATATCTTAATTTAGGGAACCATTTTAGGGTTGGCAAGAGGCTGGACTCTAGAGGTGTTCCCAGGTGTCCATGGAGATGTCTCCAGCTAGATCCTTGGGCAGCTGAGGAGAGGGCACCTGAAATGGCCCTATCCTATAGCCATACTGATGAATATCTTGCATATCACCATAGAACCTTCATCTGCCGATGGATGAAGCTAGAGACAGAGACCCACATTGGAGCACTGAACTGAGCTCCCAAGGTCCAAATGAGGAGCAGAAGGAGGGAGAACATGAGCAA
>NC_022012.1:33947492-33949438 GCF_000317375.1 Microtus ochrogaster | reverse complement strand
CACCTTCCTAGACCTGGATGGAGGGGGGAGGACCTTGGACTTCCCACAGGGCAGGGAACCCTGACTGCCTTTGGACTGGAGAGGGAGAGGGAGGGGATAAGTGAAGGGGGAAGGAAATGGGAGGAGGTAGAAATTTTTAATTAAAAATCAATCAATAAATGAATAATAATAAAAAGGGACAAGTCTCATGACCTGGCCTCTTGAATATGCACTGCTACTGTACATAAAGGATGATTAGGAGAGGAGGTATGGGGAAACTAAGACCTCTCTACTATTCCTGGAGTGGATTTCTTTGTCCCTTATCTGAAGTGTCACATTCAGTTGTCTTCAGCATAGAACATTAAAAAAATATTCAATTTTGTAGCCTAAAAGATATTGTTTCTTGCTACAGGAAGAGATACTCATTACCTAAGGAGGGAATGAAAGAAGGCTTAGGATTTCTACAAAACTCAGGAATCTGCGTTGTCACGCTCATCAAACCTAGTCTCCCAGGTTATATAAGCAGTAAGCAACTGCTTTGGACAGCAGACTCTGTGGTGGCACCGCCTTCAAGTTAAGCAGGGTGATCCAGGGCAAGTTTTCATCAACTGTCACCCATGCTGGGGCAGATCTTTTCTGTGATGTAGGTGCCTTTAATTCACCCATGCCCCTGTAAGTAACTCTCCTGATCGCCACACTAAACTCGGATGGAATTATTTCTATTTGGTCTGTCACTAATACTTCATTTGGGGATGAAAGACCCTTTGGTCACATCTCCCCAGCAAAAGGCATGCAAGTGAGCAGGGTCTGAAATAATCAAAGATGAATTGGGAAGGAGCAGCTGCACAGTTACTAACATGTTAAGGCATGCAACTAAGACTGATCTGAGACCAGAACATCCACAGAAGCAATTCTAATGTATGTGGCCACCTTTGCCTTTTGCATGGGAGATCCTCCCTCCCTGAGACAGAGTACACAGAACCTGAAGCAGTATGAGGAAGGCGGTCTCTGAAGTAGACCTCATATAGGCCATTAAGGCCATTTGGTTACCATTGGCTCAGATCTTTCTTGAGGATTAGCAGGAACTGAAAAACAGCAGAGAAAGCATTAGTGGAGGAACTGGTCATGTGATAAGTGGTGGCAGCTACCCAGCTCACTGGACTAGAAAAGGCTACTCGAGGAAAGTTAAGATGCTGATTCAAGAGGGATCTTGGAACTTGCAAGGGGTTTTAGTTGCTTTGCTAAGTCCATGGTAGGGTATGATCTTTATTGGGCAGAAGAGATTCTGGTGGATCTGAATACTCACACCAGAATGTATATTGGATGTTTAAAATGCTAAAGTAACAGCGGTGAGTCCTGCCTACTGGGCAGGCCTCAAGGTCCCCTGTAAGGGAGCCTGGGCACCTTCAGCTTGTGCTCCAGGGTCTCCTGTGCTCTCCTGGATCCGGCCTTGCCTGCCGCATTCTTCCTTTTGTGCCCAGATCATTGGGCTACCAGGCTGCCCTGTTTAGGTGCTGAGGAGTTCCATCTGGACGGGTGAGTGTGTGCTATCCAGGGGCGGATTGTACCGGAAGAGAGCACAAACCCCCCCTCCCCCAGCTCCTTCTGCAGGGCTGTCTTTCTTAAACACAACCCCCCTCCCCCAGCCTGCGTTTTCTGCAAGGTCCTTTGCTCAGGAACAGTTTTCTGCTCCTACACTAAGGCTACCCACACAGAGCGGTGAGTGCCTGCCTACCGGGCAGGCCTCAAGGACCCCCGAAAGGGAGCACGCGCACCTTCAGCTTGTGCGGCAGGGTGTCCTGTGTTCTACTCGTCCCTGCCCTGCCCCCCAAGTTCCCCCTTTGTCCGCGGGTCATAAGACTACCAGGCATCCATGTTTTGGTGCTGAAGAGTTCCATCTGGACGGGACGGTTCCTGCTTCTACACTGAAGAGATACACCCAGAGAGTCAGTCACAGCAAAGACTGG
>NC_022012.1:33898265-33942530 GCF_000317375.1 Microtus ochrogaster | reverse complement strand
ACGTGCAGTAGGATCAAAAACCCATTGCCATTGTTCTTGAGTTCTCAGTAGTCCTCATTGTCCGCTATGTTCAGCAAGTCCGGTTTTATCACTCAGGCCAACTGGCCTTGGTGAATTCCTGAAAGAACATCCCCATTGTCTCAGAATGTGGGTGTACCCCTCGCGGTCCTGAGTTCCTTGCTTGTGCTCATATAAGGGAGTCTTTCTTGGTCAATGAAAGGCAGGTGTGGCAAGACTTAGGATGAGCTGGAGTTCTCAGGAGGGGACTGATAAAAGACCAATGTGCTTTTTTGAGATTTTCAAAAGTTTTAAAGCCTGAACAGCTCCATAAACTGGTGAAACAAGAGCAGGATGAGAAAACATTACAAGAGAGAAGACTGAGGATTCGCTGGAGGCAGCTGTGCTCGGGAGTATGCTCCGAATGTTGCTCTGAAGGGCACGCTGGGGTTATACACAGAGACTACTGCTGCCATCAGCCGCTAACATGGAAGGTATATTGAGGTCACTCAGCCCAGGCCCTGGAGAGGGATGACAATGACATTTATCAAAAGCTTGGTAGAATCAGAGATGGCTCTAGTGGCAAGTGCATTATGAAAGATAGGGACCCACTTGCCCTCGGCCAAACTAGCCCATCAGTACAAGCTGGTCACATAGGACCCAGTGAGGGAATGCAAAGCAGGCCTTCAGCATGGAGCTATGGGTCTTCAGTCTAGGGAAATGGTCATGATTAAAGAATGTGGAAGAAGGCAGTGACTCCCATCTACACAAGTGTACCTAACATTGCTCTTTTAATAAAGCCAAATGGTTCAAATGTTAGGCTCTTTCTATGCTGTATTGGGTCTCAATAAGAGCTTTCTCTTAGCTGCCTAGGACCAACTGTTATTTACTTGGAATGGATGGTAAGCCTTCAAAGACCCTGCCTTCACCGTAAAAAGGTCTCATCCTATGTTAACCAACTGAGTGTCTTTGCAGACTTAGAAGAGAATCTGCAAGAGCAGTAAAAACAGCAATTAAAGTGTCTGCAGGAAGTCATCCTGAGTGGGCACTCCCAGGAGTCATAAGGTTGCTGAGTGTTAAAGAGTTGGTTACCTGTAAGCTATTGGCCAAGGAGACCGAGTTCTCCCCTCACCTCCTACCCCTGCCACACAAGCTACTGTCTCTGCTGTTGGTTTCACATTAAAACTAAATGGTAAGACTCTATTACTCAAGACATTGCATGCTTTGATTTAGGGGACATGAGAAATCAATCTGGCACTGGGCTGGAAGCTTCTTACCTACTGGACAGTTTTCATAGTGCCAGAAAGTGATGTGCAGTCTACTGTGGGAGAAATGTCACCAGCGGTCCTGTCCAGTTATGAATTCTATGTACTACACTATGAACATGCTAGGAATGACATGCCAGCTGTCACAATAAAGGCACAACTGCTACATGTGCAATCAAATCCGCTGCTTTCGGCTTAGATTTAAAGCCTGCTCTACAGGACTGACATCTGCTTTTGTTAAGCCAAAGCAAATACTTGTGGCTAGGGAGGTCAGGAGGGCCGGGGTGAAGAAACTACCACTGCTTCTGTTTTAACATGTGGTGTGAAGTACCTAACTGCCTTTGAGACAGCTGTTTACACTCACAGATTACTGCTGGCAGCAGCCTCTAATATGGAAGGAAATCTGCTCCCCCCAGCAGAGGCTGATACCATCTGTCAAGTTGCTGAGAATAAGTGACTGATATTAGGGCACTATGGCCCTCACGCTCGTACAGAAATGGAAGAAAATAATCAGTCATCTCTTACCTCTTCAAAGGCTTAGGAAACATTCTGGAAGACAGAGTGGAAAGAACATCAAGTGTCCCAGGAATAAGTGAACGCAGCACAACTATTTCCTCCCAAATGAGATATCCCCTTTTGGAGAGGTGGCGGAGTGTGCTTCATAAGCCTCACGAAGCTAATGCAACTTAGGCTCTGGAAGCTCATTGATTCAGGAAGCTCATTCAGTTACAAGATTCATGAGGCCCCTGTCCAAGATGATATAACAGGAAGCAACTGCTGGTGAACCCTCTGGTGAAGCCATTTTCAGACTGAGCAGGAAACTACCAGTTGTCCATTCTGGGATGAACTTTTTGGTGATACAGGTACCTCTATGCCTACGAGTAAGCCCTTACTCAAGTTGTTACTAATGAACTTAATAGTTGACCAAACTATATGGGTAGAAGACTTTCTTTGATCTGTCATCCTATCTTATCTAGCGTGATAATGTTCACACCTCTCCAGGAAAAGTTGCATAAATGACAAATGGAGAGCCATGATCCGGGACTGTGAATACAACTGTTTCCTGGAGCCTTTTGGCTGCTTTAGAGTTAAAACAATTAATTTAGATTTTTAACTGTTCTCTTCTAATGCTCCTGCTCTACAAAATTAAGGAACATAACAATACGGTTCTTCCACTCACCAAATTCTCACTCTTGTTTCAACTGTTCTATATACAGATACAATTCCCATGTAATGGTAAAATGACTTTGGAATCTTGCGTATGTATCTCTATTCTCTTAAGCCACATGACACTATTTCTCTTAACTTTCAGCCTTATCCTTGAAATGTGGTTAACACTGCCTATCTCCCATGCTTATTTTATGGAGCAAATGAGGTAATTTAAAAAAAAAAAGTCTCTTGACATAGAATTCAGTACAGGGTAGGTACTCAATATGGCTCATTACTTTGTGCTTCAAGCTCTTTTAAATCCTTTTTGAGAAGTCAATATTTAAATAATAAGCAAATGTTCCATTTTATTTCCTCATAATTATAAAAGAAAAATTAGATCACACAGGGAAAGGGTTGGTCTGTTTACTGTCTTACCACAAGTGAAATGCTCAACTAAACCCCCAAAGTAAACAGTCCTTGATCTGGAGGCACCATAAACTGCTGAACACAGATGGGATAGACCCTTGATGATAGGGTCTTTATCTGAAGGTGAAACCAGCAAGACTTCTACTTACCAGAAGCAAAGACCCTTCCCTTTCTGCAGTTGGCAGGAGGCAATCTGATTCAGTGAGTATAGCTCAAGTCCTGTGAAAGTTCAACCCAGAGCAAAGAAAATGAAAGTAATACATTCCCTGGCTTCTGGCATTCAAATCAGTGTGCTTTGAACCACGTGGAAAAACTGGTTTGATTTTGGTGGTGTTGGGATGGAATCCAGAACTCTGTATGTTAGGCAACTGCTCTACCACTGAGCAACAGCTCTATTTGAAAACTGTGGGGTTTTTGTTTTTGGTTCTTTTCCTTCATAAAAGTCATATTTAAGTACCAAGAAAATATTAGCTTAAAGTTTATTACAATAGACGTTAAGAAACAGAATGAGGAATAGAAAAGGAGAAGACAGGAAGAAATGAGAGAAAAGGTCAATTAAGTAATGGTTGGTACAGAAAGGTCAGTATGGGCAGAGGTTTAATTATCTTCTACCCTGAAATTTGACTGACTTTATAGTCATCAATAAGGTTTAAGCTGCATGTAAAAATGTCACTGAGAATAAGATAAATTGAAAATATAAAAACCATAGCAAAAAGTCTCTAATAAAATGTCGCTCTGTTATCACACATACAGATGTCGGTACAATGATAAAACAGTTCTTCCTTGAAGACAGAAGACTTAATTCTATACACTGTTCTACCTTGTAAAGTTATGGCACCCTGGACCAGTTATGTCAGCCCACTTTGAAGGAGATGATTTTTCTGTCTCAATGCAAAGTGGAGCATCCTTTGAGAAGTTAACCAGATTTTATAATAATCAAGAAGGGCTTCAGAGGAACAAAGGCAAGTGCTTTGTTCGTTGCTTGGTTCACAATGGAGCAGTGAGGGATAAAGAAAGATGTTTACCCAAGAAGTAAGATAGGCTGGATTTAAATACATATTTTAAGAGACCAGAATTGTGTATCTGGCCACTATGAGCACATTCGTTAACTTTCAACATGACGTGAAGCTTCCTACATTTAATGAATAGCACCAAGAATTAGTTATTTACTTAAATAATGTGGGTCAATCATCACATACAATTTGAAGATAAAATACCACAAATTAATCTGAAGCTGAAAGAGTAAGGGACATCAAACTTGACACCCACCCAGAAGAAAACATCATTTATTATTTGGCAGCCAAAGTTAAGCAGACACAATAAATTCCCACAACAAACACAGTCAATGTCAATCTCACATTGGGAAACTATCACCTAATCGAACAGAATAACTAACAAGAATGCAGCCTGATCCTAGGGGTGGATGTAGGTAACTCAAGACAAGTTACTTTCTATGTCTGTTCAATTAATACATCCTGGCTACCAGCTACTCTATGCTAGGTCATTTCCTTCTGGCTTGATCTGAGGCTTTCTTGCATATATGTGATGATAAAGGTTGTAAGCTCTATGGTTTGGCCAACAGCAGTCTGAGACGGCTGAAGAAAATCCAGTAGTCATTCTTGGGTTTTCCTTGGTGAGCTGGGTTCCCTAAGCAAGGATATGTTCCTGAGCCTCTCCCCTTCCCAGGTAGTTTATAGAAAAGAAGCTCAATAAATACATGTCCCAACTGAAACGAGTGGGTGCCAGGGCTTCTTCGTAATAAATCCTTCATGGAGAACAGCTGTAGGATTTGATATTAAGTATTCCAAAGTCTTAAAAATCTATTCTGTTAACTTTTCAATAGAGACATACTGTATTAATATCAATAAAAAGAAACTTTGAGGGGAGAAATGCAGAGTTGATTCTATCCATGAACATACACCGAGCCTCGATTTCATATCCCATACTATTCCAGGTGCTGAAAAGAAAGGGGAGACCAAAGGCTCTGACCTTGAACTCAAAAGGCAAACAGGAAAAAGCAGGGACTTCAGCAATATTAGGAATTCACAGCAAAAACCTGGAATATGTGTGTGATCTGAGTGGGAAGCTCTTTATCAAGGGAATTAAGCTGGGCCTAAGCCTTTACTTCCAGCACTTGGAGGCAGACACAGACAGACCTCTCTGAGTTCCAAGCCAGCCTAGTGTATATAGTAAGTTCCAGGACAGCCAGGGATACAAAGAGACACCTTGTCTCAAAAACCCAAAATCAAAACCGAAACAATATGAGGAAGTGAAAAACAAAACAAACAAACAAAACCCTCATCAGTATTTCATTTTAACTTGCTATAATGGATGATTAGCATTTGGCTTTCTGTCTTAAAGTCATTTGATTTCACAAATCACTTAGATGTGAATGGCAAGATCTCCCACCAAAGATGAGTCAACACTACTGGTATCTGCAAGCCTTTGTCCTCAAACCTCTGTAAGGTGGCTGCCATGAGGTCTGGAAAATCACAGTGGCTCTTAAAGAGATTAATCCAGACCACACAGCACCACTTTGGCCTCACGTGCAGATTCTGGGCATGAAGGCCCAGCATTTTGTGTTTAATAAGCATTTCATGTGTGCTAAACTCGATACCCACTACATGGCCAAAGGAAGTAAGTTTGAGGTTCTATGCAGAAAGGAACAAACGTGTCCAGTCATGTTCACATTCAGGCAAGAAGACAACAGAAGCAGAGAATCTCGAAGTGTTTTACGTCTGTGTCAAGTTGCATAGTCACCTGTATATTCTGTAATGACAAGACTCCCTCAACGTGATACAAATCTTGTGGTGCCCTTGAAATGACTGTCTCCTGCAATTATACAGAGTGCAAAAGAGCATGCATATGGAGGTGAGAGGAGGAACCATCAGTGTCTGGTGGTCCTTGGAAGAAAAGTGTCCCACTTCCCTCCAAGTCTGTCCACCTGTCTAAATTAGGCAGCAATGGCAGAAAGTTACTCAAGACAGATGGCACAAAGGAACCACTCCACTGTCGCTTGCTTCTCCCAACCAGACTTCCATGGTCACCATGACACCTCTTTGAAGTAGTTTTCTGGATCAAGGTCCATGGGGCTGTTTGGAAGAAAAGCTGCAGAGAAAAGCTTTGTGACTGCAGTGTAGCATGCGCTCCTGGCTTTCGCCTACAGCGCGTGGGCAGAGAACAAACATATTTCTAAAGGTAGCCTCTCAGCAAACACTGATGTGGTACAGGCAGTTAGTTCAAGATCAGCGGGGCCCATATGCCTTCCTCTGGGGAGTTCTGCACGGAAAACAGACAGCCTCGGCTCAGGGGGAAGAAAGTGTGTGCGGGGACCAGTACAGCCATTGTATATAAACTAGCAAACTTTTCAGTCGATAGACAAGTCCCGCAGCTGGTGCGGTGCGGTGAAGTCCCAGCCACTCCCCTGCCCGAACTGGCTGTCAGAGGTTCGAAGAGGAAAGCTGCGACGCAGAAGGTAGCCTTAGGCTACAGGGAAGTTATGAGAGTCTGTCACTAAGACAGGTGAGAGCCACAAGCTAGAGGACTCCGTTGCCAGCCAGGCGTGATCACAGGTGATAAGATCGCCTGTGAAGGGGGCGGGGTTCGCCGGGAAGGAGGGAAGGGAAAGCCTGCCTGCAGAGACGGTTCTTGAGCAACGTGAGAGGCAGGGTGAAAAGACCCATGAGGGGGAAGATCGGTGTCAAGGGGCTTCGACCACTCCCTACTGGGTTCTGGGGCACCGGGAGCAGTTGGCATGGGTGCAATCCTAGGGGCACAGTGCGTGTCCGCAGGCCCCGGGAAGGAGAGGAAAGAGATGGCTGGGCAGCGAAGCAGCCCGGAGCGCCACCGGACTACGGAGGTCCCGGCTCCGGCCACGGGGAGGTGACAGGGCCACGACGCCCAGGCCACGGGGATCCCGCCGCCGCCCCTTCCCTAGGCAGCCGCTATCCCCCGGCGCCGGGGGGGCGGGGTCTACAGCCCCTCCCCACGCTCCCGCCCCGCCCGGCCCTCACTCCCAGCCCGCTGCGGTGCCCGTTCGCCGGCCAGGTCCCCGACACTCACGTCTCCCGCGGCTCCAGCAGCTCCTCCCCTGCCCGGTGCTCCCCCACCCACTCCCGGGCGAAAGAGCGGAGCGGGATCCGAGTCGCGCGGGGTCCAGCGGGTCGGAACACGTGGGGCCTCCGCGCCCGGAACCGGAAGCGACCGCTCGCCCCGCCTCCGGGCCGTGCTGGAGCCAGTCTAGGCTGTGGGAGGTTTGGCCGGCTCCTTGTGGGGGCTCGCTGTGTTCTGTCGGTTGAGCCCCACGCGGGAAAAACCTTTCCTGGACCGCTGCCCCCAGTCCCAGTCCCTGTTGCCACAAATCAGGGTCTGGGATTCCTTGCCTTCTTCGTACAGGGTTTTGTTTTCATCTTTCATGTTGGTTTTGGTATCTACACCTCCACGAGAGACTCCTCCTCCTTCCCACGCAGTTGTCTTTTCTCACAAGCATAAAGAATAGAAAAGAAAGGGCTTGAATCCTGGCTCTTGCATGCACAGACAGCTGTTGCAGCCCCGCTGACACATCCGCTAGTCAACTTTGTCCTTCTTGTGAAAAAGCAGGCTAACACCGTTGATCTTAGAACTAAAACCTGGAATGTAGTTGGAAGCTCGGCGAGAAGACAGTGTGGTGGTGTTCTCTGTTTGCCTTAGTGTGTTATTTTGGTGCCTCTTTCTTTTATGAATTGTTCACAATACACAATATCACTGACTTTTTTTTTTGCATGTAAACATTGTGGCAAAACCTTGACTCTTTAAAATTTTTTATTTAAACATTTTTTTTTCATTTTACATACAACCACTATTCCCCTTCTATCCCCTTCTCCCGCTCCCCCCTCCCCAAACTCTCCTCCAACCCCCCCCCCATCCACTCTATAGAAAGGAAAAGGCCTCCTATAGGGAGTCAACAAAGCCTGACACCTTAAGTTGAGGAAGGACCAGCCTTCCCCAGCCCCTAAACAGGCATCCCACCATAGGGAATGGGCTCCAAAAAGCCAGATCATGTACCAGGGATAGATACTGGTCCCACTGCCAGGGGCCCCTCAAACAGACCAAGCTATACAACTGTCGTCCACATGCAGAGGGCCTAACTCAGTCCATGCAGGCTTCCCAACTGTTGTTCTAGAGTCGTGAGTACCCACAAGCTCGGGCCTGCTGTCTCTGGATTTCCCTGTCATGATCTTGACTCCCCTTTGCTTAGGTAATCCCTCTTTGCTCTCTGACTGGACTCTCAGACCTTGGCCTGGTGTTGGGCTGTGGATCTCTTCATCTGCTCCTATCAGTTAACGGTATGGATGTTCTGTGATGACAATTAGGATATTCACTACTCTGATTATAGGGGAAGACCAGTTTAGAAACCCTCTCCACTATTGCTAAGGGTCTTAGCTAGAATCATCCTTGTGGGTTTCTGGGAGTTTCCCTAGCACCAGGTTTCTCCCTAACCCCATAATGGCTCCCTCTATCAGGATATTTCTTTCATTGCTCTCCACTCCATCCCTTCTTCAACTCGACCATCCTGTTCCCTCATGTTCTCATCCCCTATCCCTTTTCCTCTATTCCCTCCTCAGTTTAACCAGGAGATCTCATCTATTTCCTTTTCCCAGGATGATCCATGTGTCCTTCTTAGGCTCTCCTTGTTACCTAGTTTCTCGGAAGCTGTGGATGATAGTCTGGTTATCCTTTGAATTGCTTTATATCCAATGTCTATGTAAGTCTCTCTTAGTATCCTCATTGTTGTCTAAGTTTTCTGGGATTGTGTTTTGTAGGCTGGTTTTCTTTGCTTTATATTTAAAAACCACCTATGAGTGAGTACATGTGATAATTATCTTTGTGTGTCTGGGTTACCTCATTCAAAATGGTGTTTTCTACTTCCATCCATTTGCCTGCAAAATTTAAGCTGTTGCTATTTTTCCTGCTGTGTAGTACTCCATTGTGTAAATGTACCTCATTTTCCTTATCCATTCTTTGTCGAGGGACATTTAGGTTGTTTCCAGGTTCTGGCTATGACAAACAATGCAGCTATGGACATAGTTGAGCACATTTCCCTATGGCATGATTGAGCATCCTTTGGATATATACCCAAAAGTGGTATTACTGGATCTTTAGGAAGGTTGTTTTCTAATTTTCTGAGAAATCACCACACTGACATCCAAAGGGATTGTACCAGCCTGCATTCCCACCAGCAATGCTGAAGTGTTCCCTTTTCTGTTGCGGGAGGTCCTTCCGCTCCGCGCAACACTTTTCCCCACAACCTCTCCAGCATAAGTTGTCATCAGTGTTTTTGATCTTGGCCGTTCTTACAGGTGTAAGATGGAATCTCAGAGTTGTTTTGATTTGCATTTCCCTGATGACTAAGGATGTTGAACATTAACTTAAGTCTCTTTTAGCCATTTTACATTCCTCTGTTGAGAGTTCTCAGTTTAGGTCTTTACTCCATTTTTTTTTTTTTACTGGATTAAGTGTTCTTTTTGTGACCAATTTCTTAAGTTCTTTGTATATTTTGAATATGAGACCTCTGTCTGATGTGGGATTAGTGAAGATCTTTCCCCATTCTGTAGGCTGTCGTTTTTGTCTTGTTGATCATGTGTTTTGCTTTACAGAAAGTTTTCAGTTTCAGGAGGTCTCATTTATTAATTGTTTCTCTCAGTGTTTGTGCTGCTGAGGTTATATTTAGGAAGTGGTCTTTTGTGCCAATGCATTCAAGTGTATTTCCCACTTTCTTTTCTATAAGGTTCAGTGTGGCTAGCTTTCTGTTGAGGTCTTTGATCCATTTGGACTTGAGTTTTGTGCATGGTGAGAGATATGAGTCTATTTTCATTCATTCTTTTACATGTTGATATCTAGTTATGCCAGCACCACTTGTTAAATATGCTTTCTTTTTTCCCATTTGATATTTTTTGCTTCTTTGTCAAAAATCAGGTGTTCAAAGATTTGTGAATTGACATCTAGGTCTTCTGTTCAGTTTCATTGGTCCTCCTGTCTGTTTTTATGCCAAATACAGGCTGTTTTCGGTACTGTAGCTCTGTAGTAGTGTTTGAAGTCAGGGATTGTGATGCCTCCAGAAGTTTTTTTATTGTACAGGATTGTTTTGGCTATCCTGGGTTTTTTGCTTTTCCATATGAAGTTGAGTACCGTTCTTTTGAGGTCTTTGAAGAATCTTGCTGGGCATTGCATTGAATCTGTTTGATCTAAAATTCTTAATACCTATATAACTTAAAGACTAAGACTTCATATTAGAATATTATACAATAAACAAATGTGCAACAAGTGAGGAGAATGACTTCACAATGTAAACAACATATAAGTCTCTTGATCAGAGGTATAAATGTACATTGCAATATGATAAATATATATCAATATATAAAAATGATTTAAGCAGAGGTAGAAGCATGCATGCATACAATATTCAATATAATTTAACTTTGTATCAATATAAAAGAATCTATACCAATGTAATTGCCTATAAATAATAACTCACAAGTATTCACTCTATTACTCATTATTATTATTAGTGTGAATAAGCTCATACTAATCTATTATCCCATCCAGTTTTCCCTTTGTTTTCAAAGAGATCTCTGAGCCTATAAACTTTTCCCTCAACCCCCAACCCTATACCATTTATAATCAATCCCTAAATGATGTCCCTAACTCTTAGGACAAACTTTATTGGGAGAGGGGACATCGTCCTCTAGAATTACTTCCAGCTGCCATGGGGGCGATGTTCTTTCTATAGGATCTTGTGAAAGTAAAATGATGGTTAAGTTTTAAGAGTACTGTCTGGTATAATTGCAAATAGTCTCTGAGTATTTGGCAGGGTTTTTCTGAGCTTCCTATTTGGAGGTCTGGCCAGAACATTGTAAAAAAAGTGCACCATTTCAGCTAACCAAGTTGGAACCATCTTGAGCAGTTGGTACCCAAACAGCTCTTGTAATAGTGTTATCAGCATTATGAAGTCATATCACCTGGGTATAGTTATTGTTGTGGGGCCCCATCTTCTTCTTGGAAACTTCAAAGATTACTGCAGGAAAATTCACTGTTCATTGTGGAAAACTTAAATATTATTTATATGGACATATACAGACATATATATTCAATGAAAGGTACAATAGAGAAAAAATAGATATGAAGAAAAGTAAAATTTTTGTCTAAGTTGTTTTTTCTTTCTGTCCCATATCATGACTCCTGACATGAGACAGAAACTCTGAATTTTTATTTTAACAACATGCTTGGATTTAGAGAGGGACAGAGCCAGTGTCCAACTCCAAACCAGCTCTATATATTCATATATATTTAAATATATGTGTATCAATTACCTGATCTCAAAAATTGGATTCTTTTTTCTCGATGACCCTTAGTGGATATTTAATGTCAGTGTCCAAACATCCAGGGTCTCTCGAATTTTTGAGGATGAGCATTTTTCTGCAAAGACAAGAACAGAATCCTGCCACAACCCTATATGTTTTCCTTACCACCTGTATGGTTGTCACTGTTGTGGATGAACTGTCATTTCTCTTTTTCAAAAGGTTTCTCCTTTTCAAACCAAATCTTTATTAATTTTTATGGTATCCGTAGTTTTTCTTCTTCTGTGGAAACAAGAGCAAAACCCCTTCCCCAATGTAGCACATCTCCTGGCTTCCATTGTGAGGTCACCACATTCTTGAAATAAACTGCTTGATTTAATTCGCAAGACTTTTCTATTATCCAATGTCTCTCTGCTGCTGTTGTCCCTTTTTCATTAGCGTTAAGAAAATTCAAGGTTAATAAAATATTATGTAATCTATTTCTGGGGGTATTTTCCACCCCTTTCTGTTTGTTTAACATATCCTTTATAGTTCAATTTGATCTTTCTATAACTGCCTGACCTGTAGGACTGTGTGGTATACTTGTAATATGCTTAATATTATAATAAGCAAAAAACTGTTTCATTTTCCTAGAGACATATGCTGGACCATTATCTGTCTTTATTTGTGCAGGATTACCCATAATGACAATAACTTCTAAGAAATGTGTGATTACTGAATCAGCCTTTTCTGAGCTTAAAGCAGTTGCCCATTGAAAGCCTGAATAAGTGTCAATGGTGTGGTGTACATATTTTAATCTTCCAAATTCTGCAAAGTGGAACACATCCATTTGTCGGCTTCTCAGTTAACCATTTTAAAGGTAGGGCCATTGGTACCTCTAATGGTTTGCTAGTTGCTTTATGTTCTTGTACAGCCTGAATGGCTGGTGACCTTTGTGTATAGTACCTTATAATATCCTTCCTAGAATTATGAGTTCCTGGGACTGCAGGAATGTTAATCTGGGTATTTCATTGCTGTAGCAGATTATGACCCCCATACATTTACTGCAATGTTAATCACATATGGCCTCAGCTTCCCTCTTTGATCTTCTGGCCCAATACAGTCAGCCCATCTCTTGCTTTGTTTACTTTGAGATATGGTTACAAGTCCTAGTAAGTGAACATCTACCAGTTTGGATGCCAAGATTCTGGAGTAATGATACTCATATCTGCACCTGTGTCTATCAAACCAACAATTACAATGCTATTTATACACACTCTTAGCTTTGGCCTTTGATCATTTATAGAAGTCTACCAGAATATATGTTTCCTATTTCTTATTGGAATTTTTGACTTATCTTCCATGTTTATGTCATCATCTAGAGCAGTATGGTCTTTTACAGAAGGCTCTGGATTTTTTAATTTTCCTGGTGAGACATGTCCTCCACAGTTACTGGCAATGACTGGGACACTTTTGGCTTGGGAGCCTGTGAGAGGCCCCTCAAGGAGTTTCCCGATGGTATCGGGTTGCCTTGTCTGTTTGTTGTTGATCTGCATTCCTTGGTCCAATGTAGGCCTTTGCCACACCTGTTACATATACCTGAAGGCTGTGTTCTTCTATTTTTGCCATTCCCAGAGGAGATATTATTCCTAGGAATTCTTTGTCTACAATCCCTTCTCAGATATCCTATTCTACCACAATTAAAACATTTGGCAGTTTGATGTCTCCTCATTCCTTTGGAAATTGCTTTTTCTACCCAAGATTTAGTATTATAGTCAAATGTTTCAATGTTCATTTATAAAAGATCCTTTCATCCATAGGTGTTGATCTAACCTTTAAAGGCCCAAGTATCTTTTTGCTTTCTAAGTAGGTATTTTTAAGGCAGATATTCAATAAGTACTCGTCTAGCATGTGGGTCTGTTACTCCTATTTGTACAGCCTTAGTTAATCTTTGTAAAAAGTCAGTAAAGGGTTCTCTCTGGCCCTGTTTAACCTTGATATATGATTCAATTCTTTTTCTAGTTCTTGAATCCTGTCCCAAACATTTAAGGCTGCTTTGTGCTTTAAGATTTGTTCATCATAAAGAGCTTGAACCTGTGGGCCAGCATAAGGGCCTTCACCAAGAATTTGATCTTGGGAAGTCTCAAGGCCTTTTGCTTTTCTCCATTGTTCCAAAATTTTTGCCTCTTCTCTGAAATAAATTTTAAGCATTAATTGAGTCCCATCATCCAGGACTGCTGAAACTAATTGAGTTCAATCATGTGACATTGCTTTAATGCTAGACCATGTCTTTATCATCTCCCTAACAAATACAGAATTCAAACCATAGATTACAAGAGCTTGCTTAATTTCTTTTAGATCATTCATTCCTATAGGTATCCATCTACCTTCTTGGATCCTTTTGGGCCTTCAGAACTTGATGCTTTTTCAGAGTAGATTACGGAGTAGGAAGCTAAAACCCTGGGTAAGTCATCTCTGATAGCTACTAGCGATATTGAATCTTCTCCTTGTTCCTTCTTTCCCATATTCAAATCTTTTTATTATTGTCTTTTGTAAAGCCTGAATCTCTTGGCCTGTATATATTTCTAGTGATTTCATTGCGGTACCTAGCCTCTGGTCCTCATTCTGCACATGTAATTCCAAGGTCTGGAGTTTCTTTTTCAAAGATCACATCTCATCCTTGGACATTACTTGAATAGTGTATGGATTGCTATCCTAGAGAGATAATCTATCTATTAACTTATCATAATTTTTTTAAACAAATTTTGATTGTCAGATTCAACAGTATGAATTCTTTCACATAACTTCTTAGTACCCTTAGATATGGATTCACTTTTGTCTTTCAAATTAATGTTATTCTTTTTAATAGTATTTTTTCAGGTTTCTTTTGATTTTCAGTGGTATTAATCCTGTCAACTAGCTGTTCATTATTAGTCTGTAAAGATTGTACCATTCCTAAAAGTTCCATATTCTTTCTTAATGATGGGATATGGAGAAGAAAAATGAGTCCCAATACCTAATAAATTGAAGTATCACCACAACCATATTAGCCTCACATAATACAATTCATAGTATTAGCACAAAAGTTACTAAAAGTTTCAATATTAATGTAGCCTGCTACATTGATTTATTAATTGCCTGTGATCTGGTAAACTGTAATCTTTATTGTCCAGCAGATGTCATGGCTGCAGAGTTGAGGTTAGAAGCAATGCAACTGGTGGTGACAGGAATGGTCCTGGGCTGCTTTAGTTTCCATGATGCTTTAGTTTTCTGCCTTGGTATTGGTTAAATACTGAGAAATATGCTTTCCTTGACAAATTAAAAGAAATTAAATCAATTCCATACACGGAGCACAAAAACCAGAACTCACGGTTAGGGACCAGAAACCAGAAGCTGCCCAAGTTGCCACATGGCAAGGAACTGTGCCAGGGAATGTGGCAGTCGTGCCTGCGCTTGGGAAATTTCCAAGTTGCCACACACAGTAAATTCTGCTGTGGCGGGGGTTCTACAAAAAACTGCTTAGGTAAAAGCAAGCCAAGTGGGCAGGGTTGGGAGACTGTCTGGGCCGTGGACCGGCTAGGCCGTCAGGCCGTCAACCTGGTAGGCGTGGAGTCCGAATCCATATGGGCATGCCAGATGTGGAAGGATGCTTAAAAGAAATCCCATACTAGCTCAGAATTGAGAAATAGATGGTTATTTATTTAGGGGTAGACTCACAAATCAGAATCCTCTGCTTGAACATAGATCAGAAACCGAATCCTGCAGCCAGAAAAAAACCATATGCATGCTCTACATAGACATATATAGTATAAGAGGCTGCACCCCAGTGGGCCGGTAACTACTGGCTGTAAGACTTCCTACAACAATTTATGGTTATTGTAAATGGTGATGTTTCTCTGATTTCTTTCTCAGCTTCATTAGTATTTGTATATAGGAGAACTACTGATTTTCTTTTTGACTTAATCTTCTATCCTACCACATTACTGAAGATGTTTCCTGAAGTTGTAGGAGTTCCCTGGTAGAATTTTGGGGCTAATATTATCATATCATATGCAAATAGTGAAAATTTGACTTTTTACTTTTTAATTTGAACCTCCTTCATCGTTATTAACATTTCTATAGTCAGTTTTGTTCTGTTTGTCATATGGTGACATGCGCAGGCCTTTTCTTCTACACATTGCTGTAGACTGCTTAACATACTTTGAATTGGAGATGTTAATCACTTTTGCTGGAGAGGTGGTAAGGGTTCTGTAGAGGGGGAAAATTAATGTTACAGCACTCTTGACCAGGGCTCTTTTGAGGCCCCTTCTCATCAAAAGAATGAATTCTCCCTCTGGCCTGGGTGGAGACCAGCCATTTCGGGCTAACATGAGAGTGATTCACCTGACTGGGAGAACACCCTACCAGAAAGCAGGCTCACTGATACCAGGCTAAAAGAGATGGAAATGTACATTCCTCTCATGAGATAATATACATTTTCTTCTCAGAATCTTGATCTGTTCAGTTCAGGCAGAACCACTTCAAGGGCTGTACTGGTCAGTCTGCCCTCTGAGTCCTGACTCAGGCTTAATTTTTCCTTTCTTACTTTTATCTCTTTCTTAGGACATTGACCAGAGCCAAAGTATGCCTTTTATGTTACTTTGGGCCCTTTCCATCTTTTTCTGAAGCACCCCTCCCTCCCTAGCACCATGTGGCTGCTTACAAATTTTCCAATAAGGCTCTCAGTTATGTTAGCGCTGAGACATTTTTCATTTGTGCCTGATCTACTGGGACTGAATTCTAGAAACTGGAATAATCCAAAAAATAGAAATCAGAACTTTTTAAAAGATGCCCTCAATATTTTGTACTACCTGGGAATGAATGGCTTTAGGCTTACCTAAAATTGTGTATTATTTCAGGGTGGAAGGGGTCTTCTTAACATGCCATCAAACAGAAAGCAGGTTAATTTTAGCCATTTTTGAAAGACCATCAGCACTGATAAAGAGATTCCAGTGTATTTCTCTATGGTAAAGCAAGAGGGCTGAAAAATGAGGTGTGGGAGGCCTCGTCCTTTGGGCAACAAGATTCAGTTATTGATAGAGTGTCTCCAAAGTAAACAGGATTTTTATGAGATCACAGATGACGTTGATCAGGTTTATGGGTCTGCACAGAAAGAAATTTCTGCAGAGACGGTCTCCCAGGATAGCATCTTTCTTGGGCCAACACTTTCAGAAAGGAGAGACATGTAGCCACCAACAGCTGTGACAATTTCCTCATTCCCAAATCCCCATGACCTCATTACCCAGACTCTAAAAAGAGTTGAGTCCAGCTTTTTTTTTTCTTGGAAGACCCCTCAAGTTCCTCAGGCGAGAGGTTGCCTCTCACTGTGTGTGCTAACAAGCACAGCCCTGTCCTTTAAGGTCAGATCCCTGTCTCTTTCCTGCCTTCTGTCTCTATGTTGTCTCAGAAATCCCAGTTATCAATAAAAGATGGAAACAGGATTCTTCACATACTTTTAAACTGACTGACATTTGTTTCTGACTTCGCTCTTTTCACTTGTTAATTAGCTTGTAATTAAGAAAGTCCTGAGTTCTGCCTCATGCATCTTAGGGAATCAAGACATATTTTTTTTGATGAAAATTTAGATGACTTTTCTCCTTTAAGGAGAAATCCAAGTTCATTTATATATAACAAATACAAATTCATTTTATAAAATTTAATGGAGATCCTAACTCTGTTAGGAGATTATATCTTTGTCTTTTTTTCATATCTCTGTCTGGGGATAATTCTGTACTAACGCTTCTGGTAAATAGGGGGAGATTTTTGCTTTATTTTATTAATAACATTTTTTCATATATTTTACATACTGACCACAGTTTCCCTTCCCTGCTCTCCTCCTGTCCCTCCTATCCCCACTTCTCATCTGCCACCTCCCCTTTCACTTCTCAGCCTCCATTCTGAAAGGGGCAGGCCTCCCATGGACTTGAACAAACATGACACATCAAGTTGAGGCAGGATTGAGAGCCCTCCTCTTGTGTCAAGGCCGGGCCAAATAATCCAGCATGGGGAACAGATTCCCAAAGGCCAGCTAAGCGCCGGCGACAGAGACCAAGCTACACAACTTTCACGCACATGCAAGAGGGCTGAGGTCAGTCATAGGCAGAGATTTTGTCAGACTTTTCTACAAGTTTGCCTCACTATCAGTCCTTGCATTAAAGTCTACATTAGGCTCAATTTGATGTGTTGCAGGTTTCACTTTGCAAGATGAGCTTTTGGACAACTCATGGCTTTTCCTAGGGCCCCTTTCACCTCCTTGTTTCTAATAGTGTAAATAAAGGGATTAAGAAGGGGTGTGAGGATAGTATTTAGCACGGACACCACCTTATTAATCTTAAAGGAGGAGTGTGCTGTGGGTCTCAGGTACATGAACAAGACAGCTCCATAGAGCAGAGAGACAACTGTCAGGTGAGAGGCACAGGTAGAAAAAGCCTTTTGGCGGCCAGAGGCTGAAGGAATCCTTAGGATGGTGGATAAGATGTAGACGTAAGAAATGATGGTAAAGAGCAGTGATCCTGGGATCACGAGGATGGTTGCCAGGAGTCCCAGTAATTCCAAAATGCTGGTGTCGGCACAGGCAGCTTTCAGAATGGGACCCACATCACAGTAGAAATGGTTGATGACATTATTGCCGCAGAATGGCAACTGGACAAGCAGCATTGTTTGACAAAAGACAATGGTGAAGCCTGCTAGCCAGGAGCTGAGGGCCAGCTGCATGCAGAGATTGCTGGTCATAATGGTGGGGTAACGGAGGGGCTTACAGATGGCCAGGTAGCGGTCAAAAGACATGGTGCCTAGGATCAAGAACTCAGTGGTACCCAGAAAGAAGTGGAAAAAAGCCTGCAGCAGGCAGCAGGTGGTGCAGATGACTGTTTTTGGTACCATAAAGGTTTCCAGCAGTTTGGGGATGACAGTGGTGGTATACCAGATCTCTAGGAAGGCTAGGTTGCAAAGGAAGAAGTACATTGGAGTTTGTAGCCTGGGCTCAACCCAGACAATGAAAATAATGAGTCCATTACCTGAAAGGGTTAATATGTAGATGAGAAAGATCACCATGAAGAGCAGGGCTTGGAAGCCTTGGATGCCTGGGAAGCCTAGGAGGATGAACTCTGTGATTGCAGTGCCATTTCTCATGTCCTTTGATATTCCACGAAGACTGCAAGGATGGAGCAGAATCATATACTACTACTACTACTGCTAATAATAATAATAAATTTTAGTGAAGAGTTATTGTTTTTTTAACTGTTTACTTTTATAGCTTACATTTTAGATACATCTCTTATGAAGAACAGAAAATTGGGCTTTTAAAATAATTTGCTATTTACTGCTATTCATTCATTAATTTATTTGTTCATTCAGTGGTGCTGGTCATGTAATCCAGGGATTTGTGCATGCTAGACAAACCCTCCACCACTGAGCCACAGCTCCTGCCTGCTTTCTAGAATTGAGTACAGGCAAGGAGAGTTAGAATAACAACAATAAAAAGTTGCATCTATGCTCCTTCATGATATAACTGTATTTCAGGTCCTTCCCGCTCCATATATTCATACCCAGTCGGCACAGCTTCCTTATTAGTTGATAATTTGACTGGTTCTTTGAGCACCTAAACCAACTTTGAATCCTTAAAATTACGTACATTCGTGTGTGAATGTATGTCCTTGCATGTCATAGGGCACACATAGAGGTCAGATGACAACTTGTGGGAATTGTTTTTCTCCTTTGATTGTGTGGGCTCTGCAGATTGAACCAGGCCATCAGACTTGGTGAAACACCTCTGTTTTCTGAGTCACCTAGCTGGCTCCAAACCAACTTTTAATAGAATTTAAAAACATTAAAAGGAAACTTGAAAATAGTGTTTTTACCATCATATATTTATGAAAGTAGGAATTATAAATGTAATAGCTTATTTGTCAACAAACCATATACTAACTTAGCGAATAGTGCATAATGTATACAATGATATATATACACATACATATGTATATATAACTGATAACTGAGAAATTAATTCTTATACCTGTATTACATTCTCAAAGGAAAGGTTTTTTTTTCTTTTTTTTTGGTGCTGAGGTTTGAGCCCAAGGCCTGGTAGACAAGTGCCCTACCCCATGCTCTGTCCCCAGCACAGACTCTGTATAGAGTACAGCTATAGTGAAGGAATCCCATCTTATGTGTGTTTATGAAAATAACTAAAAACCATTGCTATTATATAGGTGGGTAGGATACAAATTAGAGAAGATGCTTTAAAATTTATTTTTATTCTAATTTTATTTTTGTTTATATTTCGTTTAGAGGAGGGAAAGAGATTGAGACACAGTCTCTTTGCTTTGGCTGACTTGGTCTTCTCTATTTTGTTCAGGCTGGCCCTGCATATCCTCTTGCCTCTGTCTCTTGAGTATTTGTGATTATAATCTATATGCTTGGCTTTAGAACCGATTTTGGTCAAAGAGTCTATATTCTAATTAAGGTCCTTTCTTTTTATGGAAGTAAATAAGCCATTACAAACCAAGTAAACAAGATTGTTGAGGAAATAGAAACGTGTCTAAATTAGAATTTCTAGGGCCAGTTATTTGATATAGTCATAATGCATGCATATTGGATAAAGAACTGTAGACATTAACCTAAATAAAAGTGAAAAGATAGACAGATGCTAATGATACCAAACTAAGAATCCTGGGAAAGCACATTTCTATCAAAACCTTGTTTTATGATTAATTATCATTCACTGGTAAATAAAACATTCCCATTTGTGTGTGCAAATTCATAGACAAAAATTTTCCTTTGATTCCTATTGATGTTCACCCAGGAAACAGTAAAATGACACCCCATGTTAATGAGCATATTCTGTCTTATGGTAAATTACTATGAGATGAATTGTCCAGTTTTAAATCACCCAAAAACCAGCATGAAGGAGGAAGCTTCTGGCTCAGTGTTGGGTTGTCTAATTTTTTCCGAATATGAGTGAACATGGACAAGATGAGGGAGAAAAAATTCTATTTTTTAAAAATCTCCTTTCTAGACCAAGACAAGGTTATTCTCTGTAATATTAAAAGCTCCAGTATTTCCCATGAAATGGTAAGAAGAAAGGGAGAAATTTTCAACTTTGCATTAACAGCCAATTCAACTGGCTACCTGCGTGGTCTTTATCATGTTATTTTTTTCAATCTAGGGCAGACATGGAATTGCCTTCATTTCCAGCATAGGGGAGAGTGGCAGCCTCTCCAGCTACAAAATGTCCTAGTGCTAAATACTCCAGCATTTGAAGAATTAGATGGATGAATTCCACAAGTGCTTGTTGAAAGCTTATTATGTTTCAAGTCCTATAGGCCACTCAGGAGCTTGTCACTTAATCAGGACACACAGAAAGCCTGAATAATCGTTCCAACATGATCCAGAGACTTAACATCACACAGTGGAGTCACACGCAGGTTTCTTTGGGAATACTCAGAAATACCCTTTGCTAGAGACAGGTGGCCCGAGAGTTGAGGTTTCTCAGAGACAAAGAAGCCTAAACTGAGCCTTAGAGTTATGTAGAAGAATACGGAGAGGGAATAAAGAGCCAATGCCTGTGAACTACTATTGGAGCAATGAATCCCATTTGCATTGGAGTTGGGAGTCAAGCTTTTCCTGAAGACAGAGTTGCGAGACTTTTGTAGGGGAGGGTCTTGAGTCTTGCTCACATGGAAAGATGCAGGGTAGGTGGTGCAATGTCAACCTTCACCCCTAACATGTGCAAGTGGGGTTAAATTTTATAGAGTAAGTCTATAGGTGATACTTGTGTGAGATCATAGCAGCACCATAGCATCCAGGTAACCGCACAGGGTATGGGCAAGAAAGAGCCATTTCTTCCTTCCTTTCGTAAAGGACCTGACTTGGCCCAGGAATAATGAGGATCTTGGAATGGCAACAGAAAAGATACTAATGGAAGGACAGTACCCGCTGAGGGGAGTGGTCCTTAACAGGAGTGGCAGGTGCAGCAGTGTTCAATGGAAGGAATGCTGAGATGGTAGAGACACTAGGAAATAGGGGATAGCTCCTCAGACTGCTGCATGGGCAAGGTTTAGTGCACCCTATGAACTGCTGTGATATTTCCAAAGAAAACTGGTTATCTCATATACACAAGCGACAACTACACTCAGCTAGGAAAAGCCATTTTGGGAAGTTAAGGTTTCAGAGTTAAAGCACTGGATTAAACATTTGGCTCCTCATGCTTACCAAAATCCAGCCCTATATTCTCTAGTCATTTTATTTATCTGATGTGAACAGTCAAATGGCACTCCTCCACCTTTCCTGAGACCAGCACATTCGCTTCTTACACAGTGGCCCCCTTGTTGTACCTCATGTTGTTGTTGTTGTTGTTGTTTTTTTTTTTTTTTTTGAGTCCATGTCTTAAAGTCTTTAATCTGTGTACAAGTACAGACCCTAACTGGGATCCCTTTCTCCTCATCGTCTACCCTCTTTCCTACTCCAGCTTAAACACTCACGTCCTGAAGGGTGACCCCCCCCCCCAACTTCTTAGCAGAACATTCAAGGCCATTGATGACCTGGCCTAAACCACTTTTCCAGCCTTACCTGCCTCTTTTATTCCCCCAGTCTGTGTTCCACACTGAATCACTCAGTTTCAAAGTCCTGCAAATCAATGCCATGCTTTGGTAAACAAGCTCTGTTGTAGCACAGCCAGACCCATCCGCTTTTGTGCTGTAATGACAGACTTGAGTAGCTGCAACAGAGACCATACACACCTCCAGTGCACCTAAAACATTCTCTATAGCATCCCCTTAGCAGACACAATTAACTCACCTTGCTCTAGTTCACTGAAAGAGCCATCCTCGTCTTTGCTGTCCACATAGTGCACAAGGGGCTTGCATTGGTTTAATGCCCTTCCCCACTATCTTCATTGTGGACTAAGTCCTACTAGACTACTAGGTCTCAGCTTAGGACTTCCCTCCATGGAAAGTGTTCCTCAGCTTTCTACATCCAGGCAAGCTAAGAGACTGTATCCACAGCTTTCCAACAAGCCCTGCCCATGTCTATATCTGAACACTTAAAGAATTGTATTACCTTTTTGGCTTTATCTGTAGATGCTAAGTGCTTAAGTCTCAATAGTATTTACAGGACCTATGCAGTGAACTGAGTGGGGAACAAATCCTTGAGTGATATTTCCTAAATGATGTATAAGTGCATAGCTTGTCGTTAGTATGCCCCAGTTCTCTGTAAGTTTATGCAGACTGATATATACATGCATTTATATGTAATATGCGCTTGTATTTTAAACACCTGTGTTATATCATAACCGGAACAACGTACTACATAATCTGTTTCCAAGTCTATGCTTGCTCCTGACTTCTCCTTACTTATTCAGATTTTGCTGCATGTAAATCTCCCTGCTCCATCTTTCTCTAAACAGGAAATTCTGCTTCTGTGTTCTGTTATTGCTACCAGCATTTCCAGATTTCCTGAATACACATATCTTTCTTAACTCATTTAATGCTGACTGTCTTGAGATTATGTTATTTTTTTCTAGGTTTTGTTGTTGCAATAAAGAACCTTGCCCTTTTAAAATTTTTTCATAGTCTTAGAAGAAGAAGAAAAAAGAAAAAGTGTTAATAGATTTGTTTTCACTTCTAGATTTGAGCTAAGGTTTAAAAGTGTCCTAAGCCTTGTTTATTTTAATTTTTTAATTGTTGATATAGACAAATTTTCAAGATTTTAATCATGGAGTCAGTTTGAAGATTTTCAGCATGACAGAGGCTTAAACCAAGGACACCATGTAGAACATATTTCATAAGGGGAAACTAACAATAATCACTACTTGAGGTCACTAAGGCAGACCTTGAATAAACCACCATTTGGAATTCCACTCAAGGACTCAGCATTCTGCTGAGGTACAGGAGATAAATGTCACTTGCACTGAAGTAGGTTGAGGACCTTGTTGTGATTTTTCTGTATGAGACTGAAAGTCATTTGCTAAACTCTACTTGAAGATATTGATGCATAGCTAACTGTATTTCTTCATTTTAAGGAAAACAAAACTTTATCCTAAACAATCATCATTTCCTCTCTGTAGCTAATGGATACTCACAGCACTGAAGATGCCGAAGAAAGCAGTTCTGGTTCAGAAGTGTGTCTCTGGTCACGGTTCTACTGAGAGAAAAGGGGTCTTGTTACAAAGACAGTACGATCCCAATAGAAAATGTTTATTCTACTTCTCACAAAGGAACCTCATTGAACTTCCTTCATAAATCATGGGAATAAGTGGGAAAATTCAACAGTGTTTAGAAAATTTACATTAAGTGTGAACTATGGATCACTTCATGCCAAACCAAGTTTTCTTCTCTGAAAATAATGATTTGTCAATGCGGTACTTTCCTAGTTTCCTCTGAGACACCATTCCCCATGGATGAGCTTCAGATAGTCCTGGGAGAAAAGGAAGTTCTCACTAAAAGTTTATTCACAAGTCAAACTTAAAAACTCAGTTTTCTGAGTCCTAATTGGTATCCATCGTCCTTGTATTCTTAAGCTAATTAATCTACATCTGAGAACCCACACTATTACTTACTAAATGTTCAATTTCTCAACTTCACTAAGATTGGAAATCTATAGTATATGACTGGTTAAGTGAAGAACTCCATATGAATCATGGGTAAGAAAAATTTTTAATGATATGGCAACTCATCAAGTACTGAGGAATTTGAGAGTGAATGGAACAGAGTTATATTTGAGCTTTGTATGAATTATCTGAAAGTGATAAATGAGAAGTCAGAGACTTGCTATATAGAAAGCTGGTAGAGGGAACATAAAAAACTCATCATTGGAAAAACTTTCTGGGAAATAGAAAAATTGGTTTGGAATTGTAAATTGCTCCCATCCCTAACCAAGAAGCTATCTCCAGTTGACATCTGCTTGCAAAGAACTATTAGTTTTCTGCAATGGAATTTCACTGGGTATGTTAACCACACTTTAGGGTAGGTAGGCTCCATGCCCAGCAGAACATGGTCAACACAATATGAACTCAATAGTATTTTTATAGATTTTTTGTCTTATCTTCCTTTGCTTGGTCATTTTTTTTGTCTTACTAGTCTTTTGCTTGTATATTATAGTTTCCAATTTTGGGTTTTATGGGTTTAGTTTTTGTGTGTCTCTCTCTATGTGTTTCTTTTTTCTTTTCTTTTAGTCTGGTTTGTTTTGTTTACTTGCTTATTTATTGAGAGAGAGAGAAAGGCTTGAAATTGTATGGATGGTTGGGGAAGGGGAACCATGATCAGAATATATTATATGAAAAATTATTTTCAATAAAATATATAAAACAACCTTATTAAAACTAAATTACATGAAATAAATTATACTTTTTAAAATGTAAAATTTATTTATTCACATTAGCTGTATATGTCTTTTGCTTTCCATTTTTATTTTTTTTTTTGTAATTGGTTAGCATAGTTTTGACTTTACATAGGCAGGATAGATCATATATACCATATTTCATCATGACAGATCATGACAGATCCTTGATATCTTACAAAAACATTGAATTTATCCTTCATCATGTGCATTAAAAACTTCTTTCATTTTACTTCCATATTCTTATATACATTTCATACTCTACTTTTATTATTTTTATTTAAGCTGATAGTCTTTTTTTTTCTTTTAAATCAAAGTGAGTCAAACTTTTAACAACATTACATTTTTAGAGGAAAATTTTCTGGTCTCATCTCCATGGCCATAGCTGACATTCAGCAAGAAATATTCAGCTTCTTTAATAATGTAGTTCAGGCAACAACTGTAATACATGGACTTTTCCTATATCCCCTCTTAGAGATCTTCCATCCTCTGGGGTGGCTGGGGACTTCCCCATTGGTTGCTTTCTTTCCTTCTTCGATGCTTTATGCTCATCTTCCTTGGCTCTGGAGTGTCATCGGGCCCCAATTCTCTGTCATGCGCTTTGGGATCCATTCTTGTTTCATTTTGCTCCAGCAACATCAAAGGGTAGTGTTTTCATCTGTCTGGATTACTCTGGCAAAACATCCTAAGTAGGTTAGCATTTAAAAAGCACAAATTCATTCTTATTTTTTATTGCAGTTCTAGAGGCTGGAGAGTCCAAGAGAAGGTGACCGCAGATGCCAACTTAGTGACAGATGCCTTCTCAGTTCATAGATGCCTGCCATTTCAGTCTGTCTTCACATGGGGAAAGACAAACTAGCTGTCAGGTTTTTCTATATTTCCAATAATGAGCCTCAAGGGCCCTATCTTCTCACAAAGCTCCCAGCTTTTGATACTACCACCTTGAAAGTTAGGATGTCTTTGTTTGAATTTGGGGGAGAACTTAAGCATTTAGTCTGTTGCCGTTATGTATATGGCTAACTTCCTATTCTTCCTAGTTTGTCTTCCCCTGGTAAATAAGCACCAACTGTGTCTAGTACCTGGAGTCTGGCAGATGATTATGGGGAGTACAGTGCAGTAAGATAGCCTAGTGCTCCTACAGTGCCTACAGTGTTCTCATAACTGTACATTGAGTTTCATTTTCTATTTTCTGAATTATATAACCCTGGTTCATTTTGTGATGATATGGAGTGAGTCCAAGTGAGTATGTCCACAAGTTATTGTGATTCTATAATAAGTAAATGTGATACAAAAAGATCTCTGAAGAGCTTTGTACAGAATCATCATTCCTTACAGTTTTGTTGATTTAGGCACAAGCACAGTAATCATTGTCAACTGTTGTATAAATGGTAAGTATCCAGATCCATAATCCTACAAATGATGAAAATTTGAGGACAGAGAAATTTTGGATTTTAGATTTTGCTTCAGATTTAGGATTACTTGCATATACACAATGAGACATCTTGGGGATGGGAGCTGAGTTTAAACACACAGTTTACTTATGTTTCAGATATACTTTATATGTATAGGCTGAAAGTAATATGGAGTAGAATTTTCAGCATACCTGCATTTTTACTAATTAAATTCAGTTTTTATTTCCACTTTCTTTTCATTCCCCACTGTGGGAACTCCTTCAGCCAATAGCTTTTAAGATACCAGCCCACTTGGGCATGGTCTCTTTTACTATAAATGCAGATGTAAAGCCTGTGCACAGTCTCTCTCTCTCTCTCTCTCTCTCTCTCTCTCTCTCTCTCTCTCTCTCTTTCTCTCTCTCTCTCTTTCTCTCTCCTGTTAGATTTGGTTCCTATTCCATACTTCCGCAGAGAACTATGATCTGAGTCTACCCCTAAATAAAGATCCCTTTATTATACTCAATTCTGAGCTAGTATGGGACTACATTAGAGCATCCATCTACATCTGGTGCCCAACATCCATGATAGCTTCAGGACTGCTTGCTGAGATGTACACTGGATACCCCATGAAAGACCTGATTAACAGTGCCCTCAGTCAGCATGAAGTAGTCTAGAGAACATTGCCTAGATTCCCTAAATGATTGTTTACTTTTAAAGAGGGATATGATATGAAGATGAATACTTTGCATTGGTATGGATCTTGGTTTATTGATACAAATTTAAGGTTGATTTTGTTACACTGTGTATATGTATTCCTGTTATTGTTTAAGGTATTATGTTTGTACAGATCATTTAAAATCTAATGTATAATTAAGAAATACAGATTAATAGATAGCTGTCTATAATAGTCAAACTGTAGTCATGCTAGTTAGGTTTTCTAGGTGTACAGAGATATATTGCAGATGTACAAGTATTCTTCAAATCTTTCAATGATTAACAGAATATGGCATTTAAAATGTTTTAAGAACTTAGGACTTTTCATGACAATGAGCCACATCTGCTCCTGGCAGCACCAGTCTACTTCAAGAGGATGATGGGCAATGAAGAGGCTCCTTATGGAGTTGGCTATCCATTTGGGCAAGAAACTGCTCTTGCATGGACTGCTTGGTGGTATGCTGCATGAACTGGACATGCAGGACCTACAAAAAATGACTGCTGAAGTTTCCCAAAGAAGGTGAGACAGTCCTTTGGGGTTCCTGCTTCATGAAAGAGTCTGTCAGACACAGAAGAAAGTTACTAATAAGTTGACAATATAGGCAGAACTGTCTTTGAAATTTCCTGCTTCGTGGAAAAGTCTGCTGGACGCTATGGGCCTGTAGGCTAAAGATGGTTGCCCTAATATTACAGAAGAACTTTGGGCTACCGTCTAGGTAGTGAGATGTCTCTGTCAATTCTAGAGTTTTAGAAGTTACTTACAATGTACTTCCTGTTAACTTAGGTAATATTATATCCTTCTGGAGTTGAAGAATAGATAGATAGTTATAGTTATAGTTTTCAGTTATGATAAAAGATAAAATAGATATAAATATTATAACTATAATTCTTGCTTGATACCTACTTTGTTATATGTAATTTTATTATGTTAAATTTAAAACCTTCCTTTTTATTTAGACAGAAAAGGGGAGGTGGTATGGGATTCTCCTCTGTATGCTGTGAATATGTTTTATTATTATTGGTTAAATTGGTTATTAAAGAAGCTGCTTTGGCCTGTGTCAGGGCAGAATAGAGCTAGACAGGAAGACTGAACTGAATCTGGGAGAAAGAAGGTGGAGTAAGGGAGACATTGTGTAACTGCCAAAGCAGATAGTTGCCCCGGAACCTTACTGATAAACCATGAGACTCATGGTAAAATTTAAAATGATAGAAATGGGTTAATTTAAGATGTAAGAGTTAGTTAATAAGAAGTCTACATTACCAGTCCAAGCAGTGTTGCGATTAATATAGTTTCTGTGTGATTATTTTGCGTCTGGGTGGCTGGGAAATGAATGAGCTGCTTCTGCCTACAATTCCTTCTCCCTGCCTCCCCACGCATTCCCCATCCACTCCTTCTCTGCTTCTGTTCAGAATGGGGCAGGGCTCCCATGGTTGTCAACAAAGCATGACATATTACATTGAGATAGGACTAAGTTCTCTCTTTGTACTAAGGTGGGGCAAGGCAACCTAGTATGGGGAATAAGTTCCAAATGCCAGCTCAAGCGTTAGGGACAGACCCTGATCCCACTGCTTGGAGTACCACAAATAGACGAAGCTATACAATTGTCACAGTTACGTTGAGGACCTAGGTTGGTTCAATGCAGGCTCCCTAGCTGTTGTTTCAGAGTTGGTGAGCTCCCATTAGTTCAGATCAGGTGTCTCTCTGGGTATCTTTGTCATGTTTTTGACTTTTCTTGCTCGTACAATCCTTCTTCCCTCTCCCTGAGCTCGGCCCAGTGCTTGGCTGTGGATCTCTGCTTCTGTTTCCATAGTTACTGCATGAAGGCTCTCTGATAACAATGGGATAGTCACCAATCAGATTACAGGAGAAAACCAATCCAGGCATCCACTCCACTATTGCTCGGAGTCTTAGCTGGGGTCATCCTTGTGGATTCCTGGGAGCTTTTCTGGCACTAAGTTTCTCCTTAACCCCAAAATGCTTCCCCATCAAGATATCTCTAAAGAGAATCTGTATAGCAATTCCTTCCAATAAAAACATGAAACTTCTTGACTTAAGAAAAGTGGAAGGCAATGTGGAGGTTGCTAGGATCTACACTGGGCTATTGCTGGTCTCTTAGTGTGCCTAAGTTATAAATTCAACACTCATATTGTATACGTAAGGGGAAAGTGTCATATGCTTTGGTAGTTAACACAGCTTAAGGACTGGCGGTTTTCAGGCACACCCCCCACAGACCTCATTCCTTCCATTGCCCACATAGCACAGGTCTTTGCACACAGAGCACAAGTTATTGTTGTTGGTTGTGCTTGTGAGTTGAGGTCAATTTGATATAAACTTGTAGCATCTTGGAAGAGGATGACTAACTTGAGGAATTCGCTGTTTCAGAATGGCCTATAGGCAAGTCTCTGATGCATTTTCTCTATTAGCGATTAATGTGAGAGAGCCCCTATGGTAGGTCACCCAGACAGGTGGTCCTAAGTCGTATAAGAAAGCAGGCTGAGTGAGCAATGGGAAGCAAGCCAATAAGCAGCATTTTTCCAAGCTTGTGTTTCTGTTTGAGTTCATTTCCTGAATCCTCTCAAAGACAGATTGTACCGTGGACATGTAAGTCCAATATATCCTTTCCTCCCTCAAGTTGCTTTTGGTGAGTGTTTTAACATAACAGCAGAAAAGCGAACTAGGACATTGACCTATTAAATTCATTTATATAATTATCAATACTGTATTTTCCAAGGGATTTGAAACCAAAAGGAATCATTCAGCAAAAAATTAAAATTAGGTACTTTTGGGCAAGAGGGGATAAATTTGTATTTATAAATACATATTTCCAAATAACACATATTTTCCACTTTACAGTTCTTTTATGAATTTTTACATTAGTCTTTCATTTTGAAAAAAGCTGGGAGAGGAAGAAAAGGCAAGTCTTACTTGAAACGTGCCTAAACATTAAAAGAGAGAAAATTGGAAATAGCAAGGAAGATTAGGGCAGCTGGTTTGAGGACAGTGGTCATGAGTGAAATCAGGGGGAGAGGATGTTTTGAGTGGATTTCTATTCTGGCAGGAAAGGAGAACTTGGCAGAAAGATGCTTCAGTGTTAGAAATGTCTGGAAATGACCATCCAACAGCTGCAGGCAGGCGTGCCTTGGCAACTGGCTCTGAGCTTCTTGTCCCGCACAGTGTGGGTTAGGATGTTCCTGGAGGCTGTTTTTTCTCAAATCCAAATCTTAGAGTAGCTGCAGATTTTGTCTTAAGAAACAAAATGTTATTGATTATAATTCCCCAGAAAGCAAGGGCTGAACAATTAAATGCTCTGGAAGAGTCTTTAAATATATAGAATGTAAACATTGCTTCCAAAGCCCCTTGAACCATCCCCCCATTCCAGCATCATAACTTTACTTTTACATTGTGTTGGTTCTGAGCATGAAACATGCATATTTTGGATTGATGTGCTGTCGTGTGAGGCAGCATCCAAATACGCTGCTTGAAACACCTCACTCGGACCGAGACTTGGTGATGAAAGCTTTTCTTGGTATACAAAGTTCTTTGATTTATAGAAGTATAGTGATTTACCTATAGGAAATGAAGACATTCCTCAGCAAACATCAAATTAGTATATATCTTTGGATTGTGCTGTTAGAATGTCTGATTTTAAAACTCATTGTTTGAGTTGTTGACTGAGTTGCATAACTAATAATTACTTAAATTTTAGCCTGGGATTAGAACAGACTTCCTGACAATTTTCAACATTGGCACTAAACATACATCTTTTGTTTTGGGGTGTCTATTTATGTAATGCAGTGTTTTCAGCATTGGTCGTTATAAAATTAGAACCTCCACCAACTATAAAAGCGTTGAAGGTGATCTACATCCTGCAATGATACTCAGGCGAGACTGAATTCTTCATGTGGAAATGTACACACGTACTCACCTCAATATGCACACTCGTTTTCATCGTCACCGAGTTGTAAAATTACTTGTACACAAAGAATTATTTAAAACTGCGTTTCTTTATGATATACTATCATAGATGTTTGAGTTTTATTCCCATTTTATATGCTTATTTACCAGGGCCACATAAAATTTCAAGGATAAAGAGGGCTATGAGGGAAAGATGTCTAAGAAGCGCTGATCTGGTGGACACGGGTGGCTCTGCTTTTTCCTCTGGATTGTGTTCCCTTTGTCCATGAGGGTGGAGGGAGCAGAAGCGGGGAGCAGGGTTCCGATAGCTGTGGGTATGACAGATACAGCCCTCCGGGAGATCGCTTCCATGAATTAGCTCGACTTTATTCCAGAGTATAAGGAATATATAGGATTGGGAAGTCTGGAGACAAACTCTAATTTGCATTAAGTGGCAAGTTCTTATCATAAGTCTCCGTATGTGGAAGCAGGGTCCCATAGTTTGGCTATAGCAGAGCTCCTGGTACAAGTCTTAGTTACCATATGAGCACCAGGGGAAATGTTTCTAGCAGGGAACTGTGCCAAGGGTCACGATAAAGATAAATCAGTCATCCAGGCTTAGAGAAAGCTTTCAGATAAGGTCAGTGCTCCAGGCCCAGGGACAGTCTCCAGATAAGGGCGGGTAGAGAGCAGGAAGTCTCGGTGATGGGGAGGGAGCCCCTATGTCGAGCTTTGGAAAATGTTGCCAGGCCATGATAGACTGCAACCTCTGACAAACAAGGCCTTCTCACAGATTTGACTAAAGCTTTTCACCTTCAAATTGGATCACATGTTCATCAAATAGTCACAGGGTATTCACACAGAACACAAGGAAGGAGGAAGACTATGCAGCCAGGACTCTGTGGGTAAAAAAGCTATAGGGAAATAGCTAAAAGAAACAGCATCTAAGTAGATATACTTTCCTTCTTAGAAATTTAAGAATATCTTGAACAAACTCTTGGCTAAAAAAAAAATCATGATGTGACCTATTAGGAAACACTTGAACCAAATGAAAAATACAGTAAAATTGGTGCATTACAGCTAGGGAATAAATACGTATGTGTGTATGTATATTTGTATGTATGTATGTATGTGTATGTCTATGGCTTTGTAAGTTACTTAACACACATGTCAAGGATAGGAGCCCTTAACTCTAGTTAAAGTCTCTCAACAAATGAGAGTGAAATATCTTGGCACAACTAACAAAGCTCACTATAAGGCTTTTCTACATAAAAATATTTCTTTTCATCCGTTATTTGACATATCTCCAAGTAAAAGGGTTTCAGTCCTTCACATGCCCTCTTTGTCCATCTCTTTCTATCCTGTCTCAGAGAATGTCACCTCTATCATGACCTGCTCTCACTCTGGATTGTTGCTAAGTTTTTTTTTAATTTATTTTTATTTTTTTATTTTTTTTATTGAGAAAAGGAAAAAAAAAACAAGTTTCCGCCTCCTCCCAGCCTCCCATTTCCCTCCCCCTCCTCCCACCCTTTTCCCTTCCTCCCACCCTTCTCCCCCTCCCTCTCCAGTCCAAAGAGCAGTCAGGGTTCCCTGCCCTGTGGTAAGTCTTAGGTCCTCCCCCCTCCGTCCATATCTTGGAAGGTGAACATCCAAACTGGCTAGGCGCCCACAAAGCCAGGAAATTAAGTAGGATCAAAACCCCTTGCCATTGTCCTTGGCTTCTCATCAGCCCTCATTGTTCGCCATGTTCAGAGAGTCCAGTTATATCCCATGCTTTTTCAGTCACAGTCCAGCTGGCCTTGGTGAGCTCCCAGTAGATAAGATCCACTGTCTCAGTGGGTGGGTGCACCCCTCGTGGTCCCGACTTCTTTGCTCAGGTTCTCCCTCCTTCTGCTCCTCATTGGGACCTTGAGAGCTCAGTCCAGTGCTCCAGTGTAGGTCTCTGTCTCTATCTCCATCCATCACCAGGTGAAGGTTCATAGCCAAGAGGATAACTATATGTTTTTCTTTGGGTTCACCTTCTTACTTAGCTTCTTTAGGTTCGCCAATTGTAGACTCCGTGACCCTTATTTATGGCTAGAAACCAATTATGAGTGAGTACATCCCATGTTCATCTTTTTGGGTCTGGGTTATCTCACTCAGTATAGTGTTTTCTATTTCCATCCATTTGCATGCAAAATTCGAGAAGTCATTGTTTTTTACTGCAGCGTAGTATTCTAATGTGTATATATTCCACACTTTCTTCATCCATTCTTCCATTGAAGGGCATCTAGGTTGCTTCCAGGTTCTGGCTATTACAAATAATACTGCTATAAACATAGTTGAACAAATGCTCTTGTCGTTTGATAGGGCATCTCTTGGGTATATTCCCAAGAGTGGTATTGCTGGGTCCAGGGGTAGGTTGATCCTGAATTTCCTGAGAAACCAAAACACTGATTTCCACAGTGGTTGCACCAGATTGCATTCCCACCAGCAAGCTAAGTTTGTTTAAAGTTGAGTTGAATGGGGAAGACTGTTGGGATGATATAGGACCTCATGTAAATGAATATTGCTTTTCAGAGGAGGTGGAGAAGGCATTAGGAAGTAGATAAAAAGAGATTGAATAGATGAGAGTTTTGCTCTATATGAACAATACTGATATTCTATCTTGATCTGAGATGCGTGGTTTACTTAGTTATGTCAATCTACATAATAATAATGTGGAGCTGGAGAGATGGCTCGGTGATTAAGCTGCCTACTCTTTCAAAGGTCCTGAGTTCAATTCCCAGTAACCACATGGTGACTCACAGTGATCTGTAATGAGATCTGGTGCCTGTTGAGGAAAAGACCTGGTCACACATCCTCATCAACTTAGACAATGAAACCCAATGTGGACAAGTTCAATAGAACTGCCATATATGGGCTGCCCATGCATGCTTCAGTATTGCCAGGGCACACATTTCAAATAATAATGTGTGGGTGAGAGATAGATGGATGGATAGATAGATAGATTACCCAAAGACAATAAGAAACATTACAATGTAATGTATACTATGAAGCATATCTAAGGAGGTTGAGACATGGGGAGACATTTAAATGCAAGAGAGAGGAAAGCAAATAATTTGTTTTGAAATAGAAGAAGGCTGGTGACAGGTTCTCATAGCAGGAGTTCCCCCCTCTTCATAAAAAGCACACTAACAGCATGTTAGATAGGTATTCCTGTACATCTAGATAGCTATCCTGTAGCTCATGGAGCAGGCTCTGGTTTGTAAAGTCCTTAGGAAAAGCTCTTATTATGGTCATCTGTAATGGTTTCTACATGCATGGGTACAGAAAGTCATACTTCTCTCATGGTTTCTAGCTCTCTCTACGCATGCACAAACATTTATTAGGGTTTTGCACATGTGACTCCATTTTGACTCAGAAAGCTTTTCATAATTATCTCTTTCTGAATGGATGTGGGGAGAAAGAAGGAAGGAAAAACAAAGGAGAAAGGGGAACTTAGAGCTTTGTCATCAGCTTGGATGATTTCAAGGATGTTTTGTTATCGGGCTGTTCAGGATGCTCTAGGCTGTGGTAATAACTTTCCCTTAAGTATTAGAACAGTGCATCTACTTTACAAATAAAATTTCTCTGGAACACATATAGGCTCCAAACTTCCTAGTCTCTGTTACATAACAACACAGTCACTTTATTTTTATAATTGAGGCAAATGAGAAAATAGAAATATACTGACTTGCTGGAGAGTCTCTTGTAGTTTGCGGTGTGACAGGTCTGGCAGAAATGAGGAGATTGTAAAGGGACACTTTCGTCTCTCCATCTGACTCTCAGACTATTGAAACAATGGGCCCCCAAGTGGAAATTTCCCCAGGAAACTCATGATGCGAGGAGAGAGCATCAACTAGGGGGCGAATTTGTCTCCCTGAAAGATTTCACACAGTTCCAACAACTCATCAGACCACCTCAGAGGATGAGAGTGAAGCCCACACAATGGGTGAGTGATGGGCAGGGAATAGGTAAGGGTGGGTACGATACAGGGAAAGTTGTCATTCATTGGATCTTTTTATCTTCCCAATGTGGCCATATGGGATATATCTCTGTTTTCTGCTTTCCACTTCGATTTTGGCTTTTTAAAAATTGACTTATCCAGAGCTGGTGGTTGGATAAGTTGCCCACAACTTAGGGCATAAGTTGTGACCCCTAGGTTCACTAACAGGTGGAGCATGACTGGTACCCAAGGCATTTGGTTCTTAAACAAGGACTAGGTCTCCCCTGTAACAGAACCCCTGATTACCTTGTTTTTCTGAAAGAACTTTCATCCGGATTTTCCATCTTTAATCTGTAGCAATTTGCTATTATACTCAGCTGTTCCCATCAGCTGCTCTTGTTTCTATTATTCATTATGTGAACAGTATGCAGGAAACAGCTGCTTGCTTCCACTGCCAGTCTCTTTCTGGCTTTGTGTTCTTGTAGTTTGTGTTCATGCATAAAGAATGATGAGTTTAATAACATGTTCCTTCAGCATACCATAGGATTCAAACACTAATTATAAATTTATAGCATTCATACTCTATTAAGATTTGTGGATACAAGACACATGTGTGAGATGTCGAGAACTGCATTCTTTATAGACTATGGCCACTCCTGAAAGGATTCTTTTGCCCCCATTTTATGAAAAGCTTTTCTTTGCCAGAGGAAATTTTGATCTTTTCTTACATGAACTTGATTCTCCTCAAAACCCGGTGTCTTTCCAGTTTGAAAATTGACAGAAAATTGCTACTGAGTTTGCAAATGCTAACTTCTTGCTAAAGTCTTCCTCAACAATTTTATTTTTCAAAGAAATAACCTATAAATGTTAAAAGTATAATTGGTTATTTATGCACAATATATTTCTCTCAAATTTTCATTTTTTTTCCATCAGACAGAAACCAATAGAGAGATGGGTGGGACCCATAAAGCTAAATTCTTAGTTTTGTGACCAGCTGTCTACAATAGCTGTCGTCTGTCTCTCGAGTCTATGGAGGACACAGACAGAGAAACAATATTGCTTATTGTTGAACTTGAAGCACAACCTCAGTACATTCTTTTGATAAGCTGGGTGACTTGAATGATACCAGGACTCTTCCTATTAGAGAAGGTACCTTCCACAATGGGGGTGGGGGTGGGATTTAGAATTCAGAATATCCTGACTCCTTGAAATTTCGCTATTTTTTCTTTTTATTATTATTATTATTTATTAAAATTTTCCACCTCCTCCCCTCCTCCCACTTCCTTCCCCTTCTCCCCCATCCCCCTCCCTCTCCAGTCCAAAGAGCAGTCAGGGTTCTGAACCTTCATCTGGTGATGGATGGAGATAGAGACAGAGACCCACATTGGAGCAATGGACTGAGCTCCCAAGGTCCAAATGAGAAGCAGAAGGAGGGAGAACATGAGCAAGGAAGTCAGGACTGCGAGGGGTGCACCCACCCACTGAGACTGAGGGGCTGATCTAATGGGAGCTCACCAAGGCCAGCTGAGATCTTTCTATTCTAATAGCATGAAGAAGCAAAGGGGAAGCCTCTCAAGGAAATAGAATCAAAATATTTTTATTTCTTAAATTTTAATTTAATTTTTAAATTTCATTTTACATCCCATCCACAGCTCTTCCCCATCCCTTCTCCTGCCTCCCCACCTCCACTCCTCTCAGTGGGTAAGGGCTCCCATGGGAACTCAACAAAGTCTGGCACATTAAGTTGGGGCAGGACCAAGCGCCTCCCTACTCAGCCATGAATTAAGTCTGAGCATGGCAACCCATCATAGGGAATGACCTCTAAGAAGCTATCTCATGCACAAGGGATAGATCCTGGTCTTACTTCCAGGTGCCTCACAGATCGTTCAAGCTTCACCACTGTCTTCCATATATGGAGGTCTTAGTTCGGTCCTGTGGAGAGGTTCCATAGCTGTCGGTATAGAGTACCTAAATTTCTACGAGATTGGTTCAGCTGTATCTGTAGATTTCTCCATCATGACCTTGACCTCCCTTGCTCATATATTTCTCCTCCCCCTCTTTGATTGGATCCCTGGAGCTTGGCGTGGTGCTTGGTTGTTGATCTCTACATCTGGTTCTGTCATTTGTTGGATGAACTATGATAATAGTTGGGGCATTTGCCAGTCTGATTACAGGGGAAGGCCAGGTCAGGCTCTCTCTCCACTATTGTTAGTTTTCTTGGCTGGAGTAATTGTTGTGAACTCTTGGGAATTTCCCTAGCACCAGGTTTCTCCCTAACCCCATAGTGGCTCCCTCTATCAAGATCTCTCTTTCCTTGCTTTCCTCTGTCCCTCTCCCTCCTTGACCATCCTGTTCCCTCATGTTCTCATCTCCCATCCCCTTCTCTTTATTACCCCTTGTCCCCAGTTTACCCAGGAGATCTTATCTAATTTCCCTTTCTTGGGCAATCCATGTGTCCCTCTTAGGGTCCTCCTCGTTACCTAGCTTTTCTGGACCTGTAGATTGTAGTCTGGTTATCCTTTGATTTACATCTACTATCCACTTATGAGTTAGTATATACTGTATTTGTCTTTCTGAGTCTGGGTTACCTCACTCAGGATGTTTTTTTTTTTTTTTTCTAATTTCACCCATTTGCCAGCAAATTTCATGTCATCGATTTTTATAGCTGAGTACACTCCATTGTGTGAATGTACCACATTTCCTTTATTCATTCTTCAATTTAGGGGTACCTAGGTTGTTCCGAGGTTCTGGTTGTTATGAATAATGCTGCTATGAACATTGCTGAGCAAGTATCCTTATGGTATGATTGAGCATCCTTTTGGTGTATTCCTAGGAGTAGTATCACTGGGACTTGGGGTAGACTGAGTCTCAATTTCCTGAGAAACCACCATACTGATTTCCAAAGCAGCTGTGCAGTTATGCACTCCCACATTCCCATGACCTCAGTGGCTCCACAGACTGTGACTGCACAGAGAGGATCAAAAGATTTTTAAATGAGCTTCCCTTCTGCACTTCATAAACCCCCAATGGATTTGGTATTTCCAAGTCTTTTGGTTCTTCTGCTAAAAATTTCGAAGGGTTAAATCTTTGTCCTCCAATTGTAGAGGACAGAGTCAACCGAGAAGGTCAACTACTGGGACATAGGTGAGGTCAGGAGTTATAATGGCTATCTATTTAATATCATCCTTTACCATCATCAGCTTTTCGGTGCTCCTCTAGACCTCATTGGTGGTGCTGTCTAGCTTTGTACCTAGAGACTTTACTATCAGGGTGTGCTGTCTTGTTTTCCACAAGGATTGGCCTTTGTAGGCACTATGATAAGCTCTATCAGAAAGACAGTCTTCTAACCTTGGCATACTGTAATGTCATCTTATTTAAGAAGACATTTCTTCAGTTTTGATCTCTAAAATTTCTGAGGAGAAATCATGCATTCTCATTGTGTTTTCTTGCCCATGTTTAAATTTTCTCATAATCTTTAGACTCTAACAACTTGACCTTGGGAAAGCAAGTGGAATTACAACAAGGAGAAATTATAGGACAAATGAGGAATTTACAGTGACATGATATAGTTTCCCATTTTTTTTTTCTAGGAATCTTTAAAAGTGTTAGAAAGAGGGGTACTTAGAATTTTAGGTAATCAGAAAACCCAAAGTGTCCTAACTATTGAAATAAGGCTTGGGTTCTAATGTAAATGCTTTCATTAAAACAATATTTGAATATTGTTTTCCTTACCAATGTTTCTGTGCCCAAACAATAAACGTTCCAACTATTTACTTATGTACAAACAGCATTCTCTATAATACAGATGGGACAACTGTTTTAGAAGTCACATTCATTACTTCTTTCTTCATACTAATACTAAAGCTTGACAGACAGGTTGAGTAATTTGTATTTACATATAGTTGCCTATTATATCTCCCATTGTTTCAGCCACACTCTTATTAACTTCAAATTATCTTTTTGCCCGTGTGGTCTTCTATGTCCCTGAAAGTAAAACTGTACCAACTAATTTCATCCTATTCTCACCAGGCTGGCAAATATTGCTATCTTTGGTTTGTTTTCCAATGATGTATCTTCAGCACCCAAAGATAGGTGTGATGTCTTGCATTTGCTTAAAAAGGCCTAGTTGACACCTAAAACAATTAAGATATTAAACAATAAGAGAAATGAAAACTGCTGCTGGAAAATCACTTTCTAGATAGTAAGGCTGGGATTTGACCTCAAAGAGCAACTGTGTGGACTTGAAGATGAAGATATCCCTAGTTCATAAATCAATCACCTTAAGTAGTAGAGGATCAATCACAAAACAACATCAAAAAAACAGGCATTGGAAACAAAACCATACAGTCAAAGAACATTGCGTCAAGTTAGGTAAGATAAACAGTAGAAGATGAGAATGAGTGGTGCTCAGAGATGGAAGCAGCTTGTTTCACACACGCCTATAGAGACCCACTGTCTTACATACTGTTGATAGCCTACTTCCCAAAGGGCTGGAGAGGATATGAAAACACAAGGCTTGAGATCTATTTGAGAAACACTGTAAGAACTAGTTGGGTAACAGCGGGGGCTGGGGTGGAAAGGATGCTTAGTCATTAGTTGAGGCCACAGCTGTAGCGCTGTGGAGCACAAGGACAAACACACCAATGCTTTCTCCACAAGATTTCTCAAGAACTTTGTTTAAAAAATGTACATAAATATGTATCATAAATACACATACATATGTATATATATGATATACCATTCAAATTATTCATTGTATATCTAGAAACTACTTGGTTTATAAGTAACTTACTAATTCGCTGTGTGAGATTTGCCATATAGTCTCAAATATGTTAAGCTTGATACAAACATTGATGTTAATAATGATTAATGGGAGGAAAACAGCCCCAAATCTTAGAACATTCTGTATCTTCATAAGCATAACGTGAACCTATTGTTACCCGGATAAAGCTTTCCTTTAATACAGATGAAGCATCTTTAGGGAAGTTCACTTTGTGTTTACCTGCTCACTTTAACAGGCAACACTGCCATCATTGACCTAATACGTGATGTTGCCGCACTGCTATAGGAAAACTAGATCCTGTTTCCCAGAGGTGACAAACTTCTTGTTTTTTCTCCTGGTCCTGTCCTAGCTTACGTTTGGCACTGTGTCCTACACCTTTACAATTTCTCTAAACACTTGGAAGGCTAGATAGACATCATTTATCCGGAGGCATTGAAGTAGAAATGAAAACATGACGTAAAATCACTAGCAAGCTATCCCAAAAAGTGTTTTCTTACGGTAAACAAAAATGAGATTACAAAATTGTCTAGACGAATATCAGTTTGAATTAAAAAATCTTCCAGTAGTGGAAGAAATAAGAAAGAATGGAATGTTTAAATTTTATAAAGTGTTTATAATATTGCTTTGTCTTTCCATCAATATGTTTAAAATATTACAAGTGAAACAAGAAGTATTCTATACTGTTATAGAGTTAACAGTGCATCCAATATTGTTTATTTAAAGTGTATTAATAACAAATATAGAGGGAATTGGTTATCAGGTCAAGATTAAAAAAGTGACATTTTCTAAATCTTTCCATTGACCTCAATGTATTCATATATACATATTCAGAATGTCATACACAGATGCAATGATTGGGTACACATGTATACACACACACACACACACGTGCACACACATACATACAGCCACTTCCATAGCAATGGGCAAAAGGTCGATATTGTTAAGTCATAGAGCCCAGGTTACACGACGCGTTTGGACATGTGGCTTGTTCAAGCTGCCATCCTTTGAGATGGTGGAGTGCACATGGACAATGCTCCGAGGCATTATAGTGCGCTCTGGAAGGGAAATAACTTGGATTGAATTTCCATTCAGCTTTTTGCCACTGCCTTCTCTGTTCAGTAAGCAGGCACATCTATTTGAGGATTGTATGAAACAGAAGATACCTGGAGACAGAGAAATAAGGAAGCAGGATTAGTGTACTGTACAGAGGTGTGGGACCACTTTGTTCCAAATCCTGAGAAGACTCTGACCATTGGGCCTAGGGAATACTTTCCAGCTACTCTTTGGAGTCATCCTGGAAGAATGCATAAGTCAGAGGAAGTGGAATATTCCACAGTATCTTCAGAGAGTCTCAGTTCCCTGAGAAGGGTTCATTCTCAATGAAGAGATGCTTATACATTGGTTCTTTGGGGAGATGCAATTTTTATGAAATTTTAAAGACTTCCCAGGAGAAGGAGAAGAGGACCTCTTGGATCTTGTGGGTCCCTCTTGGGTCAGTTTTGATGCTGGCTCTCTTGTAATTGCTTTGGCACCACACTGTTTTTCTTGGCTCCCTGGTCCTCTCTAAGACAATAACCTTGTCCTCAGCCACTGCTTTTGGTGGTGACTTTCATGGTTTGTCTCTGCCTTAAAGTTGTGAAGGTACTAAAAACACTAAAAAGGAGATGATGAGAGGTGCTTTTGGAGACAGAGATGGCTTACCCTGTCCAATTTCAGCTTTCTGCTTCTAAGAACTGTTTGGTTAGTCCAGGTGATTTTTTCACCTTTTAAAGCATGGGGTTTGTCATCTTCTCCTTGATCTTTTATTTTCATTACTTCATACTTCTCTCTGTGTGGATCGACTGATTCCCATCTCTCTTCTAGGCCCCTGAGGATACTCACCACAGGTAAGAAATAGTGCGATGGCTAAGTAGACAGTGAAAGTGATCCGTTTGACCTTGTAACTAACGAAGTATACATCTTGACCTTTATTTAGCTTGTGATAATACATAGAGACTGCATAGAACAAAAGGCAACCTAGTGTTCAAATGAAAGAATTTTTTCTCAAGAAGTTTCTTTAAACTTATTAGTCATGTCTTCACCCCCTCCCCCATTCACCTTACTTCCCAAACTATCCCTTCCAGCACAGCTTTTCCTTAGAGTGATCATAGTTAGTGATAGATACAATTCAGAAATCAAATAGTTGGAAAGGCTACCTATTTAAAGATTACAGGTGGGAACCCCCAAGCCCATTGCAATTTCCATTCAAACCAGTGAAGCTAGGAAATTACCTGTGAAGAAATTCATGAAGCCAATAATGAGGTGCACACACTTATTTTGAGAGATCATAGAGGTGTACTGAAGACCTAAGGCCAAGTTAAGATACATGGCTATGTTGAGACTCATCATCATCATGCTTTTGATTATCCCCAGGCTACCTGTTGGGAAGCAGAGGCTGTACTAAGAGGAATGTATTTCTTCCCGACTTGCTTCCACAATGGTCTAGGTCAATCTTTCATGAGGATCCAAAAAACTCAGATTGCAAAAGGAAGAAAAAAATAAAGAGGCAGTGTACTTGAGACAACTGAGAGATCTATCAGAAACTTAGTGTCTTTTAAAGATTTTTTTTTATAACTCATAGGTTTTTAAGTACCTTACTCCATGCATCCTCTCCTAGGGATGCTGAAATCCATTTGCCTTTTAGTCAGCCATTTTTGTCATACCCCTCATGTCTAGTTGTGCTGATTACCTTCCTGCTACTTCCCAGGCTTATCAAAAGTCCAGGCTTATCAAAAGACAGTGAGATCCTAAAATTTTCTCTCAAAATCTAAATGGTGAAATTTTAGAGTTTTCTTTCATTATGTTGTATATGTGAAGGGCTTATTGTTGCCTGAGAAAGTTGCTTCCAGGAATAATGAGTAAGTTGAGTAGATAATAAAAGTCAAGGAACCATGGGAATTTCCTCTCCACCCACCACTTTTCATAGTACAGTTCTGACCTTCAGGCCAATAAGCAGGGCAGCAACCCAGCCATGGACTGTGGGTAGTCTTTTCCTTTCTCAGTTTGGGAATTAATTCCACCCAGTTTTCCATGACGATGCCCGTTACCAACATGAGTATGGCCCCACAGGAGAAGACCATGTTGGCATTCTGGATACTTTTGTCTGGGAGATGGATCATTGTGGATAAAAATTTCTATCCGAGACTACCACCAATGTTTCACATGTCTTTTCTTTGATGAGTTAGAAGATGAAGGATGGAGTCTGAATGTTCACTGATTGCAGAGGTGTTGCCAGAGATATCGGTAGAGGCAGAAGTTGAAGTAACCTGGAGAGGAGAAAAAAATAACTTCCTGTTTTTACCATTCATACATAAAGGGCAGACTGTTGTCAGAGCAACAAACTGCCATGGAATCCTCTGTCTGTTGGTTTGACCCTTGACCTTGGGCCATAAAGCATTGGAGCAACAAAGCTATACAACAGTTCTTTGAGAGAGCTATAGTGTGGCAAGGTCTTATACCACAGAAAAAAGATATCAGAAACAGACTCTAAAGACTTTTGACAGGCATAACTGAAGAAGTTCCCTATTGCAGTGAGAACCATGTGTACTGGGGTGAGTTGACACTGGGTGAAGTCTGTGAAGAGGAGAATCCTCAGGTCTTCTGGACAAGCGCTCAGTTAATTGGCACCATAAAAGGGAATGCCCATCAGAAATTTTGGATGTGTTGTAGAAACTCAGGTCTTCAATGTGGTTTCTCAAAGAAGACTATTTAATTAGGTTTCTAGGGAGAGTAAACATCTGAAACACAAAGAAAAAATGTTCTTGTACACTGGGTCATTTCAGTTCATTCTCTTTCATAAGGCATAGGAATAATTTCTTGTCAGAACTGTCTTTGTAACTTCGAGAGAAAATACATTGAGGAGTCCTCGAAGAGAAAGCCATGGTTTGCACTAGGTTTTAGATCCAGAGGGCTGTTTTAAAACTCCTTAAACACCTTTTACTGGGAACTAAGAAAACTGGCTCCAAATACTTTTCTATTTCTCCCATTTTTCCTTTTATTAAAAGTATTCTTTTCTCTTACACTTTATCCTGTTTATAGTTCCCCGCCTCTACTTCTCCCAGTTACTCCTTCTCCCATCCATTAGAAAAGAACAGGCCTCTAAGAGATAACAATCAAACATATCAAAATATAATAAAATGAAGCAAAAACTATCATATCAACGTTAGACATGGCAACCTAACAGGAGGAAATGAGTCCTATGAGCAGGTACAAGATTCAATGACCTACTTGTTCTCACAGTCGGGAATCCTATAAAAATAATAAGTTAATATCCGTAATATAAATGCTGTGAACCTGGTACGGACCCATGTAGGCTTACCCACACAACACCCCCACTATTTTTTTTTTATTTCAGCACAGGCTCCTTTATTTGGGTCAAAAGGACTTCTTTAATTGCTTCAAATACATTGATCTTTCCCAGATCTGGTTCTATATCATTTGATATTAATGTATTTCCCTTATAGTTTTAATTTTGAAAAGATCATGCTCAAAAATAGACTGTCTTTCAAGTAAGGCTTTATGGTTTGTTGACAGCAGTTTCTGTCCTGCCCGGTCCCTTAGCTATTGAGTTCCAAAGAAATACACAGAAGACTACATTAATTATAAATTACTTAGCATAGTAGCTCAGGCTTTCTTATTAACTAATTCTTTTTATTGATTTTTTTGTTATTATTAAAAATTTCAACCTCCGCCATTTCTCCCATTTCCTTTCCCCTCCCCCTTCACCCCTCCCCCAACATCCCCTCCCCCTCTGTAGAGAGACCCCGCCTTTTGGGGCGGGACAGCCTCGGGGGGAATGTTTTTACTAATGAATTGGAACGCGAGACGGGAGCGCTTCCTGTTTTCCGGTTTACGGTGGATCGCTGAACTCCGGGTGTGTGAGTGTGCTTTTATATTAAAATTGTCTTCTTGTACCCACTGGCCTGGATTAATTAAATTCGCCTTCAT
>NC_022012.1:33896306-33897949 GCF_000317375.1 Microtus ochrogaster | reverse complement strand
TCCAATGTGGGTCTCTGTCTCTTGCTTCATCCATCGCCAGATGAAGGTTCTATGGTGATATGCAAGATATTCATCAGTATGGCTATAGGATAGGGCCATTTCAGGTGCCCTCTTCTCAGCTGCCCAAGGATCTAGCTGAAGACATCTCTCCACGGACACCTGGGAACACCTCTAGAGTCAAGTCTCTTGCCAACCATAAAATGGCTCCCTTAATTAAGATAAATTCTTCCCTGATCCCTTATCCACCCTTTGTCCATCGCAAACCTCCCATTCCCTCAAGCTTTCCCCATCCTCCCCTTTTCACTTTTCTCTCCCTATCTCCCCTTACCCCACTCCCATCCCCAAGTTCCCAATTTTTGCCTGGCAATCTTGTCTCTTTCCAATATCCTGAAGGATAACTATATGTTTTTCTTTGGGTTCACCTTCTTATTTAGCTTCTCTAGGATCATGAAATATACGCACAATGTCCTTTATTTATGGCTAGAATCCATTAATGAGTGAGTACATACCAAATTCATCTTTTGCGTCTGGGTTACCACACTCAGGGTAGTGTTTGCTATTTCCATCCATTTGCATGCAAAATTGAAGATATTGTTTTTTTTTTTACCGCTGAGTAGTACTCTAATGTGTATAAACATATTCCACATTTTCTTTATCCATTCTTCCATTGAGGGGCATCTAGGTTGTTTCCAGGTTCTGGCTATTACAAATAATGCTGCTATGAACATAGTTGAACAAATGCTTTTGTTGTATGATAGGGCATCTCTTGGGTATATTCCCAAGAGCGGTATTGCTGAATCCTGGGGTAGGTTGATCCTGAATTTCCTGAGAAACTGCTACACTGATTTCCAAAGTGTTTGCACAAGTTTGCATTCCCACCAGCAATGGATGAGTGTACCCCTTTCTCCACAACCTCTCCAGCAAAGGCTATCCTTGGTGTTTTTTATTTTAGCCATTCTGAGAGGTGTAAGATGATATCTCAAAGTTGTTTTGATTTGCATTTCCCTGATCGCTAAGGAGGGTGAGCATGACCTTAAGTGTCTTTTGGCCATTTGAACTTGTTCTGTTGAGAATTCTCTGTTGAGTTCAGTGCCACATTTTTTAATTGGGTTAATAAGCATTTTAAGGTCTAGTTTCTTGAGTTCTTTATATATTTTGGTGATCAGACCTTTGTCCATTGCAGGGTTGGTGAAGATCTTCTCCCAGTCAGTAGGTTGCCTTTTTGTCTTAATGACAGTGTCCTTTGCTTTACAGAAGCTTCTCATTTTTAGGAGGTCCTATTTATTCAATGTTGCCCTTATTGTCTGTGCTGCTGGGGTTATACGTAGGAAGTGGTCTCCTGTGCCCATGTGTTGTAGACTACTTCCCACTTTCTCTTCTATCAAGTTCAATGTATTCAGATTAATATTGAGGTCTTTAATCCATTTGGACTTGAGTTTTGTGCATGGTGATAGATATGGATCTATTTTCAATCTTCTACAGGTTGACATCCAGTTCTGTCAGCACCATTTGTTGAAGATGCTTTCTTTCTTGCATTGTATACTTTTAGCTCCTTTGTCAAAAATCAGGTGTTCATAGGTTTGTGGGTTAAAATCTGGGTCTTCTATACGATTCCATTGGTCGACTTCTCTGTTTTTATGACA
>NC_022012.1:33894924-33895574 GCF_000317375.1 Microtus ochrogaster | reverse complement strand
ATTTTAGTGGAATGGCTTTGAGTTTCTCTCCATTTAATTTGATATTAGCTGTTGGCTTGCTATATTTGCTTTTATTGTATTTAGGTATGATTCTTGCATCCCCAACTTCTCCAAAATCTTTATCATAAAGGGATGTTGAATTTTGTCGAATGCTTTTTCAGCATCTAATGAAATGATCATATGTTTTTTCCAGTTTATTTATATGATGGATTATGTTTATTTTCATATGTTGAACCAGCCCTGCATCTCTGGGATGAAGCCTACTTGGTTGTAATGGATAGTTTTTTAAATGTGTTCTTAAATTCTGTTTGCCAGAATTTTACTGAGAATTTTTGCATCGATGTTCATGAGTGAGAGTTGTTTGTAATTCTCTTTCTTGGTTGGGTCTTTGTGTGATTTTGGAATCAGGGTGACTGTAGCTTTATAAAAAGAGTTTGGCAATGACTTTTCTGATTCTCTTATGTGAAACACATTGAGGAGTATAGGTATCAGCTCTTCTTGGAAGTTCTGATAAAATTCTCCATTAAAACCATCAGGTCCTTGACTTTTTGATTGGGAGGTTTTTTTATTACAGCTTCTATTTCCTCACGATTTATAGGTCTATTTAAATTGTTCACCTGGTTTGATTTAATTTTGGTAAATGGTACTTA
>NC_022012.1:33892576-33894109 GCF_000317375.1 Microtus ochrogaster | reverse complement strand
CAAGGTATTTTCAAAATACCTATCTTGGATTAATTTAACAGCATTTATAAACAAATATCTTTTAGCAACTGTTGCTCCTTCCTCAGCTTCAAACAATTTAAAGAGAGCATAATAGCATACAGTATCAAGATTCTCTGCATATTTTCCATTTGTGCAGCTTTACTTTAACCTCTATTTCTTTTATTTTTACTTTTACTTTTTGAGACAGGTTCTCTGTATATCTTTATCCTGGAATTCCCTCTGTAAACCAGGCTATCCTTGAACTCACAGAGATCTATCTGTCTCTGCCTCCCAGGTTTCTTTCTTTCTTTCTTTCTTTCTTTCTTTCTTTCTTTCTTTCTTTCTTTCTTTCTTTCTTTTTTTCTTTCTTTCTTTCTTTCTCTCTTTCTTTCTAGAACTTTAATCTTTAGCCTGTATATATTTTTAACACACTGTAAACCATTTAGAGGTTTTCTTACTCTTTGAATCTTTCTTTACTGTATATCTCTCTTTTTCTAACCACATGGGTCTTCAATTTGCTAAGGAATATGGAGAAGTTTTTTGCCACAACTCTATGGCATTGTATGGTCCTTGTCAGGAAGCAAGCTGCAATAGTGTTCATAAACAACAGTCAAAAACTCCTATGTCATTTTCTTGCCAAGAAGCAAGCTGCAACAATGTATCCATAGCTCCATAGTCCGGACTGCCTGCTTGAAAGAGTCAGAGTTTTCCCTAGCAGGAAGGCCCAGAAAGCCTGCATTTTAAAACAATGCAGGTTTTTTTTCCTGCTACAACTGAAAACTGAAATGCTTTACTCTAGTCTTTACCAAGCTTTTTAGGCTTTATGTGGATGTAGTTATCCATGTGGGCACCATTTTGTATTATGAGGGCCACGTTGGGTGCCATTCTGTAACATGGAAGGTTCTGTTTGTTTGTTGGATTTTTTGTCCCATCCAGTACCCCACAACTGTTTATCCCCAAAGAAAATCACACATAGATCTCCATAAATTATAAGCTGATTGGCACATTAGCTCTAGCCTCTCACTGGCTAACTCTCACATCTTGATTAACCCATTTTTTTTATCTTTGTTAGCCATATGTCTCAGTACATTTTTGCAGTGGGACAGATCACATTCAAATGCTTTGGTGGTCTGGGCAGGAGTGGGAGAAATCAACTTCCTCCTTCCCAGAATTCTCCTGTTTTCATTACATCATTTCTACTTCCTGTCTGGTTTTCCTGCCTATACTTTCTGCCTGGCCAATCAGCGTTTATTTATAACATGATTGACAGAATACAGACAATTCTCCTGCACCAGATTAGATCTATGTAAGTTTCTCTTAGTGTCCTCATTGCTATCTAAGTTCTCTGGAATTCTGGTTTGTAGGCTGGTTTTCTTTGCTTTATGTTTAAAAACCACTTACGATTGAGTACATGTGATAATTGTCTTTCTGGGTCTGAGTTACCTCACTCAATATGTTTCTTTCCCAAATTCATCTTTTTGCCCACATATTTCAAGATGTCATTATTTTTTCTGCTGTGCAGTACTCCATTGT
>NC_022012.1:33890959-33892004 GCF_000317375.1 Microtus ochrogaster | reverse complement strand
GGGATTATTCTTCTGTCAGATGTGGACTTGGTGAAGATTTTTTTCCCATTCTGTATGCTGCTATTTTGTTTTGTTGACCATGTCCTTTGTTTTACAGAAGCTTCTCAGTTTCAGGAAATCCCACTTATTATTACTCTCAGTGTCTGTGCTACTGGTGTTTTATTTAGGAAGTGTGAGGCTACTTCCCACATTCTCTTCTCTGTGGTCCAGTGTGTTTGGTTTTATGATGCAGTCTTGGATCCATTTGGACTTGAGTTTTTTGCATGGGGATAGATATTGATCTATTTGCATTCTTCTACATGTTGACATCCAGTTATATCAGCACCACTTGTTGAATATGCTTTCTTTTTTCCATTTTATGATTTTAGCTCCTAATTTTAGTTTGAAGTCTATTTTGTTAGATATTAAGATAGCTACAGCAGCTTGTTTCTCAGGTCCCTTTAGCTGGAAAATCTTTTCATGACCCTTTACTCTGAGGTAATGTCTGTCTTTGTAGTTGAAGTGTATTTCTTGTATGCAGTAGAAGGATGAGTAATACTTTTGTATATAGTCTGTAAGCCTGTGTCTTTTTTATAGGTGAGTTGAGTCCATTGATATTAAGGGATACTAATGACCAGTGATTTCTAGTTTCTGTTATTTTTGTTTTTGTTGGTGGTGGTCATTTTATGTGTGTTTCTCATCTTTTGGATTTGATGGTGTGGGATTATCTATTGCCTGTGTTTTTGTGGATGTAGCTAACTTCCTTGGGTTGGAATTTTCCTTCTAGTAATTTCTGTGAGGCCAGATTTGTGGATCAGTATTGATTTGTTTTTGTTTTTTTTTAATTTAACAAATTTTTTATTAAATTTTATTTAATTGTATTAAATGCTGCTCCTGCATGTACACATGTCATAGCACATATGTGAAGGTCGGAGGACCACTTAGAGGAGTCAGTTCTGGCCTTCCACCATGTGGGTTCTAGGATTGAATTCAGGACTTCCAAGCTTGACCAAAAGTATGTTTACCTGCTGAACTAGCCTGCCCTCTACCAACATATCTTTTTTTA
>NC_022012.1:33887016-33888181 GCF_000317375.1 Microtus ochrogaster | reverse complement strand
TCTTGTATTCTATTAATTATGCTTGTTTCTGTAGGCTCTGCTCGTTGACCTAGATTTTCCATATCCAGCTGGTCCTCAGTTTATGTTTTCTTCCTTGCTTCCATTTCAGTTTTCAATTCTTGAACTGTTTCCATTACCTGTTTGATCGTTTTTTCTTGGTTTCTTAGGGTATCATGTTCGTATTTACTCATTTCTTCAAACTTTTTGTTATACTTCTCATCCATTTCTATAAGGGCGGTTTTCACATGTTGTTTAAGGGACTCTATTGCTTTCATAAAGTCAATTTTTTTCCACTTCTTTTGTGTTAGGGTGTTCAAGTCCTTCTGTTGTAAGATCATTGGGTTCTGGTGTTTTCATGTTTTTTTCAGATTATTGGATGAATTTTTGCCTTGGCGCCTGCCCATCTCCTCCTATCGATGCTATCTAATGGGTGTTTTAACCCTGCTGGCCAGGGGCTCCTCTTACAAAATGCCCTCGCTCTGTTTCTTGGCTCCTGCCAGGGGCCAAGACCCCTCTCACCCCTCAGAAGGGTCTTCAGGAACAGGACCCGGCTCCTTGTTCACCAGGGACCTGGCCAACAAAAGAGCCAGGCCAGCCACCAAAACAGAGAAACTCCCTCTGCCCTCTGCCCTGAGCTCCCAACCCAGCGTCCAAACAGGCTAAACTGGGTGATCCAGCAGCCCTGTGGAAGGGAAGGGGAGTGAAGGAGGCCCCTGGGCGCAAGCTGGGATGGGTAAGGGAGAGAGAGGTCTCCACAGAGGAGGACCAGCCCCAGCAGAGGGTACCTGCCCTAGCAGACTAACCAGGGGGTGAAGGGGGTCGGGGAATGCCCCTGCTCCGTCTCCTGTGTCCTGCCATCGGCCCAGAACACTCTCCCCACTCAGGAGGGTCTTCAGGGGCAGGACCAGGCTCCCCGTTCGCCCATGGACCTCGCCAATAAAAGGTCTACCACTCTGCCGGCAAGGCCCCCAAAAACCTACTTGATTTTGTAGTAGTGGAGCGATCTGCACTTAGTGTGGGCTTCACTGTTTCATGCTTGGAATATCCCGCATCCACCGCTGGGGCCTACGCGCCAGGTCTCCGCCACTCAGGGCCTGTGGATTGGTATTGATTAAATCTGATTTTGTCATGGAATATCTTGTTTTGTCCATAGCAATCTTGGCTG
>NC_022012.1:33871662-33873493 GCF_000317375.1 Microtus ochrogaster | reverse complement strand
GAGTATCAAGCAAATAAATATACCAACTAGAAATAGGGTATATAACCAAACAGAGAGTTCTCAAAAGATAAAACATAAATGACCAAGAAACACTTAAGAATGTTCATCATCCAAGGCTGTAAGGAAAATGCATTTTTTGGAATTTTTTCATTGATTATTTACTTTATATTTGCTTCCATTAATTGATTGGCATAATTTATATAATTCCTACATTAAAGCATTTTTTCTTTATAGTTTCCCACCCTTCTCATAGACATGCCAACTAAGAAATTAATGCCCAAGGCCAATAGTTTTTTAAAAAAATAGTTTTTATTGAACTATATATTTTTCTATGCACTTCTTCCTTCATCTCCCCCCCCCCCAATTCTACCCTCTTCTATGATTCCCACACTTCCAATTTACTCAGGAGATCTTGTCTTTTCCTACTTCCCATGTAGATCAGATCCATGTATATCTCTTTTAGGCCTCTCTTTGTTGTCTAAGTTCTCTGTGGTTGTGAATTGCAGGCTGTTTTTTCTTTGCTTTATGTCTAAAAGTCACTTATGAGTGAGTACATATTATATTTGTCTTTCTGGGTCTGAGTTGCCTCACTCACTCATGGTGTTTTCTAGATCCATCCATTTGCTTGCAAATTTCAAGATGTCATTATGTTTTCCCTCTGTGTAGAACTCCACTTTGTAAATGTACCACATTTTCTTTATCTATTCTTCAGTCGAAGGCACTTAGGTTGTTTCCAGGTGTAGTAGGAGGAGCGGGCTACGTCCCCAAAATAACCATACAGAAACTGTATTTATTTAAATACTGCCTGGCCCATTATTTCTAGTCTCTTATTAGCTAACTCTCCCATATTATTTTAACCCATCTCCATTAACATGTATTGCTACTTTACTGTGACTTACCTGCATGGGTCTAACCAGCGTCTGTCTTGGGCAGGAGAACCATGGCGTCTGCCACACTGCCTTCTTCCTCCCAGCATTCAGGTCTCTTTTCCACACTTACCTAAGCTCTTCCCTATCAAAAGACCAAGGCAGTTTCTTTATTCAACCAATGAAAGCTGCACAAATATGGAAGGACCTCCTATACCATCCAGGTTCTGGCTATTATTACAAATAATGCTGCTATGAACATAGTTGAGCATACAGGGATAAAGGAGTATATCTAAACAGCAAGCCAACAGCCAACATCAAACTAAATGAAGAGAAACTAAAAGCGATCCCACTAAAGTCAAGAACAAGATAAGGTATGCACGCTCTCCATATCTATTCAATATAATACTTGAGGTTCTAGCTAGATCAATAAGACAACAAAATGAGATCAAGGGGATACAAAATAGGAAAAGAAGTCAAACACTCACTATTTGCTGGTGATATGATAGTTCTATAAGTGAACCAAAAGATTCTACGAAGGAGCTCCTACAACTGATAACCACCTTTAGTAATGTAACAGGATATAAGATTTAACTAAAAAAAATTAGCAGCCCTCCTTTGATGTGGGAGTCTCCTCTGTAGCCTGTGAATATTTTTGGTTAAAAAATAAACTGTCTTAGGCCTGCACAGGGCAAAATGTAGGTAGGCAGGGAAAACTGAACTGAGTGCTGGGAGAAAGAAGGTGGAATAGAGAGATGCCATGTTGCTGCCATGGGGAACAGATATGCTGGTAACTTGCCGGTAAGCTACAACCATGTGGCGATACACAGATAAATAGAAATGAGTTAAATTAAGATGTAAGAGTTAGCAAATCAGATGCTAGAGCGAATGGAGCAACCAGCGATTTAATTAATACAGTTTCTGTGTGGTTATTTTGGGGCTGAGCAGCCAGAAACAAACAAGTG
>NC_022012.1:33869284-33871176 GCF_000317375.1 Microtus ochrogaster | reverse complement strand
CCACCTGCCTCTGCCTCCCGAGTGCTGGCATTAAAGGCGTGCGCCACCACCGCCCGGCTAAGAAACTTTTGAAGGCATCTCAATCCCTGACTTCCACTCTACTACAGAATTACAGTACTGAAAACAGCCTGGTATTGGCATAAAAGCAGACAGGAGGACAAATGGAATAGAATCAATTACTTGGATATTGGTCCACACACCTATAAAAACTTGATTTTTGACAAAGAAGCAAAAAAAAATAAAATGAAAACAAGAAAGCATATTCAACAAATGGTGCTAGCATAACTGGATATCAACATGTAGAAGAATGCAAATAGACTTCTATTTATCTCTGTACACAATACTCAAGTCCAAATGGACCAAAGACCTCAACATAAAACCAACCACACTGAACCTGATGAAAGAGAAAGTAGGAAGTATATTTGAACACATTGGCACAGGGAACTACTTCCTAAATAAAACATCAGTATCACAGATAATTAATAAACAGGACTTGCTGAAAGTGAGAAGCTTCTGTAAAGCAAAGGACATGGCCAACAAGACTAAACAGCAGCCCACAGATTGGGAAAAGTTCTTCATTAACCCCATGTTCAACAGAGGACTGATCTCTAAAATATACAAAATACTGAAGAAACTGATCGGGAAAACAATTGACAGCCCATGCTAGTGAAGATTTGAGGAAAGGAGATGACTTATTCATTTCTGGGGGGAGTGCATACTGGTACATCCCCCATTGAAATTAGTGCAGAGGTGCCTCAATAAGCTGAAAATCAAGCTACCACAATAACCAGCTATACTACCTTGAGCATATAACGAAAAGACTGTAAATCTTATTACAAAGATTCTTGCTCATTTGTGCTCAGTGTTGCTCTATTCATAATCACCGGAAATTAGAAACAGCCTGGATGTCCATCAACTAATGAATGCCTAATGAAAATGTGGAACATTTACATGATTCAGACATTAAGAAAAATAAAATTATGAAACTTGAAGGCAAGTGGATGAAACTCAAAACAATTACTATTGTAATTAGTATGCTAACCCATCTCTCCCCTGCAAAAAAAAAAAAACCCAAAAAACAAAAAACCAAAAAACAAACAAAAACCAAACCAGCATATTTCCTCTTATATGTGAATGTTAGCTTTTAAACCTTAGACATATGTGCTTCAATCCAAATAATCAAAGATGTTGGGAAGTTAGTAAGGGATCAGAAGTGGAGGATCTCATTCTAGGAAGGGTAAGATATAGAGTGGAAACTAGAATAGGAGGATTACGTTGAGAGTGGGATGGGAGTGCAGGGTAAAGAAGGGAATATGGCAGAGGGACAACTAACACTGAATGTCTTTTGAAAGTCTTAAAGAACCCTACTACCACAGAAGCTTGTGTGTGTGTGTGTGTAATTTATCTATCTATATATGGAATCTATCTGTCTGTCTGTCTGTCTGTCTGTCTGTCTGTCTGTCTGTCTGTCTAACCTACCTATCTACATGAAATTTAAATAGAGTCTCCATACTGAGGGAGACAATGCTCCAAATAGGCATAGGCATATCATGCTTCAAATAGTGCCAGGAATGGGTTATAACTTGTTGCATCATTGGCCAAAGGGAATTTGTAGCTGCCTCACCTCACCCATCCACAAATCACAGGCAATTGTTAAGGCTATTAGTTACTCTCCACAACGTGATGGTAGACTTTTATTGTTGAAGACACCATTTAATCATGTCATTGGACATGGAGAAATCAAGAAGGTGCTCAACTAGAAGCTTGATCTTTCCTGACTGATGTTCATAGTGCTGAAGGTATTTGTATGCTATTGGGAGAGAAATAATCATCAATATAACCCAGCTACAAAGCTTGTAACCCACAGCAGTGACCTATCTGTAACATATAGT